>NC_070637.1:9539613-9863568 GCF_947347685.1 Pleuronectes platessa | reverse complement strand
GTGTTTTTTTTTTATGCTATTCCTGTTTCTGGATTCTGATTCAAACCATGGATCCTGCAATTTAGTTAGCAGCACTAGCAATAGGAATGCTCATCTGCACTAAAACATATCCAGCTTTAGTTTTCATGTTACTCAGGACAACCAATGTTAATAGGCTCAAATGATTCATAAATGGTAGATTACAAATTTACTATAAAAAGTTTGTGGTTGTAAATCAACGTTTGTAAACTTGCAAAACAATGGAGATCAAGTTTGTTTGTGTAGCATACATTCATTTAAAAACAAAAAAAATTGGACATGGTAGATGATTCCCTTATTTTTTGAGAAAAAAATACATTGTGTGAATGTATTTTATGAATAAATTCAGTGATGAGGTCACACAAAGATACAAAGAAGAAGAGAAGTGCTGATGTGAACATCTGTTTACAGACACAAAGCAGAAACTGCTTAAAGTAAAACTCAGCACCCACCTTCCCACGCTGCAACGCTAAAATAACAAATATACATTTTGACCCCGTGTTTGCAGTTGACTCTGATTAAACTTGACAAATAAGGCCTCAAAACTTTTTATATTTTTGTTCATCTCATCACTCATGTCAATATAAAGTCTTTTTTGTAAAAGGTTTGATGTTCACAACCAACATTTAATTCAAACCCATATTGACTCTAATTTGAGCCCATTCAATTTAGTCTCAGTGAAGTGAAAATTAAAATTCATCCTGGGTCTGTTGAACTACTTCATAGAAGCATCTACTGTTTGGCTCATGTTAAAATGGCTGTGTGACTGTGGACAGATTTTTTAATGGTTATAGCTTCACCGCCACACAACATATTGTCAAGAAACTTTACAGATGTGTAGTTAAGATCTGATGAAAATGAAGTTTAAATACGGACAAGTTATTATGTAATAATAATAATAACAATCTTTTTATTTGTTTAGCGGTTTTAAAAGATGCTCAGAGGCACTTAACATGGTAAAAACAGTGACAATAAAAGCAATAACAATAATGTACTAATGAATATTGAGCCTCATCCTGTTGAAGGATACTGCTGTTGGTGGATCTCATTGCAAGACTCTGGTTTAAAACTAGCCGAATTTTCTTCCTTGTATTTCATTACGAAGAACAATTTTTATTGAACAGATATTTTGCTACAGACCTAACGTTTTTGCTCTAGATTTCTTAATGAGATGTTTCTAAAATTGCATACATTTTTCGTACTATTGTCAGTTTCTTCTTCATGCCATCAGATGTTGTCTGTACTTGATGCAAGCTCTTTGTGAAACAAGCACAAATCAGTCATCATGACACCGTTCAGAGATCCTCCTTCTTTTGCCTTAACTGAATGCTGATTTATATTTTGATTGCTTTTCCTCAGTAGCCATTTTAAAAACATGCACATGAGTGGAGAAGCACTGGTTTAAACACCGAGCAACGATATCCACACCCACTCAAAGGCACGCCTGGAGACAGTGAACAGTACATGGTAGATAGAGTGCACTTGAAGTACATAGGGCTTATCTTGGCTTATCGACTATTCAAAGTGTTTTACTTTACATGCAACATACATCCACTCACGCACATACTCACATAGTGATAGCGACACCATCAGAGGCTATTTGGAGTTCAGTATCTTAGACATGGAGGAGCATAGGATTGAACACCTTGGTGGACGACCCTCTCTCAGCCACAGCCGTCCTGTCTCGAGAGATAAGGGTTAAAAAATAGCTCTGTTCTGCACGGAGATAACAACATGCATGAGAGAAACAAGATGGGTTAAATTGCTTTAGCAGGAAACGTATACATTACTGGAAGGGGAGCAATGCCGGAAAACCGAGTATGATCAATTGGAGCCATTGTCACTCAGCTGGGCCTCAAAATGGACCTCATAATGTCACACATCCCGACAGGAAACCATCACCTGGCAACACGTTGATTGATAGCAGCAGGCGACACTCCGGCGCATCAGCCCAGGCAGATTTATCCATCATTGGAATTTTGATTTGATAAGCCAGTTGATATGAGAAAACACCATTAGAGTGGCAGGGGGATGCAGCTGGTTGAGCCGCCAGAGGGGAGGCTCAAATGAGAGACAATGAGAAATCCAGAATGGGTTTATTAAGACGGGCTGATAATGATGAATATCTGCTGGGAAATGGACAAATACACAAACCTGGAACACTGGAACGGACACGTTGTCGGTCGAGGCTGATGATGTGTCGTCTACAATGTGCAGTCCATTCTCTAGATTTGGCTTTTCTCATTCATCGGTAATGTCTCAATCATATTCAACAGCTTTATTTCATTAGAGGATGAAGAGGAGGAGTGCTCTTTGTGCAGAGATGAGCTGAAGTTGGTCTGCCTGCGAGGCTGTTTGCTGTGGAGGGTGACAACTTAAATGGCTGATATAAAACCTGACACAACTAATCTATCATACATCCCCCTGCCTGTCTGCTTGAAATTCCTCTTTTTAAAGGATGGTTTATCGCACAGACATAAGTCACGGCGTCCAATATTGCCGGCTGTGGCCTTGTGTGTTTACAGCATTGCATCTGTCGCCAGGATCTAGAATATCTGCAGCACGGACGTATCTGATCCTTTTTTGACACGTAATCTCGATGTGTGGATTGCCAAACAGAAGAGGGACTAACACAGACACATGTTTGTTAAATTATTCATCTTTAAACATGAGGAACAAGCGACGGTGTAAAATGCTGAACATGCCTCGTATGTAAAACATTGATGAAGGTAGGCGAATGTTCAATTAAAGATTGGTTAATCATGGCATTTTAATTCATGTTGATTGTATTAGCTCCTCTTTATTTAAAAAGTCCTCCCTTGCTGTAAGAGCAGCAGTGATAATGCTTTAATACACTGTTTAACAGGTTATTGGCAGGATGAATGACTCTTTGTAGACAAATGGTAGAAAACTATGAAAGACGGAACCTTATCTGTGGAAAAAAAGAATATTGTCTTAAGTTTAAAGTTTAACTTCACCCCTGAGTTTTGTCTGAAGTGTTTCTATCCAAAAATGCAAACACAGAGCTGGGAGGCGGGGCTAAGACACCCCAGGGAACCCCCATACACGTAATTACGACATAACAATTACCTTGCTAACATTAAGTTATATTGGTGGTCTAGAGCGGGGACTCCATCAGTAGCACATACTGACTACGATTTCCCTGACGGCCAAGACCACGGCCATCCCAAACCTGTGTGAACTGCTGGCACAGGCAGCCGGTGCAGAGATAACCGTGTCTGAGGAGCGTGGTGGACCCGAGCCCCTTTGCTGACTGAGGGACAGAGGGGGTGGGGATGCTATTGGCAGAAGGACACCCTCCTTTAAGTAGAGGGTGTTAACTTTGTAAAGTATAAACACATGTCATGAAATTGAGACGTCCAAAATGGATGACTCAACGTCAGCATTGGTCCGGCAACGTCCATGACGGTTAGAAACACTAGGTGGTGTTATGAGCCATGTTCAACCCATACATATATATTATTTAAAATGTGGTAATAAATGTAAAACCAGCATTAATGTATTCCTTTTAAGAACAGTTATATAATGTGGTTTACAGCTCAAAAACGCTCTTGGTGTGCAGTTTGACTTTATTGAAAAGCACTGAAGTTCTTGTTCACTCCCTGCAAACCAAATGACACTTCAGGCTGGTTGTTTCCCCCTCAGCATTTGACAAACCCATATTACACAAAACATGAATTAATCATGTCCGTCTCTAAACTCTTTTAGAGCCCCATTAAACTGTAAATATGAGTCACAGCAGCACGATCAGAGGAGGCGGCAGACTTACGCAAGAAACCCAAAACAAGAGAGATGCTCATTTAAAATGAGTCCGGGTCAAGATTAACTTATTACCACAACACGTCAAACATCCCAAAATGTCAGCACAAACTTTTTTTTTATTGTTCTGTTGCTGTGCCCCACTTTTAAATTACTGACTCACTTACAGCTCATCTATGATATTTTATTGTCCCCCGGGGCTCTGTGTCTCATCATGCTCCCGACACTGCTGATCCTCTGTAATCACACATCACCAGAGCATTAAAACAAATTCCAATCACACATTTAGTTTCCACTTTATGTGCTATTTCCGTTTTCTACTGCATGTGTCAGCGTTTACGAATCTGCCCATGCTGCAAAAAAAACAGCACCTGAGCCGCGTGTCCAACAGTGCACCGCCACCCCAGGGGGACGTCAGGGCGCTCACTGTCACTGGCCTCAGCGGGACTGTCGGCACAACGCTTGAAGAGTTCCGTCTGCATAATGCAACCCCCCCCCCCGCCTTTCAAACACAACTAACACTGTCAGGTAATGTGCATCGCCATGGTGACGGCGGTTGAACGCAGCAGAGGGAGCCTTTGTAAAACACCGATTAACATTTAAGACGTTCTATTCTGACCCTCCGACGACTTCATCTTGTCAGTCGGCTTTGAAAGGACACTTGTAGAAGCCGACTCATTTTAGCGCAGACCTACACCGTTCAATAATTCCATCGCTTTATGACTGTGCTCCAAATGATGCCTCTGCCCTCTGAGATCTTTACACTTTAATCCAAACAATGGAGGAGAAATTTAGATTGTCGTCACCTTTTTGTATAAAAAGAGAGGCTGTAAATGTGAATCATTATTCCAATAACAGCTGTCGTGTTCTTTTACTTCTCCTTTTTCTTGACGTATTTGTGAAGACAGGACGGACATTTCCCCTGGCGGTGGCTGACTGACATTTGAGATCTAGTGTGTTTTTTTCTCTGCGACGCCGTCAGTAGCCGCACTGCCCTACTTCTTCGAAGGTGCAGGCTTTCAGGCTTCCAATAAGAGGGAAGTGAAGTGATATTATGAACATTTTTAGTGCCAACCCCCACAGATACTGCATCAAAGCAAAAGCAGCACCAACATCAGAAGGAAAAATTCATAAAACAAAGTCAAAACTAATGCAAATATCATATACTGTACTTATTTCTTCAAAAAGAAAGGAAAACGATTGCCAGTGCAGCTTTGAGGGAGAACTGCTTGGACCACCATAAATTATGTTTTTCTTTAGGAAAGATATGTGAGGGCTTTGGGATGAAATATGTCGAGACAGCATCAATTTCTGCTGCAGCCGGAGCATGGCGGAGCTTTTGATGAATCTTCGGTACGCCACCAAGTTAAGTTGCCATCCTGTGATCTTCCTCAATCTTTTACTACTCGGATCAAAAGTGCGTCACAGTTTCTGTCGTCCATCACCTGTTCTTCACCTGAATCACATATTGAATCCATTTCCCATGATGCCTGTTTGCCCCCCCCCCCCCCCCCCCCCCCCCATGACCTTGATCAAGGCCAGTCTAGAGACATCATGTTGAAGGAACCGTACTACACTGTGTGGGAAGCCTTAATGGATCTTTTTTCACCAAAATCTTTTTAATTCTGTGTTATTTACATATTAGTTGATCCACAGTAATTAACATGTACTGCTATTGAACTGGATTCACACCGTAAATAGATTTATGATAAACAGAAGCATCATTAATAATACAGGGACTATAAACATATTCTTGATTTGGTTTCAAACTAGATGTAAAGAATATGAACTGGGAAAATATGTTTAGCAGAAGAACAAGTAATTTATTCGTATTATCATCTAAATGAAAACGCTGAAAGAAGCATCACAGGTAATGAGAATCATTTTAATGCGCTGATTTTAAACACATGTTGGTTCTATTAATTCATTAAATCTTTACAATGGAAGTCCACCAGGATTCTCGAGCATACTTGAAATCCAAGGTTTGATTTTGAAAGGGAAAAAATCAAGGCATTTATAGGTGATGTTAAAAATGGATAATTATAGACATTGGTCATTGAATGTGTCTGGATTTCTATATTTTGTGTAAAAATAAAAATAAAAAAAACGAGGTTCTTTTGATGTCTGTAAATAGGCGACGTGCTGCTTTCTACAAGTGTCTCCCGTCGTCTCTCAGCTGGACTACTTATCACAAGTCTTTGTCTAGGACACAAGAGAGCACATAAATCTGCATCATGGGGAACAACACCGAGAAGTATCCACACAATCAAGCGTGTTATGGTATACTTATTGTCTGTTAGCTTCTTTACAGTTGGTTCTCATGATAAAAAAAAAAAATTGGAACAACAATTAGCCTTGGTCTCATGAACGGTTTCAGAATTGTGGGTCACGATCAGAGGGACTAAAAGTATCCCTGTTATCCGTATTGTTGCGATATTGTTCAAATGAGGTGAAATGTTCAAGAAGTAAAGTAGTTTTATATTCAAATATCATATCTATTATCAATCAAAATAATTATATAGTGCTAACACCATATCAAATCTTCAACATCCACAATAAAGGAGGAAGACTGTCCTTCGCTGAATATGTTTACTTTTTTGGTATTACAATAACAACTTGCAGGTTTAAAAGCAGGTTTATATGAAACCTCAAATATGTAAATGAAATGTGCATATGAAAACAACACCACCATAATGAACAAATGTGTATGTATGTGCATGTAAGAACAACACAACCATATGTAGCTAAATAAGATGATAGCATATAACATATCACGAAACAAGTGGAGAAAGGAAAACTCGTCGAAACGCTTTGGCTAAAGCACAAGCATCTCATGTTGTTTCTGTACTAAACATATCAGGACGGTTATCATAGTTATTAATTATTAAAACAGTAAAACTAACACCTGTTTGCCTCCATATACCATTAAATAACTCTACCCTATAGCCTCAGAATAAGCTGTGCTTGGTCCTTGAATTTGAGGGGATTGGTCCTGGAACGTGTTTAAAAAAAGTCATTGAATTCTATGTTTGACAAGGTTTAGAATGGAATTTTCCATGATTTCCTGTATTTTGTCTTTGCTTGTGTTAGGAATCAGAACAAAGGACCTGGAGGAAACTTTCACATGTAACTTGTTTTGACATCGTTCCTCCTGCCAGGTTAGGGGTCTCGACAGTGAGGAGAATCTTTAAACACAATTTGATTCCGGCTAAGCATGATGGATGTGTGCGCTCCCCGCTGTGTGCACCAGTAAAGAGCGTGTGAACAAAATCAATATGATCATCGGCTCAGATTGCGGTTTGCCCTTCATTCCTTTTAGTTATGGGCTTTCAAACAAGGCAGGTTAGGGCCCGAGGCTGAATCTGAACTCAAGGCGTCTGAACCTGTGGAGAAACGCACCTTTTAATAGTGTTGATGTGATGAAATCCTCTCACCGTATGTTTCCTGTTTGTTGCGTGTCTCAGACCCTACAATCTGTTTTGACTGGTGTGTCTGCAGGCAGCCCAGGACTTTCTGAGTCCTGCTGTTGTTGTTTGTTCACTTCTTCACAGTTCACAGCATCCTGGAGTAAATGTAGTTTGAGTTGACTTCAGATTCAGTCCAAAAACTGACACTGACATTTGAAAACAATAACCCTCATCGATCCTAACACCAGGCTTGTAGCCACGATAATGGAGAGGATAATTTTTTTTATAAACAAAACAATGTTATAATCCATTGTTTTTAAAACCTCTGTCATTTCAAATAGCTCCATAACACTTAAGGCTTTTTATTTCATATATTATTAGCAAAGCAAATGGGTCCTAGGTTGTTTTGTTTTTCTAGGCCTCCAGCAACACTTAACATTGTTTCTTTACAGTACACTACTTTACAGTGGCTGAACCCATTGTGAAATATATTTGTCTCCACGAAAGGTCAGTAGCTGTAAATAATTCAAATTAGTTCAAGTACTGTCTCAACTGGGATTGCAAACACAAACACTCCTCAGGAGACAAACTAAGAAATAAAACAGAATATCCATATTATAATAATAACAAGTCACTTCTTATTGTTTCATTAATTGTAGAAAATTGGTTTGATATAAATGGTATTTAATATAGCCAAAGCTGGCTCCTTAATGTTATGATGGATGTATGGACGGAGGATGGATGAGGTGGATGGAATGAGGTGCAATATACAAATGTGTAATAAAAAAGTATTCCAAAATCGAATATCTACCTAATGAATGTCTCTTTCCTACACAGTATGGATACGTGTAAGTAGCTTGAGGTGTATTTGTTAAGCATGAACAGGTCTTAGGTTAAACTCATCATTTACCTTCTGCCTTTTGTGCAGAAAATGTCCAGAAACGTTCCCGCAGCGAATGTCAGACTGCTCATTAAACCCAGGGTCAGTCCCCGCGCTGCATTTATTCATGGATGTTTTTACAGTACATTACCTCATCATTATCATTACAAAGATATTCTCACAGCACCTTGGAGGCCTTGGAGCAAAGTCTGAGCACAGCCAGTGGAGAGAACCAGCGTCGAGCTAAAGTGTGAGTCATGGCCTCAGCTTGGCCGGCGGCACTGATTCAGAACTTGGCGTAGGAACTGTGCAAAAAACAGAACTCAGACGCAGACTCAGAACTTTCTCTCCCAGCTGAGTGTTTATATCAATTATTCAGGTGAGGCTTGTGATTCCCCTGAAATCTCGGGCAGCTGAATTCGGGTACAGGCCAAGTGGGGTAATGAGTAAAGAGCAAGACACCGTTGTAGCAACACACGAGTGGTTAGCAGTGTGAAGCCGCTTCATTTCCGGACCGTGTTTCCACATTTTACTCGCTCGGATGTTCACACAAAGGAAGGACGATCAGTAATCCCAGGCTGCCTCATCCGAGACCAACAGCATTTCTATTTGTGCTTTTCTTCTCCAGCGCCGAGTCTCACAGGGACATGTAGCCTCAGCCGACACAGAGGGGCAGACAGGAACCTCAGAGGACGTGCCCTTTAATGTCGGAGAGAGTAGGAGCTGGAGCAGCGAGAGGAAGGCGCGGTGGGAAGAGCGGGGCGACTCTTAGGGAGGTGGGGAGCAAGGCTACGGCAAGCCAAGCTAAATCTACACCCTACTTTGTATGCATGCCTACACTCGCTGGCTATGCATAGTGCAGGAGGAAGGCAGAATTTGTCACCCAGCTCAGGGAATTATTCAGAATTAGTCAGACATGTTTGATATCCCAGGATGCACCTGTCATTTGTATGGATTATTTACATGCAGGATTTGAAGGGGAGGAGAGAAAAATAGAAATAGAAAATACTCTGCATATGTTTCTCAATTAAGTGCCATTGAGAAAATCGTATATTACTGGCTCGTGGAATTAAAGTGTGTTTATAACTCATAAATTAGATTAATAAAATGCAAATGGATGCAAAAATAAAAGATAGCTTTAAAGCCAAAATTATCACAGGGACCTAACCGTGATGAGGGGGTTGGGGACTTGTTATTTTATTATTTGAAATGTTAATCACCTATTTAATCTGTTTATTTTCTAAAATATTAATTCATTAATGCCTAATCTATGAATAAATAGATATTCATGATACAGGAGAAATTTGCATGATTGCAGTGTCAACACGTCGGCCACCACATATGAATATTTATCAGGATGTCGATAAATACATAATTGTCCCGGCAGCCTCGCAGGTCGTGTCGGCTTTATCGACTGTGACTGCAGCACCTTTGAATGCACGATTTGGTTCTTTTTTGAGAGGGCTGAAAGAGAGGTGCACTGGTATGTGGCAATAAATAACTGGGATGGAGGGTTAAGGTACACCTGGAGACCATTTTCAATTATTTATTGGTCAATACCATCATATAATGAAACAGGTGCTGTTATCAAGAAAGAGCAGAACTTTAACCCCTGTAAACCCACTTTCTGGATTAAATGTGGGGGTGAAATATAGGAGGAAGAGGGACAACAGTGCAACAGTATAGGAATGTGCTTATTTAGCAGGTATCCACTGTCATGATTATGCCCTTGTGAACTTCAGGGGAGACTCTTTTTTTACCTCTTTCCTTGAGATCTCAGGTTGCGATTATTTTAGGCTCAAGACTCAAACTGAAAAATAGATTAAAGGAACCCAGGGAAACTGTTTTGTGAAGAGATTTTATTTAGGTTTTGAATCTGTTAAGGGGAATCAGAACAAGCAAATCCTTTTTCCAAATATATGAAGTGCTGTTTTGTGTAAACTGGAAGTCTTATGCTTTTTATAAAGTCAGCTATTGCCAATCTCCTTATTGAACCATGTAAATTAAGACAACTACCTCCTAAAACCAGATGTAAATGGTCACATTTGCACTTTGACTTTATCTATTCCTGCTCTCACTTCACTTCCTGTCTTTGTCTGCCTTCCAACCCTTCGACGATAACCTTCCCTTCTACCTTCTACCTGATCTGACTTCCTGCCCGTATACCAAACCCATAAAGACGGTTTCTTGAATCTCGCCTTGTGAAGGGTCTGCATTGGGGTCCTCACCTTTCTCTGGCGTGTAATACAAGCCTTTCATGACAACACAACACTTATCCCCCCCCCTAAAATACCTGGGTTTGTTTTTGAAAATGTGTCCTTCAGAGCTCATATGATAGAGCAGTCCTCTTATGGACAATGGAGTCCTGACCCAGCAGCGTGCAACACCGTCAAGGGGGGTTTTGTGCAGCTCTTCAGCAGATAATGGGAGACGGAGGGCAGCACTCGGGTCAGTTTATGGTGATAACCACACATTTTCTGCTGCAGAGCTCATTATGAAATAACATTCAGCTGGAAAAACTCATATAAACATTGAGTCCATTAAGTCAGACTACTTGTTCTCTCTTATGGGAGCTGTTGTAGCTTCCACCACGAGAAAAGTGTGGCTACAAAACAGATCAATTGTTGTGGTCCCCAGATAAAGCAGAGAAATTCTTAGCTACATAATTATGGCTGTGCATCCAGATTGTATTGTTAGCGACTAGATGAATAACTGGCTGCACTGTCAGTCAGTTGGTGAGTCATTCCTTACATACAATTGTTGGATGGGTATAAGTGAAATGGACTGACGTTACTGGAGAATCCTCGACCATTAAGATAGGTAATGGTATATGTAAACACTGGTGTTGGTAATCACATATGTAACATGTCATCAGTGGCAAGCATCGTGGAAAATATCAAGCCACGCAGATGTGGAGTGTCGTGCTTCCCAAGACAAATAGATAAACAATTATCTTAAGTGAAGACAAGTCAGTGTGTCGTTTGCAGGGAAGCACTCGTGCATCATTACAGCTACAAGGACAACTTCCTCTTGGATAAATCTGAGTTTGATTGCACAAGTCTGCATTCTGACAGTCACTGATGCAGGCAGGTTTTGTGGCTAAATGCTCAGTCAGAAGGAGGAT
Organism: Pleuronectes platessa; assembly: GCF_947347685.1. Lineage (NCBI taxonomy): Eukaryota > Metazoa > Chordata > Actinopteri > Pleuronectiformes > Pleuronectidae > Pleuronectes > Pleuronectes platessa. The sequence goes on along the minus strand of NC_070637.1, from coordinate 9,852,359 downwards.
TTGTGAAGGAGCCTGTGTGCTGCTGCAGAGATGCCACAACCAGACAAAGTAAAAATGTTCCAAGGTAAGTGTTTGGCGCGAAGAATTTGAAAAAACTTTGAAGGGCACAGTGCAGAATTTACATAGACCTTTCTCAATGCAAGAGCGTGGTCTTTCAGTTTGGAAGCAGGACTTGCTGAATTCACGTTCTGATTTTGTGATGCTCTCACTCAAAGTCACGCACTCAAACCGCCCCTGTTTGTGCTTAGATTTCCTGCGCCCCAACTTCAGCACTGCCTCTCTCTCTGTGTCTCTGTGTGTGTAACATCTGCTCTCGGATTTCTCCTTGGCTCTTAAATTTTTCTTCTGCTCTTTGATTTTTCTGAGCAGCATGTCTGTCAAAACCAATATAATTACTTCCTCTCTTCACCCATACACTTGAGCTGAAGGGAAGTTTATTCACAAATACTTCCCCTTTCCGGAATGGCTCCCACGTAATGGGTAAATCTTTATATGTGTGTTAGATGAATGTATATGTGGTCAAGTAATGGGGTGGATTGTCTTGAATAGACCATCTGAAGCTAACCTGTCTAGCTGTCATATGTGGCGTAAATGGTGTTGTTATGGAAACTGTGTGGCTGGTGGCCATTATGTTGCTGACATCCATGTATCTCATAGTACTGTGAATGGCTCTGTTTGTTAACATATTCCATTTTATTGCTGGTAGTGGTGGTGGAAGAGAACAGATACAATCTGTTGCCGTTTTGCTGTAAATTTTCTATTGCTAATATCTCAGTCCACAGATTTTCTGTTTCGTTACTGTGGATATTTAGCTGTGACACTTGTACTGTCACTTTTGTGCATTGTATTCAGTTATCTTTGACTCGGTCTTTACACATATGATTATTCTTTTCACAAATACTCCATAACCAACACACACCGTCTCTCCATTTCTGTGCCTGGGATCACAGATTCCGGTAGGAGTGAGGAAGAGTGCTGTCTTTGGAAGCCATACATGCTACAACCAAGGGTGAATTCAGGAAGATTTTGGGGCTGAAATGAGCTGTGGATATCATCATCATCATCATCACTTGACATCAGACATCCAACATCAGACGCCTCACCAAAGACGAGCAGTTCCAGCCATCACATGAGCAAGGTTGCTGTGATATATGAGTTTAATAATTTAGTGCGGCCCACGGAGGACGTTATAAAAACTGAAATGGCCCTTGATACGAAAAACGCTCCCCTCTCCTGCTCTAATTCCTCCTGCACAGCTCTAAATCAGTGAAACTACATATGCACCATCGTTGAGTGCTGATAAAAGAGGCTTCCAATGAGAAATCATTTTAAAAAATTCGTGACTTATCTTTTAAATCAACGTTTCATTTTGCGTTGACGGTACTGATGCTGTGGTTAAATGTCAGCAAACCTCACATTACGTTCCATAAAACTGACGGCAACGAGCCTCTGAAGACTTGAATACACACAAATAGGATCATATTTTAAAACTCTGTAGCCATGTTAACCCCCTGAAAAACTCAAATTCTTTACTCTGCAAAAACAGAACAGAAAATGCAACATATTCTGCAGGAGGAAGATGAACTGAACGACTGTCTTCTGGACTCCACTGTCAAGTATGACAGCATAATGTGCTTAACTAGTCCTGATTGGCTTTCCTGTCTCACCAGCCAATTATGGTCTAGACTAATCATCTGACTTTGAAAATAACCTTGGAACAAAAAATTCTATCTCGACTCTTTGTAATAAAAAGTTGCGCTCATGGAGTTTTTTTGACTTACATAAAATTATCAGAGCAATACGTTTCCTGTGGTAAAATTGTCTCGTCTTATAGGACGGATGGAGACTCTGTAATACAGATTAATCATGAGGATCTGTTTCACCAGATTGTCAATTTGTTACACAAGTAATACATAAAAACAGAGAGATATATTTGTTAAACTGTTGATTAACTAATTTCTCTTGGTAAATAACAGATTAGACCTTTTAATACTTTAGTGCCTAAAGGCAATGCATTAGATTTTTTTTTTTATTCAACATTCAGGTCAGTGTTTCAGTGTCATTCCTGACGTAAATGCAGTTTTGTTAGAGGTTGATGCTATTTTTTAAAGTGGCGGCGTGGACATAAAGCTATTGAACATCAGCCAAGTCATGTTTCTACTTTATGATGATTATTGCCTCTCTGCGTCTGTAGATTTCATCACATCACAATATTTCTGTATCAAATACACTGAATCTAGTTTATTGTCCAATGCAGACATATTTCTCGGGGCCTTCTTATCTGCATCAATGCCGACGGATTGTTTCGTCTGTATGAACAAACATCATTATGAGACAAAGCGGGGGTGGGGTGTGCTAACCAAACACTTGTATTATGCTTTTTCATGTTTGGCATGCACCAAAATAAATCTCTTCTTTGCCTTTGCTTTCCAAAAACAAACCAGCAGCGTCGCCTCATGTATTTTCTTAATGCTCAATTTGGCTGCAGAGCCTCAACTATAATTAACCAGGTAAAATTGACAAATGTGCGACTGTGCGCTGTAAAATCGACCATGTGTTTACTTTGGTCCTGGCTCCTAAAATATTTACAGCCAATGAATATGAAAGCAGGACACCCGTGCATCCCTCTGGCCGCGATGTGCAGACTGGCAGCGATGGGAACCACTGAAGGTAGAAAACTAAGCAAGGTTATGGTCAAATGTGAAGTGGTGCAGGGCTCTTAATGCTGGGATATCAGTCTCTGTCAGAGCTTGGTTAGAGGCTGTGTTATCTGGAGAGGATCCAGCCGTGTCAGCGGGGTGAGAACAGGCTCATTTAGCTCCAGTCAGCTGCTGCCTTACATCACAGGGATTCACTTAAAACTCCGGAGGCCTCAGACTCCGTTGACTCTTACACATCTGACCAATTAGCTGGTTCTGACCGCAAGCACGGCGGATTAACTGGAGGTGATAAATTCCAGTAAAGAGGCGAGAAACCAGGGAAAGCTGCCCAGAGTGGTTTGTCTTTTCGGTGTTGCCGGGAGATTAGGACACCACCAGCCCTTCCTCCATGTTGCATCACACCCTCAACGTGGATAATGTGCCGTCCCCTCAGATTCCTCAGAATTTATTCTCTATTCACACATGATGTTTTATTCATGGTTGTGGCTGTCACTTGTCAGCGCTCCTCCACCTCCTCCAGACAGATTTGTGTGACTTGCTCGAAGGGATTCCACTGTCCTCAGCCGGAAAAATATGTTCCAGTTTCATGCAAATATTTTGGTTTGCATCCACCTGAGGCCGTAAACTGATGAACTCCTCAGTGTCAGGCTTCAAACCTCAGGTGGTGCTGCGCCATCCATCACAATCCATTGTGCGGCGATTTCTTTCTTTATTTAACCTGATTTAATGATGTAAGAGTCACGTCGTGATTAAGATATCTTGTTCGCCACACGAGTGGGCAGCATCAAGGCAAAAAAAAAACTAACATGGTTATTGATTTTAATACCCCATGTGCTCAAAGTGGGGGAAGCAGTTTCATAATTACTTACATAATTAGTTATGTAATGACCTGTAATGTGTTTATCTCTGCAGACACTTGAAAAGCAGCATGTCCCCTCCATACTATGATAAATTGGGTGCTCATGTTAGTTAAACCATTTGCTCAAGGTAATTTAGAGGATAATTTTGCAGAAACTCCGGCAACAGCACCACAATTATAACACATCACAAGATAACAGTTTGTAAGACATGTTCTGGAAAATGGAGGAGACAGAGCCAGTTGCACATTAAGTTTTCCTTAAGGCTTTCTGCCAGAGAGCTTGTGCACAGGATCCATTTTAACTCACACCAGGATCTCTTTCTAAAAAACTATTCAATTTGTTTCTTGAAGCAACACTTTGTGACTTTTACTGAGTCTCCGCGCCTCCTGCAGCTAAACATGGTGATAAATTCTGTAGGGCTCTGTGTCCGAGTGATGAAGTTGTTTTCAATGAGAGAAAGCGGTGGATATTACCCATCATCCTCTGCTCCCAGATCTAAAAGAGCTACACCAAATTCTGTTTAGTATTCTAAATAATTTGAAGCTTTTTCAAAATTTAAGATAAAGGAGATTTTTTTATGGCAAAGTTGTTTCAACTTATCTACAGTTCACCATTTCACTTGGACTTGATTCTGGCAATTTAAGCTTCGAACTGTTAAACTGATCTCAGATAAACACTGAACTCCAGATAATCTCCTGAAATGATCTGGAGTGGCTGCAAGAGTAAGAACTCATGTGTCCACATGCTGCTCCAGAGAGTGAGTGGACATGTTGATGAAAAAGAGGAGCCGTTCATGTAGAAGACACAGACAAAGATGTCAACCTCCGCCTTTTGCACCGCCCATGGACCGAATGCTCCGAATCCAAGATGTTCCTGTTGTTTGAACACGTCTGATCAGAGCATCTCCTGCTGCCCTCTTTATATGTGAGAATCAAAGTCAGAGAAAGTCCGGACCCTATTGTGAGAGCATTCTCCGGAGTCCATGTATGAAAACAGCTTCAGTCAGTGACGCACTTATCACAGGAGATGGTGGCTGCTCAATGAAGTCACGTAGAGCAATAATAATCATTCAGGGTGACGAGTGGGAATTGCAATGGCAGAGTTCCTGCTTTATAAAAGCGTTTTAGTGGCCAATATTACCACTGCTGGGTTATAATGCTGAGTTTGCTATTAAGTGGTTTTAGCCGTATTCTCCACGGGGCTGGCAATTTGACCCTCGCCACTTCTTCCCTCTCTACTCAGTGAAAAATAAATTATTTAGGAAATGTGAAAACGGTGCTGAAACCTGTATCGAACAGGATTTAGTTGCACTCTCCAAATTAGAGTTGTTGTTTTCTGTTAGAAGTAAAGAAATCATGATGAAATCTTTCGACCCATTGTTTTGGTATAACAGTCTGCAACTTTAATGTTTGGGTAAGTCTTCATGCTCTCAGCGATGTTTTCAGTATCCAGTATCCATCTTTAACAAAACACTCAAATCCATATTGTTGAGCATGAGAGAGAGGCGTGTGGTCATTTCTGAGGCTGTATGTTGTGTGTTTTATTTTGTTGTCAGTGCATCAAACTACCGGGTGTTCAGTGTCCAAGATCTACGAGGCAAAGATTTACCCAGAACCCAGAAACATCAGTGAAAAAAATGTAAAACAATATTGTTTTACCATTTTTTACATTCTAGTTTAATTTGCAGTAACGATTTTCCTTTAGTTTAGTCCAGTTTGTTCTTCTTGACGCTCCGTCAGGGCCGTGACCGACTCTGGCAGGGCCGATCGGAGGACCTCACTAAACCATCCAATGGGGAGTAGCGATGTGTGTACAAAGGGCAGGGACCTAATCAACGTGAGCACATACCCCATCCATTAATCCCTTTAGAATTATCCAGGTGCTCGTGCAGGAGCTCGGTTCGGTTCAGTCTTTATTATCCTGTCTGAAACTTGGCCTGTTCTTCTCTGTACTAGCACTGTGCAGGTAGTTAGAAAAAGAGGAAAACTATCCTATTTTGTGTGCCTACAACTTGTTTCCTTTTCCTAAGTTATCATAAGGGGCATTGTGTATCAACCTGCTACTGACTACTGTTGTGTTGGTTCTTTGTTGTCTCTAGAAGTTCAGATGCACTAGTCCATTACTATTTGAACCTCAACATCTGGGGTTCAAAATTTCTGAAATTATACATTTAGTGTATATTTTTTAAATAATTTTTCAGTCAGTAGAAATAAAGCATGATGAGAACAATTTGGGGTTGTTTCATGTCTGTATAGACTATAAAAAGCACTTTTAATTTTTAAGTTTGGTACTTGTACTGTTGATACTTGAGTACATTTCAATATCAGATACTTTTGATACTTAAATTCATTTAATATGAGCTACTTTAAGACTTTTACTCAAGTCATTTTCTTACGGGTGACTTTTACCGAAGTCACTTTCATGTAAGATATCTGTACTTTTACTCAAGTATGGCTTTCAAGTACTTTATACACCACTGATGGGTTGTGTGTGACTACTGTTTACAAACCAAATGGCTCCTCGGGGGCAGTAAAGACGACCTTAACCTTAACTTGACCTTTATTCTACTTTTTAGTTTTTCATTCTTCGTTGAGCGAGTTTGTATTTGTTATTTTGACAAGTTTTTCTTTGTTAGTTTTGAGATGTGCTTTATAAATAAAGATGTTATTTATTATTATTTAATGCATCTATTTTATCTGACTTTAATTGTTACTGTATGTTGTGAATGAAGGATAACACACTCTGCCTCTCACTGAATCTCCTCTTAACACCAGGTGAGAACAGGCCGCTGTGAAATGCAGTATATCCTGAAACACCAATAACTTCTTCCTCAAACACAACCAGCTCCTCCCAGTCAGGATATGTCTGTGTCTCCTCCCTTCACAGGTGTGTAAGTGTAAGAACCAATGAACAACAAGGTGTGACCTGTGGGAGATGAGTCACTGCAGGGAGTGAACGAAAGGGGGAGGAGCAGAGATCTGTTTCTGTTCAGAGGAAATTAATCTGTTCTACAGTCACTGGCACCAGCTGAAATGGCGCAGCCAGAAAATCAACTGGACAGAAAAAGATTCTGCTGTTCGATCTGTCTGGATCTACTGAAGGATCCGGTGACTACTGGCTGTGGACACAGCTACTGTATGAGCTGTATTAACACCCACTGGGACAAAGAGGAGGAGGGAGGAAGCTACAGCTGCCCTCAGTGTGAACAGACCTTCACACCGAGGCCTGTCCTGGGGGAAAACACAATGTTGGCGGATTTAGTGGAGGAACTGAAGAAGACTGGACTCCAAGCTGCTCCTGCTGATCACTGCTATGCTGGACCTGAAGATGTGGCCTGTGATGTCTGCACTGGGAGAAAACTGAAAGCTCTCAAGTCCTGTTTGGTTTGTTTGGCCTCTTATTGTGAACAACACCTCCAGCCTCATCTTCAGTCAGCTCCATTGAAGAAGCACAAGCTGGTGGAGCCCTCGGAGAAACTCCAGGAGAACTTCTGCTCTCGTCACGACGAGGTGATGAAGATGTTCTGCCGCACTGATCAGCAGTGTATCTGTTATCTCTGCTCTGTGGAGGAACATAAAGACCACGACACAGTGTCAGCTGCAGCAGAAAGGACTGAGAGGCAGGTCGAGCTCGGACTGAGGAGACAAACAATCCAGCAGAGAGTCCAGGACACAGAGAAAGACGTGAAGCTTCTTCAACAGGAGGAGGAGGCGGTCAATGGCTCTGCTGATAAAGCAGTGGAGGACAGTGAGGAGATCTTCACTGAGCTGATCCGTGTGCTGGAGAAAAGAAGCTCTGATGTGAAGCAGCAGATCAGATCCCAGCAGGAAAGTGAAGTGAGTCGAGTCAGAGAGCTTCAGGAGAGACTGGAGCAGGAGATCACTGAGCTGAAGAGGAAAGACCATGAACTGAAGCAGCTCTCAGACACAGAGGATCACAACCAGTTTCTACACAACTACCCCTCACTGTCACCACTGAGTGAATCTACACACTCATCCAGCAACAGGATCCGTCCTCTGAGGAACTTTGAGGACGTGATAGCAGCTGTGTCCCAGGTCAGAGGTCGACTACAGGACATTCTGAGTGAGACAGAGACAGAGATTTTACAGATTGTGTCTCAAGTGGATGTTTTACTGCCACAACCAGAGCCAGAGACCAGAGCTGACTTCTTAAGATATTCACAGGAAATCACACTGGATCCAAACACAGCACACAAACATCTGTTATTATCTGAGGGAAACAGAAAAGTAACAGGAACGAGTAAAGAACAGTCTTATTCTGATCAACCAGACAGATTCACTGATAGGTGTCAGGTCCTGAGTAGAGAGAGTCTGACTGGACGTTGTTACTGGGAGGTCAAGGTGGAGACGAGAGGGGGAGTTGATGTAGCAGTCACATACAATAATATCAGAAGAGCAGGAGATGAATGTGAATTTGGATACAATGATAAATCTTGGTCATTATATTGTGATGGAAACAGATATATCTTTCATTACAACAGCATCTACACTCCAGTGTCAGATCCTCTGTCCTCCAGAGTAGGAGTGTACCTGGATCACAGTGAAGGGGTTCTGTCCTTCTACAGCGTCTCTGACACCATGACTCTCCTCCGCAGAGTCCAGACCACATTCACTCAGCCTCTCTATGCTGGAGTTAGTGTTGGTTGTTATTATGAATCCACAGCTGAGTTCTGTAAACTCAAATAGACTTGAGTCATTAAAAGCAGTGATTTAGATTCTGTGTATACATCTTTAACTTCTTTTTCTCCATGATTGTTGATCAAAGTTCATCGTGGTGAAGTTTCTGCACCGCACAGAGATCAGCTGTCAATCAAACATTGACCTTCCTTTATCACACATATTTAGTTCTCAGTTTGTAAAGACAGAAATCTATAATTACACTGACATGAATGTGTTTGAAAGAACTGATGTGGTTGTTGTTTTCTAAATCAATGTAGAAATCAGGTTGTGTGATGTTTTAGAACCTGTATTGATCCTGATCCTCATCAATGAGCTGGTTATTTGTTCTTTTCTTTTCCACATGTGAGCTGGAGGTGAAACAAACTAATTGTGTGTCCTTGAGGTTTTCTACCTTCTTTACCTTTTAAAAGGATTTAGTAATTTTTTTTCATTTTATGAGATGTTGTACCGGGGAAAATAAAAAAAGAGTTCTTCAAATTGCCATTTATTGTTGCATATTAATGTTTTTTGATGAGAAGTATTTTTTATCGGGTATATTATATCGGGTAAAATGTACCCGACGTTAATTATGGTGTTACTAATTGTACGTTCCTGTTCTAGGATTAATATTAGAAGTTGACACTGGATTGGTTGAAATACGATCAGGTTGTTATGCAGGAGAAGCGACTCAGCGGTTTCCCCAAAGGTCACTGTATTGTCCTCGTGTCTAGCAGCGACTTTAATAATGTATATTGCACTTAGGCTTGACTGTGCTGGCATGTATGATCCCCGCTAAATGAAAAATGGTCTTGGATCGCATCCAGGTGGCTGCATTACCTCTATGGGCATAAAAGGATTCAACAACCCATTCTAGTTAAAACTGCTTCGTCTGATGCAGCGTTAATTCAATTTGTAATAGAGTCTTCGACACACTTGTGTGGATAATGAGTGCTCAGCTTGCCGTTAATGCTGCCACATTGCATAAGTCGTGTTAAAACCTTTTCAAATCAGATTGCTCCAAACCAAGATCACCTGGTTCACATTCGTGAGGTTTTCTCAAAGGTACAATCTTTTAATGACGAAAGTGAGATTTCCATTTTTTTATCTGATGTCAAAGTGGCTCTAAGGGTGCAATATACATACTATGAGGGTAACAAAGTGCCTCATCCACAGAGCAATGCAATTCTTTTTTTTCTGATGTCACCCCCCTCAGGCATGCCCCAACATGACTCACGCCGGCTGCTTCGAGCTACGCTCGAACTCCGTACATTCTCCAGAAGTTAACCGAAGGGGCTGTGGACATTTCCCACAGGTTCTCTTGCAAGCCAGTGTAAAAAGTGGGGAAAGTGTCCAAGTGGGCCCCTGCAGCAGGAAGTCTGTACAACTCACAGTGAGCGAGTGGAGACGAAAAATGGAGAGAAAAGAAAGAATACAAATATCTCAGGATGAAAAGGAAGGTGCCACACACATAGAAGACGCTGATGAAGATTTCAACTTGCAGAAAGAGCCAGATTGGAGATCTTTTGGTGTCATTGTGCTCTTAACTAAAGCAGCATTTCGGCAGTGGAATTTATATGAGTGACTGTACTGAGAACCAGCTGTTATTATGACTGTGTGTGTGTGTTTGTGTGTGCGTACTGTAAACTTGCTTACTCCCAATTAAGAGATGAAATTACCTGCCTGGAGTCAGAGCTTATCAAAAAATCGAAGCTGTCTTGACAGCTTTGTCTCTCTAGCTGCTGCTCAGGTAAAGAATATATCCACCATCATTTCTCCATATGTACAGTAGACAAGCTGGTTACTTCCACGCACTTACCTTAACGTTGCTGTCGGTCCTTCTTCTGCAGCCCCAATCGATCCCATTTCAAACTCCACACAGTTTTACAGTGGCAGAACAAAGATTGCTCCTTCTCCTGGTTATTCACTCACCACATTTCCCTTCACTTTCCTCCAGGTTTTTGGCACCTAAAACTAGAAATTATGGTAATGGCATTCACAGCACTTATGTTTATGAAAATATGCAGTCATCCACGACATGGCTTCTCCAGGAATCACAATTTCTATGAGTGTTTAGTTATGATGAGAGTTGTTTGTTTGGCTACATCCAAAATAATACATTATTTTAAAATGGCTTTTAAGAAAAAAAAAAGGTTCTCCGTCCACTAAAGCATCAGTTATAAACCCCGTTTATATGAAACCACCTGAAAATGTATAACTTATGTGAGTTCACAATAGTTGGTTATGTTTTTGAAAAGTTTGTGGTCTGGTTTGAAACAAAATAAGACACAATGTGTTTATTTAGACTTTACCATGATCTTTCTCTGACAGATACTTAAAAGCTTTTGTTGCCCAACCAACCCTGAACCTCTGACACTAATACATCTAGTGCTTGGTTCACAAAGGAGAAATTGAATGTGTCTTAAAATGATCCAGCCAGCGATTATGTTTCCAACAAAGGGTATTTCTGGTGCAGTGGTTTACACAGGAGAATTAAGTGTATTTTAAACATTTTGCACATGTATTCCTGTGTCACTGTGGATGAATATAAAACAGTGACCTTACAGAAGTAAATACCATCGCAGCTTAAATCCCCTCGAAAACAATTTTTAAACAAGCGAGCTGTAATCTGAGCATCTCCGTGCAAGATCATTTGTATTACTGTACTAACTCCATCTGAATAAATCTATAACAGACTATTCATGAAAATGGGAAGCCCTCTATTAAAGCCATTTGACAAAGTGGATGCTCCCCCTGAATTCATTAATGCCAGGGACTGTTCTTTGAGAATACTGATGAACTCCGACTTAATGTTTGCACTGGGCTAGGCCCGCATAAAACCTCGGTTAAAGTTTATATTATAATTATTACAATTTATCACCGGCAGCCAACTGAAAATGTGTCTGTTCCTAATAAACGTACTCGTCTGCGTAATTTGAATAATGTGCTTGTTTTGCTCATTGATAAACTGCGGTGGAACAGCTCTCAGGGCCGCGTGCAGGGACTTTATCACCAGTCTGGACACAAACACGAAGGACATGATGAGCTTTTAAAATACTGTTATTTTTTTTAAAGCAGACGTTGTCGGTATTGACCAGCAGCTCTTGTGTGGCAGCTCCAGAGGAGTTAATTGCTTCCCATCATCTTTTATACTTTGTGCGAGAGCTGTCAGAAGTGCGTGTGGCCTTCATAGTCTGCTCTCCCCCCCGGTCGCTCATGTGACTCCCTCCGCGGAGCAGTGGATTAATCTGCTGCTAGTGAATCATCATGTTGCCCGCTCCCTGGCATGTGTTCCCTCTAATAACTAGTTCTACATGGGTTGTCTGACAGCATGAGGTATACAAATCCAATACCCTTTTTTCACGCATCGTAAATAAGAGTCTCTTCCCAGCTTGGAATTGAGGAAAGTTTATAGCCGTTCTGTAAGATAGTTTTTCCAGGTTTTTTAAACATCCACCTCAGATTTCATTACTGCACTGGAGGTGAAGGACAGCGGGTGACAGCCGTGCATATAGAAGCCAAAGCTTAATGGTATCTGTTCGGAGCAAGCAATATTTTCAGTGTCTCTTTTGATGGATCTCAGATCTCTGCTCATCTACTTAATAAATGAAAGCATAAGAAAGAGAGCTGGTGAGAATGATTATTTTGGGGTGCCTTTTATGGCGCTCCCCCTTCACGCCGCCTGCGTGGTGTGATTTGTAGAGAGATTGAAAAGAGGCTGGCTGGTCGAGCGGAGACTGGCGCTTGATTTACACACACTGGTAAATCACACAGACAGCTGGCTGCCGGCGCTGCCCACCAGCCCGCCTCTGACACAGATCTATCTCCGTGCAGGAGCTCCTCTGCTTTCTGAACCTGATGGCAGCTGTACCATACATCCCAGTGCAGAGCCCCCCGCAGCTCCAGCCTGCTGTTGACAATGGTGGACGCTGTGCAGCAACTGCCGATAAATGATTTCCAGCCTGGGAAGGCTTCAAGAGGATATTCTAAACCTCAGAAAGCGAGAGAGAGAAGAGAGAGGTTCAGAAGGAGCCGCTGGTCAGGTGGCCATTGTTTGTGGTGGGATGGATAAATCTCCATGACTGAAAGCACAAAGGCCGTCTGCAGTCCTGTCTCCCAGAGGAGTAGGGATGCGTTTCTCCTCGGTGCAGGAAAACAATTACAGTATTTGTTTGAATGCAGCTGTTCTTTGGCTCTACATTGGGTTTGTGTCGGAAATGCAGCCTGGTCCCTGTTGAAAACTTCACAACCGATGAGTTTCTTGTAAATAATTAAAATTCCATCCCAGTTTACTTATCCGGACGTGGTTCCTAATTGTGTGGGCACAGTTAAATCCACAGATATATTCCAACACAGACAGACACTTATTTTTTCAGACAGTTTAATAAGTTCATTACACACAGCCAGGGTAAAAACAAGTTTGAAGACACCAACAAAAGACTTATCACACATTTTTTAGGACATGAGACAATATTTGAGAAGTTTACGAGCACATCAATGTCAGCGGTGATGACTCGTACAAACAACAGTCAGGGTGACTCAACTCATTAAGTCTCATTTTGGCAAACTGAAGAACACACGAGCCATTAATTCCAGTTCGTACAGACGCCAAATGAGACAAGATTAGCTCTCCAGTCACTTTTATTTCATTCAAATTGGGAAACATTTTACATTCAGATGCAGAAACCACTTATATTACAACTGCTACTTAAACCCAGAAACGGTAGAAAAGAAAGATTATTTCCTCTGGACAGAGATTTTCAGGCTGAATTCATCATGATTAATCTTGCCCTTTGAATTTCTCACAAGCTCAGTTTTAGATGTGTTGCTCTGAGTGAAGAATCGCCTCCGCCCTCGCTCATAAAACGGACCATTACAACCACAATCACTGTAGGTCTTTTAAAAAAACATCAAGTACCATTTGCAACATTTGCACAGTATTTTATCCATAATTGTTTTTACAAAGTAGCATACTTCAGAACTATAAAATGTATGCATAATTTGATTGAAGTGCTCACGCAGAGAAGCTATTTAATGCAGCAAAATGTGTTTTCAACTAAAGTGGAAATGGTCTATTATCATTAAATTATACTACAATATTTGTCCTCTCCTAAAGCTGTTCTAAAAAATGTATATCTATCATTTAATAGTCTAATTGTGAGTATTAGTGCTGTGCCTGTTCTAAACCTGCCTGGTGGTTCGGTCTATGGTGATGCTGGTTGCACATTTTTCTTAAACTGTAAAAGTGACCTGCTGTAATTGAAGTGCACCAAGTAAAGACCTGCTGCAGAACCCTGAAGCTGCACCCCCGCTGCTGCACAAAGAGCTGTTTGATTATTACTGAATGTAACGTGTTTCCAAATTGCACCAAAATCAACGCTGCTCTACCTTGGACCCTGAACGTTACACACGGCGAGTATGAAGCCAATTTGGTGAGTGGTTCTCAAGATATGTCTGGTTTTCATATGATGTTGTTTAATTTCATATGATGTAAATTACTTTAATTGATTAAAGTTGTTGCCTTTAGTCGAGCTGCCCTGCTGTTGTTGAATTCTGAATCCCGAACTCGTCCTGAAAACATGTCTCTTGATCAAGTGTTGCAGCTCACAGAGAACTAGTTCATCTATATAGGGTAGAAATGCAGACAGGAAAAGAGCTCAGCATCCCAGTGAAATTCCCAACAGTAACACACACTTGTTTTCATGGCAGCATTGCAAACCGAGGCTGTCATCAGAGAAACAACAAGGCCTGTTTTCCACAGTGCACACTAGGAAAAAGCCCACTAGATACCATATTGAGATCAGTGAGAGCTGACTTTACCCACATAATCACAAGCTGAGCACAATTCGTGGCGATAAAAGGTTCCTGTGTTAGATCTGGCGTTTATGTTTCAATCTCCTGCATCTGAGGAATCATCCAACGGTCTGCTCAACATTTTCTGGCCTTTGACGTGGACTGCAAAATAATATTTGACACGAGTGTCAATCTGGACAGTGATCTGTCACATTCAGCCTCATTTCTCCCATCTGAAACGCTGCAACCAGCCTTTTTTAGCACAGGCTTAGTGTCACCGTGGCTTATTACTGGCATGAAGTACCTGGCAGCTGAACTGAGGCTGCTGCTGGGGACTTTTCTGTCCTTAATCTCATTAGTGCAAAAGGCCTCTTTTCTTGAGGCTACTATATGTTTCCTAACTAATTCAATGTCACCCGTAAGTGACAGTGAAATGCTTAATTCAGTTTTACTGTCAACGTCAGGAGGCTGCACAACTGCACCAAATGTTGCACACTAGCTATTTGTGTACAAATCTGCAAAGACCTTTATTGCAGGATTACGTTTCTTTAAAATGAGCCGTGCGTTTCAGAAGCCTGATGTGAATAATTTGTTGTTTCATTTCAAACCTGCTCTCGCAGGGTTAGATGAGTAAGCAGATAGTTTACCATAACGACAAATATCAATTTGTGACCCGCATTATAGAATTACTAAATTGACAACTTTAACATTGAAGCAAATTGTAGAATGTATGGTGGTCATGTTGCATCGGTGTCGCTAGAAGCACCATTAAAACAAAGAAACCAAATGTCAGATGTCACTTGATTCAATTTGTCTTTTTACTCGATTCCAACACTCTACAAAAGTGGAGCCATGTACATTATTTTATTACAGAATAAAATGTATATCTTATTGGTGCAGTCTTGACAAAACCGAACATTATAAGTGGAGGATTTATTTCTGGGCTGTTATACAAGGATCTTGATTGCGACCAATTTGTGACTCATGGTGACTCATGAAGAGGTGGATTGCATCAGATTTGCTCATGTTGTTCCATCTTACTGGAGTAAATTGTCATCCAAAATGTCTTCAACTCAATTCACCCTGACACTATCCATCCATTATCTATGTGGACGGCTCATCTTATGAGGGGTCACTGGGGAGCTGGAGCCAATCCCATCTGACATAGTGCGAGAGGTAGGCTACACCCAGCTCAGGTTGATGGTGTGTTGTAGGATCAACATGCAGAGACAATCATGCACACTCACATTCACACTTCACTTCAATTAATAATAGCTATAAAATCTTCAAACTACATATTCAGGACATGAGAGTAACGATCGTTAATCTCACTCAGACTGTTCACATGCTTGCTTTGACGGCATGAACAATGATTTTCTTGAAACGCTTGTCACAGTGATTCAATTACATTTTCATTTGCTACTGGATTCAAATAATATATTCTTATGGATTTTAAACATTTTTCATGGTTATTTTGCAAAATTTCATGCTTACATTAATGAGCATTTTACCAACAGCTGTCGTCATGTTGATTTGCTTCGGCCTTTCGTAAAGCAACTTCGGTCTACCCCTTTATTTTTAGGGAAGGGCCAGATGACCACTACCCCCTATATCACCTAAACTGGGACAACACTACTCCTTCACAGCCACACACAAAACGCAGGGGTAAGGCCAAGTGGTCGGGCTAAGGGGTGAAATGGGACAGGTCCTTAGAGTCTCCACTCACCCTCTGCTTGTCTTTGAACTGTGGGAGGAAGTCAAAGTAGCAGGAGCCTTTATTACTGTGAGGCATCACTTCTAATCACTGTGCTGCCCCCACCAAAATACCTTCTAACTAAAAAACAAAATTCTACCCATCTAAAAAAAGCTGAATGAAGAAAACTGTCTAGCTATTCCTTAAAACACATGAGCTTTGTTTGGCAATTGACAGGCTGAAGATGGACTACTCACCTCATGAATCCACGATTAACCAATAAACATCCCTCAGCCAGAGCGACACAATTAAAGATTGTAGAGTCATTAACGGAAATGCTGAAATCATCTGCATAAAATCTCCTCATTTACTTTGCGAGCTCAATCCGTCTCTTCCTCTGCACATATCAGCGCTGAGGTTCTTGTTCCTGACCTTATCTCCATCACATTGAGTCGTCCATCCCCCATCCAATCCACTCTTCATACACCCCGCTTCATCTTGATTTCCTACTTTCATGTCACTAATTAGGTTACACCAGCGCTGGTTCACGGAGGAGCTGTCAAGCCGAACGATTAAACTTTCAAGGTCGTGTAGGTGGCAAAGATAGAAGAGAGCGGTTGGTGTAAAAACTCAATATTATACTCTATGTGGAGACCTCAACTACACAGTCTAATGTTATCAGAAATATATATATTTATATAGTGCTCATCAAAGCATGAGGTGCGTGATTGCTTCCCTTTATCTACACTATTTTATCAGCTTGGCAACTTGGCAGCTTATTTATTCCTCCTATTCATTGTCCAACACTTTCAGAATTTACGGTTTAATAAGCTTATAAATAATCCCCCTTGTGTCTACAGATACAAAGAAGGTTAGCGAATGTCACCACACGGCCATCAATACTGTGGCAGGTTCAGTGACGGCGAGCGAATGGCTCCTGCCCCTCCGATATCTCGGCGAAACATTTTTACTTCAGGGGAGGCATCTCCGCAAGAGGTTTCATTCTGACTCATCCTCTCTCTCTGTTCCTGCCGCCGCCACCACTGCGGCCACAGTAAAGATCAGCTCGCTGCTTCCATCTATAAACATCCTTTGGTCTCTCTTCGGTAAACATCAGCAGCCCCTGTTCCCCCTCTCTTCCTCACATCGCTCACTGAGCTGCAAGTCGCTCCATCTTCCTCTGTCTCTCCCCAGGCCGCCCAAGCTCTCTCCAGAGGGCACTTTATCTATAGCACTGGCAGGCAGGCAGTATATATTACAGCCATTTACAACCAGCTGATACACCTTTGACCGTTTCACTTCACAGGTCGCTCAAATGATCAGCCGCCTGCGGACACGTCTCTCTAACAAGGCTCAAAAACTGTGTGCATCATCACAAGGGCTCGCCGTCCAAGTGTGGTTTTAGTTTACAGATGTTTGCACGACTAAACTACGTTCCTGTCAAATATAGGTTTTATGCTCTGTTTTGCACTGAATGAGGGGATACCGAAGATCGCAGTGCCTGTTGCCATCTCTCTTACTCTGTAATCATCTAAGAAAGCGACAGGAAAAAGCTATTATCAAGAATTTCCCATCTTGTATTAAAGCTGCCTGTTGGCTGTTTGTTGAATTTGTATTCATTCTGCAGGCTTTAACTCAAACAGATGAAAACTTTTCAATACGGGAACAGAATACAAAGAACATGTTTCTAGTAGTTATTCAGGCACAAAGTAAGCTGCTTGACAAATGGGATTCACATATTTGAGATAACTTACCTTTTCATTTTCTCTTGTTGGTGATGTTTATTGTTTAAGATCGATAGATAGATAGATTCTACTATATTTCTCTTGGACCAAAATGCTAATATTAATGGGAGATAATATAACACAGCTGAATTTGAAATTTTAAAGGTGATGACATCTTCAACTCCGTATATTGAAATACACTACTCTCAAGGATTGCAACAAAATTAAACCAATTACCCATTTTATTTTCTTCTCTTATCTTTTCAATCCACTTTAAACATCACCGGCTCCTGGGTGGATGATAGTTGAAAGATAATAGTGGATTAATTTGCTGGGAGGATCGACCTGATGGGAGATGGAAATCTGATTTTAACTATTAATCTGTTGAGCAGAGGCACCAGGCGTCAGAACAGTTTGAAGTACTGTTCCTCTATGGATTCCTGACGTGTTTTCAGGCTTACAGTATGTTTGCTGTGATTTGATGTGACGTACAGACCCTTTGGAGAAAAAGTAAAGTCAGACGAGTCTTCAGAATAAAGAAATTGCCTTTTCATTGTTAAGATACACAGTGGAAATTAAGGGCATGGAGGTGGATGTGCAGTCCAATAATCCCTGACCTTTTACTTTTGTTTTCTTCATCAGCGGCTCATGAGAAAAATATCTGGGTGTTCAGATGATTCTTCACCAGCCAACAGTTTGTTTCAGCTATTTTGTGGTGGATATGTTATGTACACTTGGCTTATCTATCCCCGTTCTGTGGAATCAGCTTATGGGCTGAGATGAGAGCCGTGAGATGAGAGCCGTGAGACTCATTCATAAAGTCCATGTGCGGGCCAACAATGATAAGAATGAGCTGACATTGTCTGACAATGTGCTGCAGAGTGGACGCTTATAGACCTTATTCACAACAGACATTCTGACATGTCACAGCAGTAAAACCTCTGGTGTAACCCCCAACTGTTGTTGATGAGGTATTATGTAAAAAACGTAACATGGATGGTCCATGACTGAAAGTGTTGTTCTTGCAAACAGCTGTTACAGCCTTTCAATTCTACATTTTACAATGCTTACATGTGGGACACAAGCTATTATTCTGCAACTAACAACCAAAGGCTCCCTGTTTATATCCAGTATACATGAGAGGTTGTGTGATATTTGTTTTCATGTGAGTTATGGACAGGGATTAAAAGCGATATGGAGCCACAAGGCTTGTGAGGACAAATATCGTTTTAGTTAAAAAAAATGCTGCTTTCAAATGAAAACATAGCAGTATGGATGTAGTCTATGTTTTTGTAGCAATGGGACACACTGACAGGCACAAAGCAAAGATCGATTGTACTTGGTCATTATAGAAACAGGGTTGGAGAGAGGGGTTGAACAAAAGCAGTTTCCTTATTTCTGGCTTGCGAACATTAATATTTGCCATCTGAAATGACTCATTCCTTCACCGGTAGCCAGTTTGGGAATTGAACTAACATTAGCAGCAGGAGGTGGTTGAAAATGATCACACTTTATCCCCCACATGGAAAGTAATATTCCACTCACATAATAGACCTTTCTCACAGCAGACATCTTCTGTTTTAAAAGAAATATGCAATAATAACATAGATGGTGTCTCTGTTGTAGAAAATGTGTTGTCCTGTCTGTATATATCTACAGTGAATTTACTGTTGCAGTGTTATCATTGATACTGAAAAAATAAGTACCCATATACCGTTATGGACCAGACTTCTGAAATGAAAAACATATACGTCAGCTAATATTTTGCTGACGTTTTTACATGACAGCAGGGTTATTAGATGGAGATTCACTGATTGAGTTAAGACGTATAATTAGGTTTTCCCTCTGCCCTAAAGGAATAGTGTGACATTAGGTGCCATCTAGTAAAATCCATGCAGGGGCATCAGCTCAGTCTCCACATCATTTGACAGCCTGTCAAATTAAAGTCAACAGCATTTTAAACCAAAAGCAGCTCTCAGAAATGTCCTCCTCAAGGGAACTGCTTGTGTATTAATATATGTTTATGTTTTGTCCTGTTAGACATCTCTCGCCTTTCTCAAGCAGGCTGACGCAAACATCTGAGACTGACAACTTCTTCTTTGCCAGCTGTTATAAAACCACCACTCATATTCACATTAAAGAAAACACATGTAGACATTTTAATCAAACTAGTTCGTAGCCTGTTCCTAACTTGCCTGTTGTCTTGTCCTGTGTTAATGCTCCGGGGCGACTTCGGAATTAATCCTTTTCAGTAGTGAGTCCACAACAGTTCTACAATATACTGTCATGTTTTATTATTTGTGTACTGGAGGTTTTGTGCAGAGCTTTTTATAAACAGTCTATGGTGCAGAGTGAAGTGCGAAAATGTCAAACTGCTCATCCTACCTGGTTTATCTGCAGTGAATATTTTATAATCAATGTTTGCATGAAATTAAACTTGATTTGCTTAATTACTTTCCGTGTGTGTGGCTTATTCAGTAGATTAGTGTGACTCATTTACTGAATTGGTCTTACGTTTTTCATACATTGCATGTCTGATATTTCGGAGGCAAGTGACACAATTTTCAAACCAAAGTCCACAGCTTTCCAAAATAAAAGCTCCGTAATTAAGCTTGATGTTAAGCATTGCAACAACTAAACAATCTGTGGGGTTTTAGTTTGTAGACAAACCACTAAAGAGGAAGTGATTCTCTGAATGTTGTTGCCATGACAGAGACCAGCACCAGCGACTGCTGTGATGTCTGTGTCAGTCCGATGTTTGGTGTAATAAAGACGATTCGATTATCGAAATGCAATTTTTACCCATTTGCTGAACACTGGTGTTGTGTGTCCTAGGACGTAGAAGAACACACGTTCAACTGTCCACGGACTTGAGGCACACAGCCCCTGCCCACTGAGTGCTACAGAGCTTTGCTTGCCTGTCTATTAAGTTTTTATTAATATTAAACTTATCGAGTGTCCAAATCGCAGAAATTCGACACCGGAGTTCCAGGAGCAGGTCAGATAAATATTTCCTGTGATATGCATTTCACATGCAGACAGACGTTTGTGGAATTAGTAGTTAGAAAATAATAACTATTAAACATCACAGCATCAGTTCTATTACCCAGTGTTGCTCCAGTTTTCATTATCAGGGATCTAGTTAATCTTTCAGGACTGAAAACTGCCCTCAAACTAGAGATGAATGCTTTGTTGTAATTGTCGGGCTGTAGTCACTGTCACGCCAGCGGCATGCTGAGGAAAATTTAGAACAGCAGATTTACAGACAGCGGCCCTCGCTGACGCAGCCACAGTATTACCAGTGTTATTAGGGCAGCTAACATCACAAGAAACATGAGACAATATCCTCTGTAACAGCTTTACCAGATGTTATATCCCGTGCTGAACATTTCAATCTCGCACTGTTGGAGGATAGACACAAGACATCACTGCTGTTTCAAATGCTCCTGCCATCACCATCTGTTTCATTAATGCCTGTGGCGACTTCTTTTACGGTACTTCCTTCAGCCTTGAGGTAGACGCCATTTCTAGAGAAGCAGCTCATCAAAATGACTGACAGGTGATGTTGAGTGGACCAGGCCGACTGCAGGTGGTGGAGCTGACAATATGCTTCCTGCCATAGGGTGAAGTGTGATTTTTTTTTATTTGTTGCCTTTACTTAACAAAGAAACATTATCAACAAGGATGAGAAAACCGGCTCTTTATATTTGTCACAATATATACTACATAAGTGAATAACAAATGCGTAACCACAATCACAGATGTTTTATGATTATTTTTTCCTTAAACAATATGTATTATACAGAGAAAATGTTCCTTCAGGGACTTTGACTAAGACCTTTACATATAAATAGGTGCCTGTGAATAAGCCCCCGCACGCAGCAGAGAGTAAACCCATTTGAATCCTTTTATAGGTCAACAACGCCTGATGGAAATCTAACAGAGTCGCTGGGATTAGAGGCACGCTCTCAAAAAACCTCTGCCAAGTTTAAATATTGAAAGCCTTCACATTTACATTCCGCTCTTCACAGCGCCCAGAGCCACCAGCTTCTCATCTCCAACACCTGGGTTCCCACGTTGGGTCGGCTCAAAGTTGCTGGCAGTCCAGCAGAGCGACCTGATTATTAGTAAGATCATACTGTCACGGGCTTGATCCTCTGCCGGGTTCTCACTTTGCAGCTGTTCTTAATCCTCTCTGAACTGTGCAAGTGCAAGATAGGAAGACCTTCCCTGGTACAGAGGCGCCGCGAGTCGCAACTCTGCCCTCAGATCTGCGCTCATAAAATGTATACATGCGTGTCTAAAGGGTATATGTGAGGAAACAGCTGTATAATTACCCTGCAATGGTGGTAATATGGTGATTGAGTGAGCTGGGGAATAAAGATAAAATTGCACAAGTGTTTTCAACGCAGGGACGGGTAATTGTAGCTGTTCATCAGAATAGTTCAAGGATGTTAAATGCTGCCCACAGCTAATGTGCGTGTCCTTGGAAAAGCTCTGTACATAAAGCATGTTTAGCAGGAACCAGATGAGTCTCAAACTCTTTGTGCACAATAACTCTGTGACCTTTTCTCCATGTGCAAAATCATGGACAACTTTTGACTGAGGCGTTCACTGACACGTGAATCGACCCCTCCACTGTTTGAAAGATGGTGCGTAGCTTTAAGTTTCAGCATTACAGAGAACCACACTCTGTGCAGCAGCATCACAAGCCCCCCCCCCCCCCCCCCCCCCCCCCGCTTCATCCGACAAAACAAACTGCCGTTATTTGTGTGAAGAAAGTGGTCTTTTAAAATCTAATATCAGTCACCCTCCAGACAAGAGAATCAATACCTGATGAGCATTATTTTCTGCACCGGTTTGTTCTCCTGGCGCTATAGCATGCCTTCCATGAAAAATACATTTGTTTACCGGCTCCAAGACTGCTGAAGGTCGAGCTGTGAATTTACTGCCGACGTTAGTCTTGCCTGTTTGGTGCAGGCCACTCTGTCAGTGTTAATTTGCGGAGAGGTGCATCCAACATCCTCCCCTCGGTTTATTAACATTCGAGACTGCATTGCATTAAAAAAAAACGTGTTCATCACAGATGAATGCAACATTCATTCAGGATCTGGCATCGTGGGAAGGGCGATGTCGGGTGAGGTGGGATGGTGCTGTACGGTCGGGTGGGGAGAGTGCCCTAAGGCCCCCAGGTAGCCCCCGCAGGAGTTGGTCATCGTTTCGTTCTTATCATCTTCGCAAGACAGAAACTAGAATGGCGCCCAGTATGGCTACAACAAGGCTAAAAAAAGATATTTCACATAATCATAAATATTAGTCCCCTAAATATGCCTGAGTTTTCTTTTCCAGCAAAAATCTATGAAAATGTTGAAAAATGTTTTATCTTGCAATGTCAAAGAAAGAGAAAAAACTGCATCAAAATCGAATGGGTTCTTCCCTGAACAATAATGCATCCTCCCACCTGGTGTTGTGGTAATCCGTTTCGTAATTGTGTTAAAACTGATCACAAAAAAACGCAGATTAAAACATAACCTCTTTAGTTGACATAACAAATGTATTTAATCTCTAGTCATATCCTAATAAGTGGTTGATACTAAATGTAGATAAGAGAAAATGCTGACAAACATTGAGTTTAGTAAACATCAGATATAATAGTAATAGAAGAGTAATGTGTACAGTGCAGGTCACGATCATGAACTTGTGCTAATGTTTGGTGTAACACACTAAGGAATCAACACATTGTAGTTTACAGTAAAGGGCTTTTGGGTTGAGCCAATACGAGTTCTTTATCACTTCTTCAGCCATCTGCTTCTGTTGTGTGACTGTAGAGCATCATCTGGTTTGACTCGCGGCAACTCAGCCATCATCCTCACTCACATGTTAAGTAGCTGTTTTACACAGGCATGTTTAAATAGAAGTCACAGTGTGTCACATCACAGCAGGAAGGACTCAGTTTTGAGTCTGAGCATTAACATTCTTTGTGTCCACATGTTTGTCATAGATGATTTCCCCTTTTTCCTTCCATGCATTGCATGCTGGGATAGATATAAGCCCTTCCTGGACCCTATATGACTGTATTTTGTAATCCGGCATCAACAGTCATGTATCTCAAAATAAATATAGTGCTGCTGGTTGAACTGCAACTCTCGAAGATATTTTATCATCACATTTTTTCTGCATTCACCTAACTCCAGCAAATACACCATATGAACTGTCTATTGTAAAAACGGTAGGATTGTTCTTCCAGTGAGAATGGCCTTGTGAGATGCCTGGAAGTCTTAGGAAAATCAAAGTGTTCTGTTATTTGTAGCGATAGTATTCTCTCTTGTGCAAACACATCAGGTTTACACTCAGTGAAGATTATCAAGGGTAAAGTCGGGTTATACTGATTTAATACCATCCTCTATAAAACCGAAGCATATTGTGAACAAACCTCTTGTATTGTGGGTCGATCACACTAGAATGAGGCTGTTTTTTATGAGGGTTTTAATAATGTCATCAAACGTCAACATTTGTCCTTAAGTAAAACTCTACAGGATGAATGTTTCCCTTTCATTCCTGTAAAAACAATACAATCCATTAGTGTGTATCAAAGAGTCAAAATTGCTGCAGCAACTTTACAAGCCAACAACACAGATGAATAATGCTGGCTAAAGCAGTGTCACTGTGGGAGTCCGGTGTGTGCCACAGACATCTTGCCACCTTCCTGTAACAGTTGAAACTATTGGAAGAGCTTCTGCACTCCTTCACAAACATGGAGGGCCAGTCTGCTCTAAATTATGCAAGCAGTCTGAGTGAGAGTACAAGAAAAGAAACTTATTCAAATTTTGTTTTTACTGTGGCCCCTGTGTCACAGTTATTATTTTATTTTTGTGCTGTATCATATTATCCTGACTGATCTGCTGCCGCGGCTGAGCTCAAGCACAGATAGGCAGCGAGCGCCTGAGGAGGATATTAAACAGGTTTCCTTATTTGGGAATCAGTCTCCATCTGCAGCATTGCCCCTTGGTTGAGTATTCTGTCCTACATAGTGTGCTACAGCAGCATCGCTGCCCAGTCACTCATCAGTGATCAAACCCCTACAACTGAATTTATATTCACATGTGCCTCTGGCTCAAAATAAGAAGCCCTGTATGTGAGGATCTCACTCACGATTAATGACATTGCAAAGGCACCACTTCAGCAATTAAGAGGTCTCTAATTGAAGAGTGAACCAAGTGGGGGGAAAAAATCATTGTCTATTTCCTTTTGCTACCAAAGTTAATTAAAGTACATTTGCTGAATTTTAATTAAAAAGTTAATAATACTTAACCGGTCCAATAACTTTTAAATGATTCCATGAAAAAAAAAAACTTTACAGCCAGTGAAAGACCAATAAAGCCTTTATCTTGTACACAATACTTTATCAAAGAATCACATATAAAACACACGTCTTTCAAGGGAAAGCTTGAACTGCTGTTTTCATTCTAATTACGTTGATGCTCTCATTGGTTGCACCTTCTGACTTTGTCACGTTAAAGCCTCGGACTACTAAGAACATTCGAGCAACAGAAAAAACACACCACAGCACACGGACCCTTAAAGTCAAGATTAGAACAACACACAATTCGAAAATATATCCTCTGATCTTGCAGTAGTGGCCTTTTTTTTCATTTGTACAGTTAGAAAAAATACACAGTTAACTGAATTCACTGAATGCTTTACCAAACTCACAAGGGATACTGTTTTTTGCACCATGACTGCTTTGGATATAGCACTGCCCTGTCTTCTGCTCTAAGTTTCTGCAGTGTCCTGTGGGCCATGAAGCAGCAGAGGTGAAGATCTCCTGTGTGTCCACATGACAGTTCCCATGCCCTGAAGCTGTGGAACATTGTGCCCTGGCAGCATCCTGAGGGTCAAACATATTCACATCGACGTCTCCAGGATTCTGCTCGCCCCTCTGTCATGTGTGTTCGCACGACGTCACCTCGGGGAGGGGTGTCTGGTCCTGCATGACCACTTGAGGGGGGGTGGGGGCGGGGCGAGCGTGGGCCACCGAGTTTTTCTGCAGCTCGACCCCGAAGGCGGGAGGAGCGCTCTGCAACTGTCTCCTGTACTGCACAAAGCTGCAGGTCTTTATGATGATGGCCAGGACGTTCTTCCCCATCAGGATCCCCGACACCCTGGCGTCCCGGTACAGGATCATGTTCCCCCCGCGGATGAAGAGCGTGATGACGTTGATGGTCACCAAGCTGAGGATGGGGTACAGGAGCATCTTGTGGGGCACGATGTTGATGCCCTGCATGCTGATCTCGCTCAAGGACACGCAGGGCAGCACGAGCAGGAGGATGTAGCAGTAGAAGAACATCAGGCCCTCCGCCCACAGAGGGAGCCCCTTTTTCTGAGGCTCCCACAGGTTGGCCTGGATGTCCAGTACGTCCAGCAAGTCCACCACCACCCAGAAGAGACGGTTGCGGATCTCCTCGCGCTTCTTGAAGGCGCGCACGTACTCCATGTGGTCGATAGCCACCAGCACCACGAACAGCACCGGAATGCAGATGGACAGCAGAAGTGTCAGCGCCTTCCTCGCGAGGGCGTCCAAGCTCTTCCTGTCCGCCTTGTAGTTTTGATACACAAAGTAGACCTTGATCTCCAGCACGAAGATGTAAAGGAACCACAGGATCATGGCGTAGCCTCGCTTGGACGTGCGCACCTCAGCACCCACCCACACCGCTACATAACGCAGCACGATGAGGAAGCAGATGTCTCCCACCATCACCATGATGCATATGCCAATCTTGCGTGGTCCGTGGTTCTGCTCCACCAGGTAGGCGTCAATCAGCGCCATGCTGCTCATGATCAGAATGGTGGAGAGGCACACGTGGGGCTTGTTGGTGGGAGGTGGGGGTACCATCCTTGCTTGGCTGATGGGGGGAGGAGGAGGAGAAGGAGGAGTGTAGTCGAGGAGGGGAGCTCAACGGGTCGTCGGTTTGTCCAGTGAGGAGGCAGATCAGATAGTGCTGCTAGACAGTGGTTTTCCCCTCCATTGCCTCTGTCTTGGCCAGAATCCAGGATGCATTAATAGGATTCTCACACATCACTTCAATCAATCTGCGCTTGTGCCTAAGCCACCTGCCGGGTAGACAGTACCCCTCATTTAGTAAATGATGTTCATTGGCAAATGGTCTGTAAACATACAGGTTCACTTGTGCAAAAAAACGAATAAATCCCAGAAGGTGTCTGCCTTTCACAACCTGATAAGCAATCACTGAGCAGTTTATTCAACGAGTTCCAGTTTCTGTTATCAAAAAGAGGAAAAATTTGCGGCGATGTGCTCTCATAACACTCTCCGCACCGTCGTATTCATACAGGCTTAAGCCTCACAGATAAGAATCCAGCTGAATACTCACTTGTGTCCCTCTTTGTACTTTATCCTAATGACTGGCAGCGAGCGATCATCCATGAGAATGCGCGGGGAGATCACGAAGCCCATCTGTAATCCACAGGGGGAGAGGGGAGAAAACGCAAAGGATCCTCTCCTTCTCCGATTGCCGTAAATCCAGCAGTCAGGGATGAATTTCTGTTTTCTTTTCTGTCTTTACACACGGTAGAGAAATCCCCAAAAATGTTGCCGCCGTAATCCACTTCCTGCTCAGACTGAATCAGGACGAGGCATCTTATTGATCACAAACACTGCTCTCAATTTCTGCAACTAAGAAGAGAGGTTAGTTTGTGTTGTGCTCAGATAGAAGGTTTAAACCCCCAGCTCCAAAAAAACTGAAAAAGGAATAAATGGTAAAGTTAGCAGAAAAACTAGTCCTGCTGCGAAGCGAATCTCCTCTCCAGAAGTTTTCCTCTCCAGCATTCACCATCCCCGGACAAGAAAATGATATATCGTAAACCTGTTAATGTCTATGTGCTGAATCTTGCAGTGTGTGTGTGTGACTGTCCTTCCTCTCTCAGCTGTGTGTCCCTGTACATCATGTCTGTGTGTGTCCAGGTTTCAGATGGTCTCCACGCTTCGTTGTGGCTGTAAAATGCTGCCCCCTGGCTCGATCCTGGCCACTGCGCCGTTTGCTCTCTCTTGCTCCAGCAGCTTCTTTTGCCAGAGTCACCGGTCTCAGCAGCTCTGATTCCCCTGTCGAGTCCCCTCAACGTGCTCTGCCAGCACCACCGGCGCTGTGATACTCCAACGTCGCCTGCCTCTCTCTGCCCGTCCCTCTCTTCTGCACTCTGCGAAGTCAGAGAGATGCTCCTCTGGTGCGTGCAGACACACTCCTGGGTTTCTCTCTCTCTCTCTCTCTCTCTCTCTCTCTCTCTCTCTCTCTCTCTCTCTCTCTCTCTCTCTCTCTCTCTCTCTGTGTGTGTGTCTGCCTCGCAGCTACCCTCCTCTTCCTTCTCCCTCTTCTGCTCAAGTAAAGGCACTTGCTGTGTGGAGGTGACGCTCAGCAGACCACAGCTGCAGAGAGGGAAAAGAGGTAGAGAGAGGGAGGGAGAGCGAGAGAGAACACTTTTCCAGGGGGTGGAGAAAGGCGGGGAGGGGAGGGAAGACGAGCCAGCCTTTTGCAGCTTAGCTGAATGCACAACTTCTCCTTTTTTTTTCTTCCATCACATCCCTCTCTTCTATTCACATTTGTGTCTTGTGCTGATATCCTCTTTTCTTGGGCTGTTTCACATATTTCGGGCTCCCAGAGAGAAAAAAAAAAAAAACAGCCCAAAGACGAAGGAAAACCATCCTTTGTCAAAGACGAAGGAAAAGCATCCTTCCTCTTTGAGGAGTCCATTAAGGATTCGTGCATTTTCTCAAGGTGCAGGGATGAAAAGTGATCCGGTGAGGGGATGGGAGTGAGGTGGGAGGGGGCGGAGGAAAGGAGATGCTCTCCAGTGTGGGATGCAGGAAGCCAGCTTCCCAGCAGGCTGCGTGTCTGCAGTCTCGGGAGACGTAGAGGGGGGCAGGGAGGGAGGGAGGGAGGAAGGGTGAGGCGTGCAGTGGCTCCTCCTGACAGAGAGTCTTTCTATTGAACTACTGACAGAGCAGTGAACCTCGGGGAGACTGAGACGGGGCCCCCGAGAACCAGTAGAGACGAGGGGATATAGGGTGGAGATGGGGAGGTTTCCAGATGTGAGGAGAGCGAAGGAGATGAATGAAACAAATGATGGAGTGACATGATGAGGGAAGGAGAAAGAGAGAAGCAGGAGATGTGCAGGGTGCATGAGAATAAATGTCAAGGGAATATTTTTATCCTCTGAGATGTAATAATGCCTGGGCCGGACCATCATACCTACGCATTTCTTTTTACAAAGGAAGGGAAAGGTTGCGGTGTTTGCTGTGCTCTGGAGTGTGCGCCCCACCACCAGCTCTGTTTATCCAGCTGGGCCAATTAGAGATAATCCTTCCTCAGAGGAACCAAACCGCTTTTTATTACTTCAGTGCGAAGCCATTTACTGCTCACTTCATGAATCCCAGTTATTGAGGAGTCAAAAGTATTGGTTTTCTATGCTGTGTTGCTTCACTTGTCATCCAACTGTGTGATGACAACTAAGCATAATTGCAATCAATCGCGGCAGATTTCTTACAGCCATGAATAGATCCGGTTACATATTTACCAGCTGTGGATCAGCTGACAGCTGCCATCATGGGTGTTTATGGCTTCTCTCTTGCCGTCACCAATTGTCAGAACATGGAGGGTTCATGTTTGAGAAATGAAAAGTAGAAACTCAGAAAAATAAAGCTGTTTGCTTTTCACTGAGCCGCTTCCTTATTGAAGAATCTCCTCCGGATTTATTGACGACAATTGAGTCGTGACAAGTGCAGTGATAGATTACATTCTTCTTTTTTTTGTTTAGCATTTTGACGGATTGTATAAAACACACCAAAGGTTCCAAACTAATTCCAACAAGTGCTGAAAAGTTATCGCAAACGTTTAAAGGAATTTCAGGAATAAAGTTGTAATTTGGAAGAAACTACTAATATTGCAAGGTAAAAGCGTAATATTTCTACAATAAATTGTGTGAATAAAGAGTACAGTTGTAATATTACAAATATAAAGTCATAAAATAATTTGAAAGGGGTCACAAACCTTTACAAGAATAAAGAAAAAAAACAGGTACATTTTAAGAGATAAGCTGGAAGGACCACCTGTGAGCGCCGGAGTCCAATCCTTCTGTACTATAAAATGAAACACAGATTGAAATCATGATCTCTTTATTTTTGTAGAATTATGATTTTTCTCTCATGAAATTCAAACTTTTTTCATAATATTATGACATTATTCCCTTAAAATAAAATACAAAATTGACATCTAACATTTTCTTTATTGTTGCCTTCATACTCCGTGGTAGAAGTCTGATCGTCATGACAGGCCAGTCCTCCCATTAACCGCCACGTGTCCTTGAGCTCGACGGGAAACAGCGACCTGCTCACAGTCAATCTGGGTAATGTGTCGGCTAAACACCTGAATTGTAAATGTAAATGAATGGATGTCTTTTCAGTTCCTTGGCTTTACATCTCTGTGATCAGAGTAGTTTCTGTCCTCGCATAAGAAAATCAGTATGAGAAGGACACAGGCCCTCTATCATACACTTTTTATTCCTCCCACACCTCGGCCACTGCTCTATAATTTATATCTCCATTTACATACATTTTTGTAAAATACAGTGGCCCACATTATTTTAACCTCTTTATTAAAAGGAGCAGTTAACCTGGATTTGGTCTTTGAGTCACAACTGATGAATATCTTCATTCATACATGAGCAGCAGTTTGCTCTTGTCTTCCTTCAGTTTCTGTTTATAATTCATGAGAAAGGAGGAAATCACACAATTCTTCCTTCAGGGTATTGTCTCCTTTAGATGAAGGTCTATTATGAGCAGTTTTTTTTTATAGTTGGTTGGTGTCACAGTCCTCAGTCCTGATGAATGTAATTAAACAGTTATACCAACACGAGGGTGCACGTTATGATTTATGAGATATTATCCTCCAAAAGTACATCCAGGAGTCGTGTGTGTCCTCCTCTGCTCTCTCTGCTTCGTCCATCAGCCTCTGCTTAGCCTCCTACAAAGGCCTGTCCTTGGCTCCAGGACAGGGACACTGCATCATCACTGTTCGGCTCCAGGGAGGATAACAGACAGCAGACTATAAAACACCAGCAACATTTTCTATAACATAGAGAATCTACAGAAAAACAACCATAGGATTCGGAGAAAGAAAGCCGTGCGACCGCCGCTCTGTTTCTCTCTCTCATCCCGGCTTCTAGAGTTGCAGCAAGATTGGTTCTGTCTCGAAAAAATAAAACACTCAAGTCGATCTCTGGGTCATTAAAATGTGGTATTTGCCTCTATGCAAATATTTGAGAGTGCTTTTTTTGGAGCACTGCCTTTTCATAAACGTTACCTTAACAACGGAGTGCAGCAGCTCGAGAAACATCTTTTCTCATCTTGGCCCAAACATTTTAAATAAAGATATCACAGGAGGAATTGACTGCCAGTCCCACCTTGAACTTACAAAGCATAAAACATGTTTTCAAAACACTGCATCCTGGGTAAGAAAATTGGGCTTTCAAGCACAACCTCTCCTTGTGGCTGATTGCAATTGTGCTTTCAATCAGGACTCTATTCTTCCTTTCCGCTTTGTGCTCACTGTTTACAGCCCTTCTCTGACTGGCCGTTTCCTCGATTTTCTTCTTTACTGTCAACAAACAATCTTCTTTCTTTCTTTTTTTTTAGATCAAATGTCTTTGAGGATTTTACAGAGGACAGACTGTGTCCGTTAGATTGCAATTGTGCTTGTGCAGCTTTCTAACACAGGGCACACTTTTAGAATCCATGTTTATTGCATCACTGTTCCCTCGGAGCGAGGCAGAGAAGCGATATTAATGCGCACCTAAGTGCTGCAAGTTGTTGCACAATTACGAAGGTATGCATCGCTGAATGAATATGCTGATTTGATTTCCTTTGTGTTTAGACCGCAGACAATTTACTTAGGAGTCAAGAGCTTAGCAAGATTAATTTCACTGCACCTCATGAAATCCAAAATAGAGAAAACCTGCCAAACTGAATTACCACGAGACTCGTCCCCTTGATTTGACAAGAGATGTCAACATGTTTCCACCTGTGTATTTATCGATAAAGAGAGATTACTGTTGAGGGAAAGAATCAAATTTCAGTGTCAAAACATTGGACGTGTTATGATTTGCAGGCCCCAGACATGAAGACGAATTAATCACTTGGCTCTGGCGGCAGGGATTCAGTGTCAGCAAGTTGTGAAAAAAAATTGGGGGAATTTACATCACCAAAGACAATTTGTACATGAAGCATAACAGGGAAAATTGGAAACATAAATCACATTAGCTGTAACCCTGAGCCTGCCATCGATTACCTACAGGAAAACAAATGGGGGCTTTAAGGCTTCCCATCCTTAAACATCCCCTTCCTAACCGCAAAATGGGAAACTCAGAGTGGACGGGGCTAAGCCGCTCCCCCATGGGGCTATTAGATCAGAGAGGGCCGAGCAAACTGGCCACCGCCCACTCAACACCCACCAGACATCCAAGCTGGAGGAGGTGCGGGTTATTTCAGCCCTGAGTGAAGCTGTGACATTTAACTGTCGGTGAGAAGGTGGGGGAAAAGAAGAAGTGCACGCTGGTATATTTGAGAGCATGTTGGTATATTTGACATGACATCAGGTCAACTCTGAGACAAAGGATCTGATCTTCAGGGGCTTTTACAGAGACTTAACAGCAGACCTGGCTCGAACTGAATTTGCATTTGATTGATCTTGCTCAGAGTCCCATGTGGGTGGGTTGGGCAACACAGAGGAAGAGAGGGAATGCCACATTATTACCAAATCAAGTGAGAGGCATTTATGTATAAAAATCCCTGTCTTCAGTAACATACTCATTGACTTTGCAGCTCCAGGCAGAGGAAAACCATTAATGTTTGCAAATACATTTAACACATCCCCATCATACCTACATTTCGAGTGATGTTGTAAAGACCAAAGACAGAGCTTATGAGGTGCAGTAGTTGGGGTCATAACCTGAAACACATCACGGCAGGTGATCATGTCTTTTATACTGAAACACAGTTGTAAATTAATTTTAGCTATGGTGGATGGTCCAGCATAAAAGATCCTTAGAGAGAGATTCACTCGACAGCAATAATGAATCAGACATTAGAGGGTTTTAGTAAAGGTTCAGACCTTATTACCTTCACAGTTTCAACAACCAGAAGTCACTTCTTATCAGAAATAATAGTAGAAGTCCATACTGCCGCCAACACCCAAAGCGGTCATGTTAGTTCAAAAACTATTGAAGATAAAATATTGATTTCCTATTGCGTCCACGTCTCAGCTACACATCAGTGGTACATATAGGTATTCAGATATTTTTGTAGCTGAACAGCAGCAGGGAAATTGGTGAATATGTCCAAAAACAAAGTATCTCGCAATGTCAAAGAAAGGGCAAAAAACAACATCCTTGGCGCTGTTGTGTATTCATTAGACTAAAACATGTTGGTATGTGTGCTTAAAACATAATGACTTGGCTTAGATTGATGATGCCTGCCTTTTGGACTCTTAGTCATTCTCAGAGAGTCCTCAAAACGGTTATCTTATTTACTCCCTAACTTTTGGGTATGACCTTTGATCTAGGGAATTGTTTCTGACCAGCTGATGTATGGATTCAGAGGGAATGTCTTTGAGTAACTTATCTTAGTCCTCAGACACAAAAATGTGCCCTTATAGTCAGAAATCCCATGTGGGATGTGTTTAACCTGAAGTCATGGGTGGAACCAAACTCCCTATATATGTGTGCTTTCGACCACTGCAAATCAGATTTCACTATTGGCTGTGTGTCTCCGGGTATCTAGATGCCCGTCCCGACCTGTAATTTCTTGTAATAAACTTTGTTACACTGAAAGTACTGGGTCCTCGGAATCCTTCCTTCATCATCAACAACTTCTACAACATCATTGACCTCTCGGCTGCAACAAATATACGTTAGCGCCCACTGGGACTTTGTTTTAAACATATAGGAGGAGTAAATATTGGGTATTAAGTATTTAGCAAAAAACTAATCTGCGGACAGTGGTGGCATTGGGATTGATTATTATTAAATTATAATTGATCCAATCAATGACAAAGCACTGTTACATCCTTATACTACCTCAGTAAAGTTTGTGAGTGACAGGACAGGAAGTGAAGAGGTGATAGAGAAGTGTAACAATAATAATAATATTGTTTCAATGAAGGATTGTAGCTTTTTTCCTATCTTTGTTTGTTTTTGGTGTTGACACATGTTGGCATCACTGACTTGTAGCAACATGATTCATTGCCGAGCA
Source organism: Pleuronectes platessa (assembly GCF_947347685.1). Classification (NCBI taxonomy): domain Eukaryota; kingdom Metazoa; phylum Chordata; class Actinopteri; order Pleuronectiformes; family Pleuronectidae; genus Pleuronectes; species Pleuronectes platessa. The sequence goes on along the minus strand of NC_070637.1, from coordinate 9,818,638 downwards.
GCTGTAAATGTTGAGTAGAGGAATGAGAGGGTTTGTAAATCCTGAAGGGCGCAAAGATTAGAGTTTGAAAACCCACTAAAGAGCGAGTTTTAAAAAACAGAAATCTCTGCACCTGATGAAGAAACTGTTGAGTCATTGGTGAACAACATCCAACACATACTACATATCTTGATATCTATGTATATTTATACACAGTTGGCGATTTGTTAATTCTAATGAACTTTTTGGGGTGATAAGTCGGGGATGGGGGCTTGGGGGCTGACACCCCTGCAGGAGAGAACTCTATACTTGTTGCATGAATGTGCTCAGCGAAAGTGGTATCTCCGAGTTAATGCTGAATTGTGCCTGCCTGCCAGGGATGATAACATCTTAATGAATGTTTTAACGGCCACCGACGCAGGTAGGATTTTTCCCTGTGCTTCAGATGATCCATCTGACTATGACAGAGACAGAGAGAGAGTGAGGAGTTAAAACAAAGCAGAGAGCGCTGTGCTCCCTGTTCTTTTCCAGGCCATTCTGTCTGGTATTTACTATGTCTCTGCTCCTGTTTAGCGTTTGGTCCAGCCCACACAAATGTCGCAGTAGCAGGTGAAATCAACTTTTAAGAATAAACTGCAGATCCTGCAATTTAGTTAGCAGCCTTAACTATAGGATGCTCACCTGCACACACTAATTGTCTCTCCGCACATGCAGTACTTTCTCTCACAGGGTATTAGAGGGGATGGCAAGATTGATAGTTTATTAAAGAGGCCATCTTTGGTTTTAAGGGGCTGGCATCCCCCCTTACCCCACCAAAAATTGCTCTGTGCAAAGATACAATTTTATGAATGCGTCTCTAATATTTATTGCACATGAATTTGTTTGATTGTGAACATTGTGGGTGAATAGTTTATTTAATAAGCACTTCTATTAATGGCACTTTCTTTTATTTGCAGTAAATAGTGCGGTGATTATGGCAGTGGAGTTAGTGTCACTCTGGGATGCTACGTTTTGATGAGCTAATTAAGAAGCACATTTTCCCAAAATGATTTTTGTTAACCTGTCTACATTCCATTCATTCTATGAATACATTGTGAAGACTCAGAGTCTCGCACACAAACACATACACACACAGACACACACACTACACACACACACATTGAAAATAAAAAGGTTGAGGTTCTCAGTCAATATTAATGACTGTAAATCTTTTGATAAAATTAATAAGGTTTTCCTTCCTTGATATTTCGGTGCTCACAAATCTTTGCAAATATATTTAACATGGAGGGGTTAAAGGAAACTTCCATTGCTATCATAAATATAAAGATGTTTCCTCATACTGAGGTGCACTTTAATGGCTTGACATTGGACAGTGATTTGTCTCGAGCCTTATTAGTCCTGAAATCATTGATGAATTTTGTGTTTGTAAAGGCCACTCTGCGATTTCCTCACTGATTAATTGAATGCAGAGCCTCTGTGATGTGGCCATTTAGCCGTAAATAATATTAGCAAGCTCCCATGAGGCGGGTCTGTGTACACAGAAATACATGGCATTAATTTAACTGTCCACAATCTTAAGAGGAAGAGAAGATAAGGATCACTTACAGACATTGCTTATTTATTTACGTAATTTAGAGCTAAAGTAATTTTACACACACCACTATTACTTTATCAAATGTTTTCTTCTAATGTTGTATTTGAGTCATGTTGAGAAAATGTTGAGCTCTGAGGTGATTACCAATTTACTACAGTAAGAGAGAAAAACATCTGTAATTGTGAGGAGCAAGAAGTTTGAGGGTTAGGGTTAGGTTTAGGTTTAGGGTTAGGTTTAGGGTTAGGGTTAGGGTTAGGGTTAGGGTTAGGGTTAAGGGTTAGTCCAAACCAAAACCAAAAACCACAGACAACCTCAAAGCACCACAGAATATTTCAGTTGTGTGTATCTTCCTTTTCAAAGCAGTGAGCTGGGTTGCCGTACTCAATATATGCATATTTTCTGGGGGGCACATTTCCAAACTCTCCTCACAGGAGACCGGGCTAATTTGGGTAGTTTATAAATGACAGAAACTGTACTGCCCCGAATCCCCTTTGTTCCTGACGACTTCTGCTTAGTTAGGTTGATCAGGCAGAAGTGTGTGTGTGTGTGTGTGTGTTTGTGTGTGTGTGTGTTTGTGTGTGTACAGATACACTATATGGAATAAAAGTATTGGGACATACCTCTTAATCCTCGAATTCTCATTCAATCCCATTGCCATTGGTTAGAAGAGGTACCTTGTAGAAAACCTTCACAGAAGAGTGGAAGCTCTTATAGCTGCAAAGGGGGGGGACACAATTTTTCCCTTAAACTTTATATATTTTAATGTATTTTTTAAGGACAAACATGTTAACTTCCCCTTATGAATTATAAACTGGCTCTATTGTGTCACTGTGTGTGGAAGTCACTGCAAATCTATCCATAGATTCAATTATCATGTAGAGTCCGTAATGGTGTGCAGCGCCCGAAGGGTGCACAGATGTCTAAAGCAACCAGAATACCAGATATTTCTGATTAGTACTCAACAATAATTCACCTCTTTTGGGGTCTGAACACATTAACAGTATGTGCCATCCTGTCTCCAGAGCTCTTACAAGACGCAGCTCTTGGTAAATGGCTGCACTAATGTTGCACCATGACTGACAGTACCCATTAATCACTCAGTGTGTGGAGGATGGGTTTGTTTCATAATCATTAGCTTTTACCGTTGTAGGCCCACATGTATTATAAAATCTATGGGTAGTCGTAATGAGCTGAGGTAGATGAGGTCATAAATAAACTGCCGGACTGGATATATAGAAATAGAAACCATCGACATTATCAAGTTTTATTAAATTGAATTCCTTTTTCAGGACGGCTAGAGAAGGTTGTTTACTGTGCTGCTCAGGAAGAAAACTGGTTTACAAGTTTATAATGAAAGCCGACTTTTACAATAGCATAACTACCTCAGGTCTTTAGCAGGGGGATAATTGACAAGCTATATTCCAGTACTGTGGACAAGAATGTGTAAACCCATCATTGCGTTTCATTACCTGTAGTTTGACCAGTCACATCTTTGATGCCTAATCTCACAAATCTCGCACAAACCAGTTCTCTTTGCCTAGAAGGGAAATTCAGGGCTCGCTTACCCTGCCTCTCGTTGGTGCTACGCCTATCAAGCCCTGAAGTTCACTGATCACAGAATCAGATCTTCAAACATTTCAGTCTATGAAATATAGCTCTCCGTTTTTTTTGACAGGGTTGGATGAAATACTTTTAGGTGCAACCGTAGATTTTTGATCATGGCACATTTGATAGCTATAACTCATAAGCTATTTAAAGATCATATGGTTACTTATTTACTGCTTGTTTCATCCTTTGTTAGATCGATAGATAGATTGATACTTCAGTCATCCAAAAGGAAATTGATTGTATTTGTTGTACTTCTTTAGTTATTTTATTCTACCCTAAATTGTATAATTATCCTATCCAATACGTTTTGTGTTTACTTTGTGTTTAATTTCACATTTACTTTCACTTTTGGATGCTGACAAGTCATCCATCCATTGTGAAAAACATCCTGTCAAGAGCTCATGTTTTTAGCCGTAACCCTTCACACTAATGAAGTGATATGTCAAGAATATTTACTGTTGGCAGTAGTTAACATATGTAACTTATTTTTTCAATTGACAATGAGCTATAACTAGGGCAGACATGCAAAATAAATACAGTGATTGTTGACCACCATGCTGAATACTAAAGAAATACAGCTCTCTAATGTGTTTTTTTTTTGGGCCCGCGAATGAAATGTGCTCGCTGGCTCCTACAGTGGCACAATCCTCCATCGTTAAGAACCATGCAAGGTGGCGGGGGAGAAGGGGGGGTGGGATGGAGAGATTGGGGAGTGCTTTGAAATTCCAATGGGTAGGGAGATTGGGTTCCAAAACAGAATAGTCTGTGAATTTTTTTGGAAAGCAAGAAATGTGTTGTGTGTAATTCCAGTGAGGGATGGATGGAGGGATGGAGGGATGGAGGGATGGAGGGAATAGTCGGAGAAGTTGCAGAGGCTGGCGAGTGAGATTTGAAAAGCCTCAGCGACTACAATCAGCATCTTGTCGGGTTACCACACAGTAGCAGGCGTTAATTAACCGCTCCTGGAAACCCATGCAGATACATTACAGTTAATAGCTCCACTAAAATCACATTTGCCATCTGATATACCTTTTTAAAAGGGAGCCACACTCATTAATAAAGGGTATTTTACCGCGTGACAGGAACCAGGATAGGATCAGAGTTATATCTCTCAACTAGTGGATATACACTGTTTCAAATACAGGTCAATGCACTAATAAAGTTGGTACACTCTTTTCCCATTGACAGTAGAGGAGGTTTTTTTCCTTAGTGGGTCAGAAAACTGAGCTGTCTCTTACATCACTGTCTCGCCAAAGACAAGCATTTACCCGGGTGTCACAGTTCCATCACTGCAGATCAAAGCCGATAAAAACCTGTGCACACTGGGAGTGAAAGCTGATTGTATCCATTCCCATTGAAGACCAAAGTCAGATGTTAGTAGGTGTTGGTGTTTTTTTTGACCGATGGAAAAGAGGCTTTAGATGCAACAACGAACATGAGCTCTGCTAACACAGCGATTCAGAAGTAAACAATTTATTTGGCACCAAGTTGCTTGTGACGTATGAATCGATTTCTCAGTAGAAAATGTCCCACGCTGCTCAACACGATGTATTTGGGTCAGTCAGTACTCGCAGTCCTGTGAGAGGCAGAGGGACGCCACCCAAAAGGCAAACACACTCTGAGGTGCCCACAAACATAACCAGCGTGGTTCATTGGCTCTGATGCATCTCCAGCGTACTTATAAACAAATATGAAAATGAGACGCAAACCTGGGCCAATGCTGCCATTTCGATCACCCATCAAAATCTCCATTGTGTTGTGCCAGAGGCATTTGGTGCTGGCTAGAAACTGGAATATGGGATGGATACCAATGGAACAACACAGAGGTGAATGAGAGAAACCATTTTTAAGTAGGTATGTGTAAAGTCTATATTGTGACGGAGAAAGGGATGTTATTGTCTCGGCTTTTTTTATGTCTGAGGAATTTAGTCTTTACCATATTGAGGATACAAAGGACGTACACAGGAGAAACGACCCAGAGCTGTAGTTAAACACCTCATTTTAGCCCAAAAGATGCAGTCGGGAGGGCGGGGGGAATTTGAAAGGAGGTCTGCCCTACATTTTGGAGTTGCTAATGCTCAAAATGAAGCCGAAGGGGCGTAGTCCACCCTGCAGTCTCAGAAACTCTTTACTTCTTTCATGATCCCTCCAGCTCCACAGAGAACCTCATTTTGGTCCCATTTCATTGGAAAAAAATAAGCTGCATGAGACATCATTAGTTTACTTCATGAGCACTATTTCAGCCAGAAAAAGAGGCCTCTGTGCTTGTCCTGCATCCAAGTCACTCCAGGACACTGCTCTCCTCTCTGACACTGACGGCCTTGAGGGAAGCCTTGAGGCTCTTTGTCTGACCGGACTCAGTTTTCACAGTTTGTTCTCATTGCTGGAGAAACGTCAGCGTGAAAAGCACTGTTCTCTGCCATCATCCTGGCTTATAGACAGAGAGAGGTGTGTGTGTGTGTGTGTGTGTGTGTGTGTGTGTGTGTGTGTGTGTGTGTGTGTTTACCGGGCATTGAGAGCGCTGAATAGGTTTATTCAGGGGTTTTGTTTCTCTGTACAGCACAAGGAGTCTGAAATAGCTCTCAGACGTTGTTCGCTTTAGATTCAAGTGAGTGTCTCACTCATACATTTCCCTACAGAGAGAGATTTCCATGTATTTGCAGGTTCACATTTGCTCAAGTTCCCTATTTAATGAAATGCACAGACGTCTCTTTGTGATATTAGCCGCCTCAGTTAGTTTGGCACACTCATCTGAAGACTAACTCCATTGTGATCCCTCGAGATAAAGTGATTACAATTTTGAGTAAAAAGTAAAAAAAAGCCTTCCACTGTAGGAAGGGACGATCTGTAATGGGCCCACCTCTGCTCTGAAGAACTCCTCCTGCCAAGTGTAAACGTGCATTGAGCATTTCTAAATCACACATCTTCAGCACTTAGTTACCTTCTACTAATTCTGTAAGTGTTGGATGAGAGAACCAATTCCATTAAAAGTGGTATATGTCATGCAATAACCTTCAATTTCACACGATTAAACACCCACTGATCATGACTCTACATATCCATTCGTATCTTTTGATACTCAGTATATACATTTCTTTTTTTCAATAAGTGAAATGAGTTTTGGCTGCAAACTTTCTTTCTCAGCTGCCCTCCCTTCTCTCCATAACCTTGTCAGTTCATCATAACCAGCTCCGGTTGAGTTCAACACGCTCAGATTCAATCACTTCTTCAAATTAACATCCATTGTTTGCCAAAGTCATTGCCACAGCTCTTTGAGCACGATCCCAGGAAATTACATGCTACCTCCGTCAGGTTATCAACCATGGCCCACAATCAGGATTTCACGGTTTTTACATAATGGGGTCCTGGACTGCATGAGGCTGTTGATTTTGGAAGAGTGCTGCCATAGATTAACATAAGCCCTTTGTTAAACTTCCTCTCTGAGACACTGTCATTCTGATTGTCTCATGTTACGAAATGTGTCTTTTGATGGGCATTTTGTTTCTTAACACATTATACCTACACAGATTTTATATCAACTCTTGAGGATACTGTTTGATGTGCACAAAGTGGAACATCTGTCGGATGGATGGATGGATGAATGGATGGATTGTAATAGTAATAGTAAAATCCTGGTGAAATGTGAATGCGTTTTCTAACATCCCGATAAATTACTGCACATTCCACTTCCTGTTGTCATTTGGACTAGACTATCATTTCCTGTCTTTGCGCTGCCTGGTCATTTTACCTTCACACACACAGGTCATCTGATCACCTGTCCCTGCAGTGGATAATCTAGGCTTTGTAAGATTATGCTTATTCACTTTCCGATGTCTTCAGAAACTCTTGTTCTAAATATTTGCAGACTTTCCGAATCGTTGTTCCGACTCAAGGTTGAGCTCACATGAATTCTCCCCGCTGGGAACTATTTTTTACAACTATCCCCTTACTCTTGCAGAAACGTTCTTTCATTCATACAACTTGTTTTAGTTGATCCCATAAAATTCTATCTACATATATTGAACATAAATGTGAACATATACGATGATATCTATTAAGATAGGATAATTCCTCAGGGAACTGGTATTCAGAGTTGGTGGGAAACCACTGTCATTATTGATGAAGTTTAAATTAACTTCTGATGCAGACGCTATTAAGAACGATTTGTCCCACAGCAGTGAGTTTTTCCTCACTGAATATGACTCATCTCGACTTTTACACATTTGTAAAAACACCAAGCTCTCTTTGGTTTCTGTTTTAACTTTAAAACATGCACATGCTTTCCTACAAGCTACTAATAATATTAATACTAACGCTAATAATAATTATACTGATTACATTTTTATTCGAATGTCTCCTTCAGTGTCTGGGAGATCCGTCTGCTTAAACCTGTCGTTCCCCTTCAGGAGAGAGAGATGTGAAGTATTTGAATGACAATGATTATGCACCATTTTATGTGAGCGGCCTGACAAAATTAATCCTCACTGATGACAATAAACGTGGTGTCAGATTAAGGTCAGACAAGTCTCGGCAGATGGAGGGTGGAAATTGACTCTGTTCCCTGACAGTAAAAGTAAGGCGTAATAATCAACTCAATTTTGGACCCACAGCGCGGAACACAGACAATAGGAGGAGGAACTTTAAAGGCAGTTTAATCTCACGCTTGTGGAAGATGGAGCGAAGAGGCTAGGGATGGCTTGATGGAGGTTCGGAGTTGCTGGTTTTGTCGAGTGGGGCAGGTAATGGAGTGTGAAGACTGGATGGATCAGGACGACTGGTTTAGGTTCCAAACAGGATAAATACAATGGTAAGATGTGGCAGGCAGCAAAAGAACAAACTCAGGCTCATTGAACATTTGCTTTAAAGTCAATCAATTTTACAAACTCATAGATATCAGTCCCCTAAATATGCCTATTTTTGTGCCATGAATTATTATTTAAAATTTCTAAAATCTTGGAAGCTAAGAAAAGGATTAAAAAAAAATTCTGTTTCAACAAAGTCTTACTCAACATAAGTCCAAAGACGCTGAATAAAAAAAAATTCCAATTTCGACCTCCTAAATCCTGAGGGTTTTCTGAAAAGCTGACAGAATTGCCAATGTTCACAGAAACTAAATTGTCTGAAGCAGATAAAGACAAAATAAAAGCATTGAAAAGGTTAACCAATTGGCTTTCATCGTAAATCATTTCCATTTCCCTAAGCTTGAAAAATACCAGCAAAGCCAGCAAACTTGCCGAAATCGAATATATCGGCCCAATGCACCATTTATCCATCAAGTTTCATAGTGATCTGTTCATGTAGTTTTTGCGTAAACCTGCTGACAAACAAACATATGGACCGAGGTGAAAACATAACCTCTTTGGTAATAAACAAAGAAGTTGTCTGCGGTGTTGGTACCACTTTCTTCGAAGAGCCAAACTGAGTGTCGGAGACTGAAGGAATGAGCCAGGGCGTAAATACTGGAGGAGGCGATAGAGTCGATTAGATGACTTGCAGCTGAACAGGTGGATTGATGGGATCGCTGTAGACTCACACAGCTAAACACACACAGACTGCAACAAAGACCGGCACAGGACAAACAAACCACACAAGAGAACGAAGGGAAAACACAGGGAAAAGGTGAAGCTGCAATTTAACCCCGACACAAGCCTGTACAGTTCATGGGAGTGCATATTATTTGACCTAACTTGAGGGATATAGCGGCATGCACACATGAAGTGGCTCCTCCCCTACTCACCATTTTTTTGACATTACTTATGCTGATTAACACCGCATAGATCATTGTCCAATACGTTCCACTGAGTAGAATCGGCACTGAAGAAATATGGAAACAATTTACCGCACATGTCAAACTCATGCATAAGCAACTAGCGGAAAAACATAAAGCACAAGCATTAATACGTCAAAGTAAAGGGTAATTACTCAAGCAGTCAGTCAGATCGGCGTGACCCAAATGCATATTGATAATTCAAGTTAAAAAACGGCACATTTCTGAACCGAAGGGAGGCGAAAACAATGAATAACAAATTCTACCTGAAAGCACCGGGGGCATAGCAAGAGGTTTAGATCAAGGAAGGAGCGCTCAAGTCATTTCATAATCCAAAGAGCATCAAGACCCTGCATTAGGGGGGTCATGGAGGGGGGAGCAGGCGTCCCTCCCCCAAGAGTCCCTGCCGCCTCGGCCTCTTTTACTCCATCTCTGTTTTTAGCACGGGTGTGTCACCCACTGTGGAATCAATTTCTCCCCTGGCGATTCAGGTCCGGCTACATTTTCCAATTCATTTATACTCATTACCAGGAAATAGCCAGAGGCAGCAGCAATTCAAGCACCTGTAATATAAAGCCCTCAAAATGTTTTCTTGTCCCAGTATTTTTGCTTTTAAATGGATGACATCAGCCATCAGAGCAGATGAAACATTTTGGATTGTCACAAACAATCATGAACAGTGGCCAAATATGGAAAATAAGGACTTCTGTTTGTAAAGGTCTAATAATTATTACATTCAAATTTGAAAAAATCAGTGACAACGCATATAAAAGGGGCAAAATAGCTCAAATTTATTTTGTCTGTTGCTTCAGCCTATAGCAACAAGTCAGCTTCATCATATGGGAAATAACTGTGGGCAATGATTAAAAACAAACATATTAAATAAACATAACATCAGACCGGATAGAGGACAATGTTTTTTCTTCTTCTACTGCTTCAAAGTGGGATTTTGTCAACATCACACATTGTGATGGGTTAGTCGTGTACATGTCAGAAAAATCAAAGCTGCAGAATAGCAAATTGTGTTGCGTTGATAAAGGTAAAAATATATATATATATATATTTAAAACTAAGAATGTTTGAGAAAATTTACTCGAATTAATCATATCACATGCCATCTTCTAAGAAATGTATATGGAGGCTTGTAAATCTGTTAAATATAAATATTTGAGCAGAATAGAAATCCACATTTGCTAAACAAGTTGCGAACATGCAGCTTGTTTTCTTTGTGGGTTGAAGGGAAAGACAGTGTGAGCACTAAGCTTGATTTCCTGTGGAGGCCCTGTCAAACGTCCTTTAGAGAGATAAAAGCGGCTGATAAAGTGTTCTTATCTTTGATCCAGGTCTACGCCTTGTGAGACTGCATAATAGAAAGCAGCTCAAACTAGCCTCCGGTAAGATGAAAAGGAAAGGAAATGCGCAGCACAATATCTGGCTTGTTTACCGTCTTCCCCTCAAAGGTTTAGCTCAAGGACGTCTGCGTTTTCAGGATGAGTGAAGATGATGAGGTGGACGATGCGGGAACATGATATTTCCCTTTACGAACGTATCAAAGAGAAACTGATAATCCAAGAGTGAAGCGTAAAGGTGAGACGAGGTAGCTTTAAAAAAGATAATATAACGCATTCTCCCTCTCAGAAACAAAACGCTGATAAGAATAAGATGCAGTGTTTCTTACTGGTTATGCTGCTGCAGCCTCATGTGGTCTGATATGTCACACATGATGGGGAATATTTTCTAATGTCACGGATAATTTGCTGTAACAATACTGCATCAGTCTGTTGTTTGTGTCACTTTAGTATCTCATTTAAAATTTCCCCATTGCCAGTCATACAGAGGCCAGTTATTTAGCAACGCAGTCCTGAATCACTCTTTTTTTGTCAAATGAGCATCATTTGAACGGCGCCTAAACATTTATATCCTAAATTTTCCTCTTTCTACTCGTGACATTGCCAAGTTCTCGACGTCCTTCACCAGGAAACTTTAAATGGGCTTGTGAGAGTCATTTTAAATGGCCCATACTTAAGCCATTTCCTGATAAAAACAGCTAAATCTGTAAGTACTCTGTAGAAAATGAGACTGACTGCATGCCTCATGTAACTTTGACTGCAACAATTTCGCCCTTGGTCACAGATCTATTGAAAGTGCAAAGCCATGTGTCTTAACGCTGTTTTTGTTGTTGTCTGAAAGTCCTTTTTTTTACCCAATTCCAGCCAAAAGCCAACTACTCCTCCAGATAATAACCTGGACCGGCTATTCAGACAGTGTCAGGGGAGCTGATAATGGCCACTGTCACGCTCTGTCAGCGAGAACAGGTAGAGGCCTGTGTGTCACCTTATTGTGATAATGGTCAGTCGGGGCTGATGCCATTCCAGGCCAGATGGGTTGCGAGCACATTGGAACTGAAATGACTGGCCCTCTTTGTTTGTAGTGAGAATACAAATCAAGCTGTTCGCCCACCAGTTCTTCTGTTTACCTGGACCACAGGTACTTGGATGCAACACCTGTTAAATCGGGGGGAAAATGAAATGAAGCTTATAAAATCAACAAAAACTGATCAATAAGACATAAAAGTGAGAGATGACAGTCATCAAATCTCTTCTGCTCTGCACTGATTGAACACACAAAAACATTATATTGCCACTCTGCGGTCGTCTGCCTCCACCAAACAGTGCCGTTTCGGGCGATAAAAACTTTTTTCCAGACTCATAATAGTCGCGTTGATGTTTGACCACTGTAATCCAATCAGTTCCTTTTTGATTTCAAGTTACAAGTAGTCAAAAATTGCTGAAATTACCAAAAGGCAAACTTGACAAAATCACATTAAAGAGGCCGAAAACATGTTTTGTGATGCAACATTGCCTTTGACTTTTGACTACCAAATTCTATTCAGTTCATGCGTGAGTCCAACTGAATGTTTGTACCAAATTTTAAGAAATTCCCTTTAAGTCTTGTTATGTTCTCAAGACCAAAGGTTTGTCCTGGAAATCAATACATCTGTCCCATTATTCTGAACATAATGTCTGAAGAACGCCTTGCAGGGATTTCTTTAAAGACCACCTCTAGCTTTCACCAGGACGAAGGAATTCAAAAAGATTTCCCTTCCTCACTAGTTAAACTCTAGACATTCTTTTTTAAACCCACGCATCGGGGACACAGACGTCTGCACCATAAGATTCTTCTTCAGAGCACAGGCGTCTCTCGCAACTTGCACTCTGGCTCTTTTAATGAACATAACTTTTACATATCAAGCCGCTCATTAAAGCTGCACAACTCACAGTGAGACCGCTGTTCATCACAGCTGCAGCCACACTGCGTGAGGCCGGGACAACCTGCTGGCTGCTGCCTACACCGCAGTGGCAGGGAGACGACTTTAGAGAAATGTGAAGAGTTTTGTCAGTCAAGCGTCTTCTGGCTTTCCGGTTTCCAGTAGAAACCCAGATTCTCCTTTTGTACACGATAACCCTTCAATAATACACACACTGCGCGACAGTGATCCTGAATCGGTTGTGTCGACTTTCAAAGGAGAAGCAGCTCCTCAGACTAAAATAAGTGAGATATATGTGACTGTCAAATCAATGGGAGTTTATATGATGTTCAGCCGCCGCCTGCTGCTGTGGGAGGGAGCTCCACGTCTCACCCTCTAATTGAACTCGTATACTTCCCCTGCAAAAACAAAAACATAAAGAACCAGAGATGTATGGGGAGCAAACTAACAGTGTTATGACTGAGATTTAACATTTATCTAATTCTCTCTGACCCCTGCAGACTTAAAACGCTCTGCTGAGCATTTCACAAGCCACACTGCGCCGACTCTGCTTCATTTAAATAAGCAGCAGGAAAGAAACAAGTGAACTGAATCAGGAACACACAACGGCTGCCATCATGAACACCCGCAGTTGAGACCCAGCCCTTATGATTTGCATATTTGGAATCAGCTTCTTTTATTTTTCTCTCTCTTCTGAGAACGACTCACTGACTGAGCACATAATCCCTGAGCAAGATCCCCCCCCCCCCCCCCCCCCCGCTCCTCGAGTAAACCCGAGTGCATGTTGGTGTTGGCTGGAGTCGCATGAGGAGCAGCTTCCAATGGGCATGGCCTGGTTCCTCAGCTGCAGGTTTCAATGTCTCTATGGGACTGTACAGTGAGGGGAGGGAGGGCTTTTTTGTTCTATTTGATTTTTCTGGGACATCCGGCATTAGAATCTGCATTTTTATTCACTGTGTACTAAATATCTAATACTCAAATATCAAACTGCATCAATAAATCATCTTTTGTTTTAGTTTGGGTGACTTACCAAGAAGACATGGATGAGTGGGTGGATGGGTGGATGGGTGGGTAGGTAGATAGATAGATAGATAGATAGATAGATAGATAGATAGATAGATAGATAGATAGATAGATAGATAGATAGATAGATAGATAGATAGGTAGGTAAGTAGATAGATAGATAGATAGATAGATAGATAGATCCCAAGATCTCTGGCTCGGTACAGCAGTGATACCATTTTTAGTTTCTTATTCCTTAACCATGAAAGCAAACGTCAGACATGTAGTCTCCACACCCAAATAATTTCTGAATATCTTCCTGAGCGTTCTGCAGTTCAACCTCATCTTCCAGCCACAGAGTAAAAAGTAAGCAGGCCACTTCCACTACTGGATCTGCAGTAGAGGTGTGTTTGAGCTCCCAAACGTATAATTTGCTGACCTGTGCGAGCTTATCCCGGTTTAAGCTGCAGGCAAAGTGAAATGACTCATGGTGCATCTGGAGTTTCACTAAAGAAACCTACAAGGCGAGAATGTCCACCAAATATTACCCGACTAATATACAGCGGCTTATCTGGATCAAACTGTTGTAACTTGTAAACACATTTAAATGTAGGATTTTCTGTGGTGGTCACAAGGTATCTCCGTTGTCTCAGACTTTGATATTTCTTGTAAACGAAGAAGCAACAGAGGTGTTTGCAGTCTGTATCAGACCACTCGTGTGGACTTCAGGACACATATTGGTGCATTTTAATAAAAACCCAGTAGTACGGATGGAGCCTAACTTTGCATTATGACCCGATGCGTCACTGTGCTGCAGCCGACACATCATTCTGCTCAAGTAGTCAGTTTCCTCGATGCTCCATACTTTTTTCCACCTCAGCCTGTGGTTGTCTGTGTGTCCTACCATCTGTATTCTTGCTCAACTGCGGCACAATGTGCCACTTTCTGCTGTTTCGATGGATTTGTCTTTTTTCCACAATCAATCAACCATCGATTTCCACTTTTGAGGTTCGCCTTCGGCCAGAATGCGTGACCCTGTTGTTGTTGCTCCAAAACTTCGCTCTATCTTTGATCAGTTGCTCGGTGCACGCACACAGCTCCATTCACTTCTTCGACTGCTCGTTAAATCCAGTCAACATCCACTCCACACACTTCCTGTGGGTTGCTACACTGCAGAGACTCTAAATAACCCCAAACGACAGTAGCTGATCCTTCCTGTGGGTGTCTCATGTATTATCACAACATCAGCTGAGGCATCAGCCAATCTTAAGCTTACTTTGTAAGACAAGCTGCTTTATGCACTCTAAAGCTGGTATCTGCACTCTCTCTGTACAGTTCATGTAATACTTCTCTCTTTCTTTTTTTCTTTTTAAATGGTTTTGTATTTATATAGCGCTTTGTCTAGTCTTGAGGACCACTCAAAGCTCTTTGCAGTACAGTTTTACATTCACCCATTCCAGCACACATTCATACAGTGCATCTATTAGCAGCACTTTGTTGTTCTATGGGAGGCCATTCAGGGTTCAGCATCACTGCTGGCCTTCAGGTTGGAGGACGACCGCTCTACCCCTCAGCCACAGCCGCCTCTTTGGTAAGGAAGAAACGTTTTAGCCATTTTACAGTTTTAATTGGGGACTTTTCTAAAATCCAACTCCCAACATCCCTGCAGCTTGATAATTAATACATTATAACTTGTTTGTGTAATCTGTTTACATTTAAGTGTAAAGCCTACAGTTTTTTTTAATCACATTACTTTTGCACACAGCTCGCAGCCAAGGACGTAACCCTCTCAAACCACAACTTGACATTCGTATTCTTAATTTGTTTTTTGCGATTTAAAACATATTTACTAAATTATTCTTATAAATAATCATGATAATAATAATAGCTGCTCGTCAAAGCTAGGCCCTGTCAAGTCCTGCTTCTTTTTGCTAAGGTAACTAGCTGCAGGGCTTTAGCTTAATATTCAACAGGCATACAGCAAATATATTTATTTTATAGACTTGAAAAGCAAATTAAATTTGATTTTATTGACATGATCACATTCCTTCTAGCACATCACTCAAAATCCCTTCTGCAATTAGTTGGGGTTCGTACCACTTTTACATGACCGACAAATAAAGTCAGATCTATCTATAGGCGGCTACAATGAAGCAAGGGATTCTTATATCGTAGCTGTCAACACGGAGGAAGAAAAACACTTTTTCTCCTGAACGAGAACTGGAGCAAAGCCGAGACTGTGATCCCAAAAAGAGGTTTTAAGATCACCAGGAAAAGGGTCTGAATGAAAAACGATCCTGTTTCTCTGTGACTGACCTTCTGGTCCCCCTGTGCACCTCTATAAACCTACTCGGGTTCGATAGCTGGTGCTGTTGTATTGATCAGCGGCGCAGGCAAATAGAGGAACCAAAAAGTAGCGCTGAGTTTGTTTTTGTTTGTTTATAAATGCAGGCAGAAATGGAAATGGGCAAAGGATGTGTGATGAATATTAAGTAGTTTAAGCCTCTGAGCAACATATGCCTGTGCTTGTATTTAGATGCATAAATTAGTATGGAAATTCTGAACCTTCTTTATCCACTGTGTCAGTTATCTGCTTCATTACCGGTCGGTCAATATCTTCATTATCACAGTAAAGACACGGTTCTCCTCCAAATCAAGGAGGCGCCTTTCAGTCTGGATGAAGCACCGCTCGTACCATGATCTTTTGTGAGACTCCCAGGAGGGCCCAGAGATATTTATTAAATACAGGCAATAATGAAGTGAATATAAATCTATATTTATAGCACGAATGTTTAAACTGGCTTTGAAACCTTATTGCGTCCCTCGATGCTGAGAATTTATTTGACCTATTTAACTTTCTATTTCCACCCTATCTAAACACTGGATCTACCTGTGCACTGCATAAAGGCACTTCATTACAAACCAACTTTTCAGGTGCAGTAAACATGGCTGCACACCAGGAGAAGAGAGAGAAGGACAGAAGCGATCTAGCAAGAGGCCCTTGTCTAAGGCTGTCTTATCTTCCTGCAAATGGTCCGAAAGTCCAAACCACCAAAAAAGGTGTTTTAACAAAGTAAACAATGTGGTTTGTTTGATCCTGTCCGAGACCACAGCTCAGTGTCAATTAAGGGGCAGCATCCTCCGGGGGACCTGGTCTCAGCCACATCGGCAGCGTAGACCATGTTGGCCAATCAAAATGAGACATTGTTGTTGTCTTATTGCGTCAACAGCCTGTGCTGCCCTTACAGCCGTTGCCTGGCAACAGAGCTACGGATGATTAAGTTCTTCGGTTGATTAAAAACGCTGTTGTTTTTTTAAAATATGGTTAACTAGCTGTTCGGTAGAGAACTTAAATTTGAGAATACAATTTGGGACATTTTCACATGGTAGAGCCTCCGTTGCTCGGGGGTGATAGGACGAATTTTTCAACAGCATTTGGAGGAGCCTTCAAATTTGCACAGTCTAGTTGCGCCTCTGTGACCCAATTGGTCTTTTAATGCAGCCTCCAAAGGATGCAGCCTTCGCACTCAGACACAGCTCACCTCTTTGTGCCGGACTCGATTTGGTCAAATGGTCCGAGGCAACTTTTACACCTGATATTTTGGTTCAGACTAAACCTGAAAGTCTGAGGGTCTTGACCAGACAGGCTGGTTGTGAGAGCCCTAATGGGTGAATTATATTCATTTTGCAAAACTATTTCCCCAGAAGAGCGACCTTATTTAGCTGTTTCCAAAGTAGTCCACATGTACAACTGAACACCATCTAAATTATTCACTAGTACGAATAACCCACAATTTATTTATTCATTCGTCTACCTTGTTAACAAGCTTTTCTTTTTGACACTCGATAACATCTGTTCCATTTCGGTTGCAAAAAAGCAACTATGAACAAAATTGAAATTCTAAATCATAATTGGTTTCATATTTGTGTACAAAGCAAGATGAGGTTTTGAAAATTGTACAAATGCTGCGTTCAAAATTCCATTTGTCTCTTGGAGAAAAGATAAGATGGAGACAAACAGCAGCAGCCAACAAACAAATAATCACTTCCAGATATTCTTGAGAGCTGGTGCACTTGTAATGTGTGTTTGTATGTTGCTGTGTGACAATATATATGTGCAACAGCTGGACTGGTGTGTCCCACAAGACATGGGACACACCCAGACCAGGAGTTGGTCTCCATCTCCATCTCCACTTAAATCTGCACAGAAGAGATTGAGGGATAGAGCCGCAGTAAAGATCCAGTCAGTACACGCAATCGACCAATCACGAGTCAGTCTCAGGTGTCAATCATGACATTTCACCGCGTTTTTGATATCAAATAACTCTCTAGCCAAACCTAACAGAAAGATTAACACTTGAACATACGTCAGTGAGATAAATACCGTAATACAAAGGAACCATGATTGAGAAAAATATATTTGACATGTTCATTGACTTTCACTTAATTCGGTCCACTCCATTAACATGGAGGAGTATTCATGAGCTTGGTCACGGTCGCTATGGCTTCACCTTTAGAAACTCAGTCATGTCATCCATTTTTATAAACAGCCTTTGCTCTTCACAGAGTAGATCAGAGATTGTTCTGCTTTTCATCTGTCATGAATCAATAATTTTCAGTGTCTCATCTCTTTTCCACCCGACATGAGGATTCTTGGGACCAGTTAACTATTATCTAGTTCTTAGTGACCTTGAAATAAATCCGAGAGATAATTTTAATTTCACATTGATGTCGTCCACGGGGGAAGTTATTATCATTGGCAGGCTGTACAGACGTGTGTCAAGAAACGAAGAAACATTCACTTGCTTTTCCCAACAGCTGCTCAATCACTGCAGAATACAAACGCATTATATTCAGAACCATTAAACAGCCGATCCTCTCCAATATATGGCACCAAAAAACCTTTTATTAATTTACTGCCATGTTTTTCCCCACAGATAATGATCTCCATGTCCCGGGTTCCTCCACAGAGCAGAGTTCAGGGTATTTTCAGTGCACTGACTGTGTAGCAATGACAGCTCTTTGAAGAGCAGAGAGGCTGTGCTGAGGAACAGGGAGGGCTGACTAACTGAGACTTGGGACTGGCCAGGGTTCCAGCAGCTCCAATTTGACAGGCTGGATTTGACTTTAGTGCGTGCAAGGTAGTGGTCTCCACAAAAACTGCTCTGAGAAGCAATTCGCTGAGACAAGCCAGCCCGAGTTCCTTTTTGTCAAAGTTCTGGGGGAAATAAAAACGTCTGAAAATGTTTTGTAAAGTGTACTCGACTTCACAAGACATCCGAGGAAATTTTGGAAAACTTTCCCTCCGTCAACACTTGTGCCCTAAACTTGATGCGATATATCTAAAATGGATCTGAAAAGGCATCGCCACAGCTTTGTTCTTATAAAATTGAGTTTGACGTTGATATAGGGGCTTGAATTCCTCCCCAAGTTTCGTGAAAACCTGTCAGAAGCTAGGGAAACAGTGGTACTAGCTGCATTTTCTTGAGAAGCTGAAACGACGCCTCTAACATAGAGCTCTGCCAGTCCCTAAGAGTCTGAGGCTGTCCTGCTGAAAGCCTTCCAGGAGATTACAGATGTGGGGAGAAGAGACGGGAGACAAGGGTGTGAGGAACAGCGATCCCAGCTGGAAGAGAGGAGGCCTGTGGGTCCTGTTCTCTGCTGAGCCCTCACTTGACACGGCACTTGATGCTGAGCCAACACACATCTCCAGCCAAAGCAGGGTATTGTGTTTCCTGCTACAGTCCCTTCTACTATCCCAGTGAAATGCTCAGCACTACAACTGTGTGCCATCATTTTAATTTTTTTGTGTGTATGTTTTTGATATTCAAGTTGAATTAGAATCACATTACCTAAATTTATTTAGCTACTAGTAAGTATTTAGATGCAAATTATGTACAGTCATGTATGTATGGGTACACACAAAATATAAATGTTTCATGCATGTAGTTAACTTTATCTCTGTCCAGGTCAGAAAGTTCGAGAAATGTCTAACTGGAGAATAAAATAATAATATTACAAGAAAAGTAGTAATGGAGAATAAGGTGTTGTGTTGTAAGGTTAAAAAGAACAAAAGTTGTACTTCAGAATAAGGTCCTAATACCACAAGAAAAAGTTTGTAACATTATGAAAAAGACCTAATATAAAAATGATTATAGTTGTAAATTAATGTGGTAAAAAGTCATATTATTAGAGAATAAAGAAAAAAACACTCGAGGGAACCACTCTGTGTTTAATAGAGAAACTCTGTAGGCTCTTTGAGTATCAGGCAGATTGTCGCAGTCGAACAAACATTTCCTGACAAACGAGGCGTCGTCTTCCATCATCTGTGTGGTTCTATGTTCAGAAAAGAACACAGTTACTGAGAACAGGCTGATCTTCTGCTATTCTCTTAAAATGACATGTATATTACAACTTTATCAACAAAAGCTTCTTTTCCCTTCATGTGCTTGAATACCCCATTGTAAAAATACATTCCGTTTGTTGGATTCACTGTTTTCATTCATTACTGCAGTGATGTGAACAGTGAAGTGAGTGTGAAGTGACATGGAAATGTTATTTTTATTCAGACAGAGGAGTTATGAGAGAATTGCTCTTCCTGTGACTGATGTGTGGCGAGCACAGAATAAAAAAATCTCATCAACGATTTCATTTCCCTGCTGATATCAACATAAAATGCAAAACTGAGGATACGCTTGTAAGGCATTTGTCAAACTTCACTTGGATGCACTGACAAATTAGTTTTGTCCTATAGGTTTCGAGAACTCGACATCCCCCACCTGATGCCAGTGACTTGTTGCCATAGCTACATGCACGAGGTGTCCTCTGGGCTGAGCTCCAGTCAGTGTGACCTTTTGAAACTTTAGAAAGTTTCTTGAAGCAGAACCACTTGAAATTGCAGCTAAATAATCCACAAAATGATTCCAAACAAGTGTGGAGCCGGCTGATAGCTGAAGGTGTCCTACCTCTAAAAGGAAGTAACATTTCTTAATGTCCGAAGTGGTTGACGTACTGGAACTAAAATGATTTAAAAAACTATTTCAGAAAGTGTGCATATGAGTCAAAGTCGTCCGAATACGTCCACTGCAACTCCTCTTCCTCACGGTTTATTTATGACTCTCACTCTCCATACATAGCTTATCTGCCTCCCTCTGTGAACTCACTTTACTGCTGCTTCGTGGTTTCCACGCCGTCCATCCTGAATCAACAGTTGTGTTCACTGACCGTCATGTTAAACTCAGTCGAAAGAGAAGGCCGTCTCCGCACTGTTTCTGAGGAGACGTCACATACTCTGGATAAAGCAATATTTTCAAAGGCCAAAGTGTAATGTCTGAAACTCATAACTTGTCAAAAGGCAAACGGGGATGATGAAGATAAATGTGGCACCTGCTTTAAAACGAACCGTGAGAGCGTGGCCCCCTGAACGACTTAAACACAAACCCTTTGGTGTGTATCACCGGAGACATACTTCAGTGAAATGCCAACCACACTGCTTTCCCCGCCACTTGTTTATCAGTGTTTACGGCTCCTTCTTTCGTTGCCCCCTGGGTTTTCCTCATGCTCCAGAAACAAGCTCAACTAACACTGTCAGTGTGAATGAATCCCTTTGAATGAAACCTCGGCGACCCCCCCCCCCCCCCCCCCCACGGAGAAGTGCGATCAGCTTGTATCGCACCTCTCGGACATGGCATTTGACAGAACGGGCAGTTGATTATCAGTCGTAGAAAAAAATCCTATTCTCTTTCAGCGCTTCCTTATCGGTGCGGTGGTCGACCTTCTGAGCGATGCGGAAGGAGGGGGGGCTGGGTGGCATCAGAATAAATTACAGGCTCCCTCCCTTGTCAGAGAAGTCCTGCTGCCGGTTGTGACAGGGGTGTGGGATCTCTAGATTTCCCTCACACAAACACTGAAGGCTACTGTTATAACTGGACGCCCGGTCGGCTCACGTTCGGTGTAAATGAGACGGAATAAAGAATAAGAGGTATAGATTAACTCATAAATGGCTGAATATATTACGCAGGAAAACACATGGATCTATGCTGTGATTTATCACTGCAGATGTTTAACAAACGGAGAATAAACAGGGAGAGGAAAGAATCAGCGACCTACCCTTCATACTCCAGCCCCCCCCCCCCCCCCGACACGCCAGGTCACAGTCTATCATCCACTGAGCACCATCCTCCACCCCGGAGTCTTTCCTTCCATAATTCACCCACATCTCACTCACTGTCTGTCACAATGATTCCCTGTGAAAGATTTTTTTTTTAGCTTCTGTGGGACCGCTCCTTCGAGGCCACATTTTAACTAGAACTTTTTATTTTTTTCACTCGCCCCGGGCACTAAATGACCGCCATCCATCTGCAAGCGAGCTGACAGTGTTGTTGATCAATACCAGTGACTCCAGGATCACTACACCACGTGCTGACATTTCTCACTTTCCAAATGTTATCCCCCCCCATTTGCAGCCTAATCACATTTTTCAGCCTCTCTTGCGAGGGAAGGATGATGCTGTGAGGGAGGAGACTGGCAAGACAAGTTTTATTTTTCAGTTCCACAGACTGTGGAAAAAATCCTCCAGAAACGTGAGAGCACTGTTCTAAAACTGACATTGTGATTTATATCTCCATTAGATATTTCAGTTGGATCTCTGAGAGGGGGCCTAAAATTAACACGGAGCCTGGGTGAGCGCAGGTGAGTCGGGGGTAATAAGAGAAAAGATCTTTGCAAACTGAGTCCACAGTTTTCATCAAAAATTGCAGCACGTCATTTAAAAATAAATACGACCTCCCACCTCCTGTCCCCGTTGTGCTGGTTTTTCTTGGAACCGAGTGGTGATGAACAAAGGACTAAGCTCCCAGTGCCCCCAGTTTACAGCTACTTAGCCAAAAGACAAAATCAAGTAAAGTTAACTTGTGTCTTGATAATGTACACGCATGAGCTACTAATGTAATAAGTGATGGCATGCAGGTTTAGGGGAGGCACTACAGGTGAATTCAGTCAATTATATAAATGATATGGAGGAAAGGGCGTCAATTTCATGGTAATTTAATACATTTGGTCAATGCATTAGTACATTTTAGTTAAAAGGGTGTGTCTTTACAACTTTGTTCGTACTCTTCGAATAAATTTAGGTAAGAAGATATTGATGAATCCCAGCTTTGTGCGTCAAACGTTCATGTGGCCCATTGTCTTCTTTTTAATATACAGTGTCAGTGCTGCGAGCATATCAACATGGACCACTGACATCCTGAAATAGACTTGGAAGTGATCGGAATAATTTCACAGCTCCTTGATCAGAAGTTGAAATTCTTGTTGTTCCTGAAGGTGTCTCAGGATTAGAGGGACCCAAAGTTTCCTTTGCCTTTTTGATCACAAAATCTTCCTCACTGCTGGACTCTAATTTATCAACTACTGCAAATTTTCAGAACAAATAACATAATAAAACACATTGGACACAGCGTGGCTATTTTTTATTGGATTATTGATTTAAGAGAACTCGTGAAAAAACTCCTTTAAAACGACCTTTAAAAGCGTTATTGTGCAACATAGACTGCATATAAAGATGTACAACATAACCGCTTCTCAAAAGAGAAGCCAAAGTGTCACGATCACCCCCTGGTGGCTGGCTGCAGTATACCTCATAAATGCCTCCTCCATGTTAGTTGATGGAAAAGGGGCCACTTCAAAGTTCATGTTAAATCGTTTTTGTTTGTGTCATGTTAGCTAGTTCTTATCACGCTGACTGATGTTCAGGTGTTCATTCTTCCATTAAGAGTAAGTTTGGTTTTTATTCGTGAAACTATAAAAATATGAGCAAACATGATTGACAGCTGAGACTGACTCGTGACACTGTGCAGACTCCAAAAGATGCCATCACCCCAGGATGGCAGCATTAGTAGCAGGGATATTTTATCTTCATTTCTGGGTCGTGGGAGGCAGTGGAGACGTCACCAGTCCTTATATAAAGTATTAAGTGTGCAACCGGATGTAGTATAAAAGTATGACTTTTTTAAATCATAAAATTGTAAGTTAGTGATATATATTCCAAAAGAACCACAGTAGTTGTTTTCATAAAAGAGTTTGATACAGAGTGGTTCATACTGTCTCTGATAACATCTGTAATCCTGGTTGAAATTATTTGCTCCGCCTGTATTTCCAGCACATCACTTTCATGAATCTTTAGAAATCACTTGAGATGAACCAATTTTGCATAGCCCGAATATTCTAATCCATCTCCAAGGTTACAGAACAAGATAAAACACAAATGGAAATAAAAACCATCAGCACCCTTCACTAAAAGTTCACTGGTCGCAGAACCTTTGGCAACAGAGATGAACTTTAAATGATTCATGTAGCTTTTTCTTGCACCTTCTAATTTAGAGACTGTGCCACATTCCCACTGCTATTCTGCTCTTTTGAAATCGCAGGGGTTCTTTTTGCAAAGGCATAGCTCTGCTCGCTAAAAGGTTTACATAGGGATTTAGGTCAGGACTCATTGCAGGCTGGTGTTAGAAAAGTTCCATATTTTCTTCTCCGCTGAATGTATGTTTAAATCGTTGTCCTGCTGAAAGGGTCAAGACCTTCACCTCATACCTAGTTTTGGAACACTGGCTTACACAGTTCACCCTTAAATACCCCTGTAATCTTCTGTTTTCATCATTCAGTTGATACATTCAGTGGCTCCATTGCCGGAGGCAGCAAAACAGCCTCACAGCGTGATAGAACCAGCATGATGAGGCCGTTCTTTTCCTTATGGGCTACATTTCGTCACCTTTAAACAAGCTGATGCATAACATAAACAAAGAGCTCTGCTGTGGTTTCATCTGCCCACAGAACATTATTCCAGAAAGACTTTGACTTATCTATGTTAATCTTTTCTTAGTCTAGTTTTGCTTTTCTTTCATTAGCTGTGTCCTTTCTTTCATTCATTAGCTGTGTCCCTCTTCCTCCTATCATGGAGCTGGACTTGTTGAAGTGTGTGGCGTGCTCCAGACTGGTCAGCATGAAGCTCTCGTGGTGTCTGGTGTGGGGTTCTTTCCACAGTCCACACCAACCTCTGGATAACTGTTGACACTGGGATTTCATAATCTTTGGCAGTTCTCAGCCATGACAGCAGAACTGCTGTTGTTTTCAACTTCCTGGACACACTCGCTGTAGTGCAAACAAACACAAAGGTGGGTTTGAGTTCTTTGACAGGTGTTTCTTTGTTTGAGGAACCAACTTTGAAAAGTTTTCATTTCAATATTTCTAAAAGTTTGACAAATAGACATACAATTAACAACAGACAAATGTAAGTACATCAAAGTTAAATCGTACAATCAACAGTGAGTAGCATCAACAATACCACAATGTAAAATGACATTCTAGCAAGAAGTAGGTGTTCAGCCCGGAGATTCGTACTGGAACAAAGGGATGGTCCTGATGAGAAATGAGGTGCATGGGATGATTGGCAGGGCAGAGCAGGAACCAGAGGTCACTCTGATAGACTGTATTCAGATGTGGCTGACATGACGGCTGCAAAGCGACCTGTCTGTGGACCAGTCAGCAGCACTCATTGTGAAGGGAGGGAGCAGAGCGGGGACAGGACAACTCCCACAAACGGACCTAGCAGAACAAGAACCAGAAAAAACAAATCCATGGTTCTGGTTTTCGTTTTTGCATTTATATCTGAGAATATTCTAAATTATGGGCTTGAAAGACTTAATGTGTTTATATATGAAAAGTCTGTAACTATTCTCAATTGCTTCAGCCTCAGACACTTGTCAGCAACCACGACCAGAAATGTGCTGTTGTGAATGATCGCACAATGAAAGAACTGGTCTCACAGAAGCTGTTTTGATTGAAAGTAAGAAAGATTTAAAAGTGCAGTATTATCATTTGCATAAACTACAAGCCAACCAAGTGATAAAAGAATTATCAGCCCATGTGGTAGTACCAGGGAGAATTTTAATTAAAAAATATCTCAATACCTCTCTTCAGTAAGTGCAACGTCTGAGAAAAGTTGCATTTTTTTTTTTATCAGAGATAATATGAGGCACTAATCTAAAAGCCACAGTGCCAGGAAAACAGAGGGAAAAAAGGAGAAACTGCATTCATGATGTTTAATGTTCTGGAATAAATGGAATCCACTTCCCTAACATATTCTGTCAACAAGTAGGGAAGGATAATAGAAATAAGCAACGGAAATTGACTTGTATCTCCATTCACAGAAGGAGCAGAGCCTGACTACATCCAGACAACTGATCAACCCAGCAGTGAAAGAAGTGGATGTGTCCTTGTGCGCCCTTATGTGCTTGGAAAGATTGTGAGTCCCAGACCAGAGTGACTGATCCATCGATCCTGGTCTTCCCCAAGATAGTTTTTTTCTTAATTCCGATCAAGGTAATATGACTCCTGATCCACATTAAGTCAAAACAGAAACACTTGTCCACTGATAAAGAAACAGTCAGTGTTTTATCAACAGTTTAATCAAAGTGTTAATTATTCAAGGTAATGTGTCTCTGTCTCCCAAACCCTGACCTCAGCATTTTCCACAAATTGGCAGCAGATAACAAAAAGTTATGTAAACATTGTTTTGATTATTATTCAGAGACATTTTCTGAGAACAAAAGTATTAAATTAAATACACTGTAAAGGATACTAAAGTTTAAGTATCAATCAACATTCTGACCCTAAACTGTGGTAGTGACTGAAAGAGTAGGACAGGATTTCGGGACTCGACCTCGGAGGTAGTGTGAGGAGGTCAGAAGTCCAGAGGGAGCTCACAGAAGAGCTGCAGCTTCTTTTCGGCGCAAGGGGCCAGTCGAGGTGTTTTAGCACATCTCGTTAGGAAACCTCCTTTGAACCAATTCCGTTGGAGGTTTGACAGGTTGGAGCAGGGGTTAGGCTAGACCCTGGCCTTGCAGCAGGCACCACATATCCCACCTGGCATGGGAACACCTCAGGATCGCCAAGGAGGAGCTGGAAACCATAGCTGAGGACATGGATGGCTGAGGCTGCTGCCACCACATCCTCACCTCCTAAGTGTAGGAAGATGAAGTGGACTGTGAATGAAATGTGGACGCTACAAAACATAGCAGCAGTTTCACTTTACCGCAAAGAATTTATTTGAATGTATTATTAATGTAGTGTTGCTGGTGTTTGTGATTGTGTTTGTCTTGCTGGTGTTAGGATTAGATTCGGTGTTCGGGTTGATGTTTTGGTTGTTGTGGGAGTGGATATGTTGGTGGTATTGTTGGTGTTGTTGGTGTTAGTGTTGGTGGTAACACCATCACTAAAGCTGCTTACAGACCCTGAACTCCGGAGATTCTCTGCACTTTCGCTGGATGAGGTGTGAACACAAATGTCCGAGTGAGAGCCTCTGGATTATCTGCAGATTTTCTCCCCCTGCAGGCCCTTTAGTTTAAAGACTGCACAAAGTCGGGAGAGTCACGTGATCTCCGCAGCAGTTATTATGTTAGTTCCTGCCGGCTTTGGATTTGTTGCTGTTGTGAACGCATCTGTGCAGAGAACCTCCCGCTGTGTTGTGTGAAAGGCAAACTCTGGATAAAGTCCGGACCCAGTTCTACAGACTCTGATCCACAGGTCATGTCTAAAAATGGTTTAACACTAACACCAACCAACAATTACACAAACACCGACACATCACTAACACCACCATCTATTTTGTAGCAGTTTGCAGATGAATGAGTCCAGTCTAATGTCCAATATGGAGATTTAGTGGTATATCAGCCTTGGTGGAGGTTTGCACTCTCAGAACACCCTTCTAGCTTCTTAAGTTAGATACAATTCCATAGTAGTTATCTAATCAAAGTGACTAACTGCTTACTCACCAACACGTTAGCATGAGTAGGTTGTAAGTTGATGCCGGTAAGATTTCACAGACTGTGATATTTCTCCTTGTAGAGGGAAAATCTGTGTAATGGGGTTCTGGTCTCGATACCTGTCATTTTTTTCTCTGTGTGCTTTGAGTCCTATCTGATGCGGCATGTCAACATCCATAAACATGTCTACGAGTAATTCATCTACCTGCTGACAGCCATCTGATATTTCCTTTCCCTCCCAATGTTTTCGTGCAAAATCTGTTTCTGCTTCACTGCTGAGTCGCATGAGAAGTATGTACTTAAATATTAACAATCTAACATCAAGGGCGTCACTGTAGTTATCCCAAGAGCCACATCAGCCGAGTCACACATCTCATCACACATCTACAAATAAATTCTAAGTGCAGATGAAAGTTATTAAAGTGCATTAAAGTTTTCCATAAATAGGCATTGGGGGGGGGGGGGGGGGGGTCTGTCACAGTATCCACAGGCTTTGATGTAATGAGTCACTGTTAATTGACTATAAATGCACTTATGATTGATAGTCCTGGGGACATGGAGACAAGCTCTTAAGATTGCGCTAACAGGCCTCTTGCTGCTTTATTGCAGCACATCAATAACTCTGCAGAATCTCCCTCACTATCTGAACTCTCACTGTTGCTCTGCTTGTCCCCTTTCTTCCCCTCATCAGATAGGGGCCTCCCAGGGCCTCCGTGAACAAGGTACGTGCCTGTTTCGGGCTCCGTCCTTTATGAACTGTTATCAGCCGGGGCCGGCGTTTTCCTCTCTCCTGCATACTCGTGATGACTGTGCACAAAGAAAGTTTCCGTGAGCAGAGTGCATTTGGTTGGATTTTTTATTTTTTTCCCCTAATGCTCAATGCAATGCATCAACACTTCGCAGTGGGAGGAGAGAGGGTCGTGGATGGTCGGCGAAATTATTTTCCATCGCAAATATTTTCCATCTGGTTTGGCACAGGTTTTGAGTGCTGATTTAATGTTGCTTCTTTTTGACAAAGAAAACCCATTTATTTTCCCTGACCTACGAAGAACAGCAGTTTTTACAAATGCATGGGCCGTGCTGGAGATACCTTTCCTGCATCAGCAAGCTCTGTGTTTCCTTGAAGATTAAAAAATAAGTGGTGAGTTGTTTATTTATGATTTGCCAGAGGGTCGCGAATCTGGATCTTGGTTGGTCGGTATAAAGCTTTTTTCTTTCGTTGAGCCGGGCTCGTCTGACAGTATTGAATAATGAATTAACATCTCTTCCTGGATAGTGAGAGCTGCATCTTCTCTTATATCAAATTATTACATGAACTGACTACAGAGTTTCAGTAAACGCAGGTACTTTCATAATCCATAGTTTTTTTTTCTAGCTCTCTTGCCTGTGAAAACAACCTTTACCTTTATCTTCTTATGTCTTTTCCCTACTCACCTAACGCAGGGCATGCATCTTAACACACAAATACAAGCCTTTAGGAATATTGTGATACGTGTGTGTGAGTGGTCGTGTATGTATGGTAAATGTCACCGAACGTGTGTGTGTGGTCAGAGCGGCGCGAATGCTTGTTATTTTTTGTGTGTTTGTGCATGTGGAGTAAAAAAAAACACGATATCCAAGAAGATCTGAAGACAAATAGCTGCAAAGGTAGCAGGCCTATCAAGTGTAGATAAGCGATTATGTGTTGGTTTCAGTGGAGCAGGTTATCCCTCAGCCCTGCAGGCAGCGGGTGAGGCATTTCAGCAGCGTGGAGGGAAGACAGAAACATCAAAAACTCAGCGAGCTGGGAGCTGCGGCTGTGCCTCGCAAGATCAATGATAGGGTTTACATCTACAGCTTTTGTCATAGGAGGTTTTGTTGCTAGAAGTGTGAAAAATTAATCACTGCGCTGCTGTTGTGTGTTCATTATGTCCACTTTGCAATGCGAGGGGAAAAAAAACAACAACCGTTGAACATGAGACAGGAGCCTGCAGGGGAGTAGAGGGTCACGAAGCAAAGCAGGTAAACACATTTTTGAAAACAGAGTGCTTGTTAATTACTGTGTGCTCCATACTTTGAGAACAGTAATGTCAAGAATAATTAAAGATTGTATCTGTCAATGTGAGACAGAAATTGTTTTCCCTGCTGCAGCATCTCACCACGTCCTGTCGATGACACTCCACAGCGGCTCTCAGCAACATACATTCTGCATCCTCCCACTGCGACCAAACCTAAAGCTCGCATGAATAATTTGTCCATCTGCGATCAGTCTATTTAGCATAAGTGACTCATCTATCTGGGCATGAAGCACGGGCTTGGGAAAACTTAACCACCAACACAATCAAATTTCTGCAAATTTTCTGTGTGATTTCACTCCAAATAAATGTAGGTATGTTAACTTGAATTTCTCAAAGATCACGAATGCATCACGTGATCTGTAAAGATGCCACCCGCTGATTTGTGACAAACGGATCCATCTCAGGGAGAAAACAAGATGTATGGCCCTCACTTGGATTCCATATGGCAGCAATGCAAGATAATTACTCCGTAATTACCTTGAATGTTTGCACTCTGGACCATTCACCTCGCCAGCTGTCATCGCTGTGGCATCTGCTGGATATCGCGGCGTGCGGCGGCTCACACCTTGGTCCTCCTTTGACCACCCGTAGCCACCTGCTCATTAACTAAGACATAAAAAGTGCAGGTCGCCAGGCCTCCGTCTCCCTTTCTAACTTATTTGCGCCTTTCCCCGGCGGTCCTCTCAATAAATGTCATATCTTCATGACTTAATAGGATCTTGAGCCACATGGCATCACAGAGTTCATCGTTAATAAACAGAGGCGGCTGCTTGAAATGAGGTCCCACTGCAAATCACCAGAGAGCCCAGAAGTAACCGAACATTAATGAATGAATTATTGGATACTAATATACTGTCCTAGCTCGTCTCACAAGGACACATGCATTACTTGCACTGAACTAAGGGATCGAGATCTCTCACTGTGTGTGAGAAATGTGCCCGGGGCAGACACAAAGTCACGACAAAGATCCAGTCAGTGTTGCTGTTATTTCTTTAAAACAAGTCTATAGCTGTATAAGTATCCTTTCACCTTGAGGTGTTTTATTTTGTATTTCCCTTCCTCTCAGTTGGTCAAAGTTTTGCTTTTATGCTTGTCACTCATCTCGACAAGCTGTCTCCTATGAATGCATCTATAGCCTGAGGCTGAGGTAAGTGCCATCAATAGAGACAGTGCGAGCGCCGGTGGTGAACATTGATGATCTGCAGTACGTGATGCAATTCAGACATTCATGCAGGTATATGGAGCTCTGATTCACTCCGAAAGCATAGTGTCCCCCAGGCAGCAACCAAACCTGTAGATCTGTGGTTTTGCAAACAAGATCAGATTGTTTGTTTTTTAGTTAGAACAAACTTTACTGTCGGCCCCAAGTGACAGAAATTCTCATTTTGACAGGACTCAACAATGCACAAATAACTCTCACTTGAAAAAACAGGCTCAATAATACATACAACACAAAGCACGAATCTGAATCAAACTCCAGAATAGACACATAAGACGGGACTGATTCAACAGCAACTGCCACAAACAGGTTATAGTGCAGTTTATAATATAAATTGTTGTTGGTGGTTATTCCAGAGGGAATGAAGGATTTCTTGTAGATGTTTTTCCGGGCCAGTGGGACTTGGTGTTGTCTTGCCTAAAGGCAGTAACTGGAAGGACTGGTGCAGGGAGTGAGATCCTCTTGGATTAGGGTTTAGATATAGGTTTCCCTGTTTAAATATTTCACCTGTGATTTCCTTGGTTAAAGAATCAATGTTTGGCTGTTTGGCAGACAGAGGAATACAAAGTGCTCTCTCTGCCGCTGACTGTGTCGTGTGCGGCTGGATGATCTCACCGGCTCACATCCTTGCCAGCTGACAAGCATATCTGATTTGTATTTTGAAGACAGTGCAGCGGTCCAGGGACAGGTGTAATCTGTTTGGATTTCTTGGGTCCCTGTCAAGACTGCAGCTGCTTTTGCAGCGTAGTGGGTTTTTCAGTCATCAGATAAGACGTGCATTCATTCCTCTGAGAGACGCTGCTTGTGCCGTTTTGGAATTTGCGAGTGCAGATCTGATCCGTCTCATGTTTATTTTAGAAAGAAATGACAAATTCTTTATAATTTCTTGCAAAGTTTATGCTCTTAGTCTATGTGCTCTACACATAAATCAGAGCCTTTTAAGTAGGTTTTTCTGTACATGTAGAAACATTTTTTATCAATAATTCATCCAATATAAGCCCTCACATGCTCACTATCTAGTGCCAGAAGGATTAAATATGTTTGCACCCGTCCACATTATTTAGGTAAATCATCCTCAGGCTCTCAGTGATTTCAGTCAACACATCACTTGCATCCCCGCTGTGCAGGAATGCTTGTTAAACTATAGGGAGTGTGTTTTAAGGGTTGAAATCTTGTCAAAGAATCAGTGGGAATGAGATGTTTCGTGACGTTGTAGAGAGATGATGCACTACAAACAGCATTCAGACAGGAAGGGTTTCATATTGTTCTGTGGATTCTCGATTTGTGAGGCTTTACGTGTTTCTACATCCTATGACCGCACTCGGCGAATGGCCAATCACGTCGCTAGTTATTGTAACACATTGTCACAGGAAACGGTCAAAGTGCCACAGAGTGGGCAGGGCGCTTCTGAAGGGATCTTCACCCTGTGCTACCAGTGAACTAGAGGAGAGGTTCCCCACAGTGCCGCCTGTAGGCATGCCAGGCTGATTCTCCACAGTCCCTGAGGATCAACACTCTGGGGCTCCTTCAACCACCAGACTCCTTCTGAAGTCATTATCCGCCATTTTTAAAATGCAGAAAAAGTAGAAACGTCTAAAGGTAGATTTGTATTGACACTTTGCAATATAACATTTAGGCAGAAACTTAAATTTTTCATTAAAGATGCCGATTCCCATACTGGTCACATGTATCAGACTGAAAATAAAGATTCATGAAATATCACCAAATCCTCCCTCCATCAGATGTTAGGCCCAAATAGCAGTAACAATCAGTGGATATACATGATAGTAAGGTCCCGCCTTAACACGCCCTAGACCAATCAAGAGTAATTCTCAGCTGTCAGTCAGACATTCTACTTTGTTCTTTTAGCATCATGTGTCATGGTATTTTGACTTGTGTGTTTGGCCCATGCCCTATCCACTAACATGGAGGAGACGGGTGTATGACCTATACTGCAGCCAGCCACCGGATGAGGGGTTGGGGTGCAATCGAGAAGCTAAGGCTTTACTTGTGGGAAACAGTCCTTTCTTAACAAAACATCACACTTTATGGTCTGTACACGATATAAAAGGCAATTCTCGGCATGTGGGCAGCTTAGCTTAGCATAAAACCTTTAGCAGAATGAAACAATGAAGCTTGGTTTTCGATTGCAGCTCCTGTGTTTGCTCTCAGTGGCACGCACCAGAAATTACTTGATTTTTCTGTTGGTCCACAGCATCGCCTGACCTTGTTTTTTCACCTCCCAAAATTGTTTTGCGACACAATTAGCGCAACATGGCAAGAGGCAAGAGTCTGCAAACAAGCCGGTCTCTACAGACATTTTTATGACACGTCATTAATGAAGGAGCGTAGAGATTCCCAGATGGCTCCTGGGGTGAGATTGCAGTGATTGTAAAGACGAGACATTCTGCAGGAAACTATGTCGAGGCAAAGCAGCACACAGACGCCCTGAGTCCTCCTGGAGAAATTGGCAAAATAGTTTTCTTGTGGGGGTTTCTTTTTCTTTGCCTCTCTCTGGCTCGGTGGTTGTATTTTCATCAGCCGCAACATATATCATTAAAGAGAAGACGGCACCAAGTCACTGCGCCCCAAGCACGACCATGAAAAAATAAGGCGTTGTGTGGATGTCACAGCATGATTGCAGCTCTAGCATGAATCTGTCCAAGGTTCACCTCCAAAAGTGTACTAATTAACACCCTGCTTGATGGTTCCTGCAACTGTCACACACAGGGATACTGTTCCAGCAGCTAATGCCATGTCACCTTCGACATATCTGTCATAGAACAGTTGCTATCTGACCATCTGCTGTCCCTAGTTTCATATCTGCCTTCAGATATCTGAGTGGTATCAGTCTTCAATTCATATTCTTCTGAAAATCCCTGTGTCCGGAGACATTTAAAAAAAAAAAAGATATGCAAAGTCCAAGGTAACACAGGTCTTAAAAGAAAGCAGTTGTTTGAAATTCATTTTATCCATCAGTCTGTTTTCTTTTGTTGGCTTCAATGGTGAGTACAATCGCTGTATCTGGAATTAGGGAAATTTGAAGATGAATGGTTGCGTGGGTGAAAATGAAGGTTGTTCTACGGAGCGGAGGTCACAGTAAATTACTCGTAGGATGCTGAAAGAAAATTGTGACGGTTTAATGAAAGAAATTGCACACCACACCTGAACTGAGGGAAAGAAGGTAGATGAAAGGTAATTATGATTCATTAGGAAAAGTGCTTCGGGAGCAGAACGCGGACATTCTTCAGTGTGACCTAATCTTTAAATGGATTCGATTCTCTGCAGGATCCACAGCCTCCAACCATTGGTTTGGTTCCTCTCTCGGTCTCCATTTGTTCTCAAACCCTCTCAGTTCTGCAGCAATGAATGCTCCGCTAAAACATTAAGTTTGCTTTGCTTCTCATTAGGAATGCATGCCCTGCTAAGCATTAGAGCAACAGCTCGACACCCTGCATTCTCTGTAAAAACAAAACATCCCATATATTCAATAAATATTATTGGACCTCATTGACGGCCAAATAACCACTTTGTGGTGCATTTAAATTGCACTTAGCTCCATTCTAACTGCATTCAACCAGTGAAATCATCACAAACAAATACTGCGCGGCTAAGTAGGGCTGCCACTCTTCTATTCTCTATTGAAGGTTTATTCACCCATATGATTTCGTTAAAACATGCATCGCCTAATTACTAAAAGGCAAATAGTGTTTTTCAGGCTCAGAGACTGGTCTTATCCTACTGCAACGCGTGCTGTTGTGACAAAGCGGCTGACTGCAGTGACATCCCTCAAAGGCAGGAAAAGAGAATTCTTTATATGACAAAAAAAAAAACACATCACATTTTAAAGAGTAACACTGAGCATATGGGAGATTCTTGGATAGCAGTTGAAACATAAAACCAGTCTTTTATTTCTCCTCTCTGCAAGGACTTTCTTAGAAGCTGAAGCCTCAGCAAGAAATTCCCCACTAAAAAAAAGGGACATAGACTGAATCCGAGTTCACTAAGTCAACCATGAGCGCCACGAAGAAGAAAACAAATATCAAGTTGATGCAGGATTTGAACATTGGGAATCACACGGTGCAGAATCTATAGAGGCTGTTTGTTGTTTAAGAGTAAAACACACGGACAATGAAAGAAACATAATCACCAAAAGAAGAAAAACAAACCACTTACAGGCGTTAATGTCTTTCTATAAGCTCCTGAGACAATTATGACCTGATTTTCATTGCTGTTATTGTGCTGTTTGCTGACTATAAATGAAAAATGTTGTCTTGTGCGTCATGTCCATTGTGGTTTATTTTCCACTTACTGTAGATTCTGTATAGAAAACACTTCTCAACAAAGCTTGTCAGGGACAGAGGAACTAATCGGTCCCCCATCTGCAGCAAATTGTCAGTCTGCATAGAATTCTCCTATGGGTGCTGTTTTTGTGTATGTGCATCAGAGAATCCACCATTTACTGTACAGGGCATTTTCCTCAAAGTCAACCCAATGGGGGAATTTTGATATGTCTGCGGTAGGATAAGCTTTTTCAAATCCTATTTTGCATTGTGATTATGCCTGGAGCATTTTTATACCTGTAATCCGAAGTTGAACATGCTGTCTGGTCTCTTAGCCTGCACACAACCGCTGCAAATTCCCCTGCAGTGGTTTCCCCATTTACTGCTTCAGCATTCATCAAAGCCCATCTGGAAAACTACGAGTGATGGAAGAGTTGTTCCTTGAAGCTGCACTGATATTGTATAGAAGTAATGGATCAAACGGCCATTTGTAATATCGGTGTTGCAGTAATGCACAAAAGAGCATTTTAGCATCTTTCAGCTGATTGTTTTGGTTTGACACCCTGCACCAACCCTAAAACAGTCAGAGGAGAAACGGGTACTGACTGTACGCTACCTGTCAAGCACTTAATGCAAGACAGGTATCTAAAGAGCTAAATAATTTCTCATAAGTGGGTGAAGGTCAAAACCAGAAAAGAAATTAAAGTTAAAATATGTAACAATTCTTCATTAAAATGTCTAGCACTGCATTTTCATTTTGAGATGGTTGAAGCTTAAGGGGATGTTTCGTTTTTGTCGCTTTTAAATGATGTCATATCTGCTTCATTTGTGGCTTTTGAAGCTCTGCTATAAGTAATGAGGCAAACGACGCATGACGAAGGAAAAACCCTCTGTTAGCCAGTTAACTAGTCGGCTATTTTTTCCTTCAACTGTATGTGTTGGTGACTCATAATGGTTGGTAATTATTCCTTGTTTTCGGCTGTGCGCTCCATTGTCAAAGCTCTACTGGTAAAGCCCACACAGTAATGTTGGTGAAGACACCTCCCACGATAACACAGTGATGTAGTCTGAATTTAGTGCTGTAGGTACGATAAAATGGAAATGATCAGGTTAAGCACAAGTACTGTACCTTCAGATCATACTCAATTACACACTCAAATATACTAATATATGGTTATTTCAAACTCTCAATAGTACACAAGCACATGCTGTGGTTGCTAGGGAGCAAGCTTTTTGTATCCAGTCTTTTATCGTTCTTTATCTTGAAAGTTTTTTATACCATAGTTCAAATTGCTGGCACGCTGTCCTGTCTCTGAGGAGCTCATGGGCCCCAGGGCCCTGCACGCTTCCCCTAATAATTTCCTGAAGTGTTAATCAAGGTGAGAAACTCAATACATAGGCAAAAAAGATCCCAGCCAAACACCCCTGAGTCGTGCTCCTGTTTTATTGTTTTTCTTCCTTTTCCCTCCCCACAATCGCTTTCTTATCCCTCTTGTCCCTCTCTTTTGTTTCATGCCACTGCCCCCCCTTCATGTGAGAGTCTCGTTCCTCTGATCTCCTGTCTGCGATACAAGGCCCTGGGCACGGTGAGCCACATTAGTCCCCCGCGGGCCCTGTACTGTCAAACTCTCGCAGGGCCATCTTGCCTCTTATCCTCCCTCAAACCGCAGCTTCTGAACAATGCTCATTTGAAGGAAGTTCATTTATTATGTAATGCCGTCTTTAATAATTTATCCTCCGCTGAGCTCCCCATTACCATGCAGGGTTTTCATCCGTTTCCACCGTGTTTGACAATGGCGATGCGTGTGTTTGCCACCTCTAATACTAATTGTCACGCTGTATGTCATAAAGTTCCCCGCAGACCCACTACACGACTTACAATTCATGCCACGTGTTTAAGCCTTTGGAAGTTTTCCCTTTCCTGTGTAATGGCTGCGTTGTGAGTGAATGTGTGCCAGAATGGTTTTTTTAAGGGGTCGAAGTGAGGGAATTTCAAAGTTAAGGGTATCTTCAAAAAGTACGAGCCCTTGTGTTATAAACGATTGTATATTAATCGTGTCTATAAAAAGCCTCGGTGGACTCTTACCTGGCCGCCCAGTTTCAGTTGTTATCTGTCCAGGTCCCTGCGTTTAAGCTCAAAAAGCCAATCCACTCTTTATAGGACGTGACCTTAGCGTTCTGCTTTCTGCTCATACTTTTTTGTGTCAGAGCGACTTGAGCCAAAGTGATGTGGTCGACTGTTGGACTCCCTCCAAGAAGTGTCCCTTTATTGATTTGAGTCTTTTATTGCACCATCAGGGGCCATCAGGTGGTTTTGTGTTTTATTATAATTCCTCCATAAATGGCTTCAAGTAAAGATGGTGCCGTTCACGATTTGTGTGGACTCAGATCAGGTTTCCATTTTGTATTTACCATTTAAATTATTTAAACATTTCCGTGTGATCTCATTAAGTCTGATCTCTTTTTACGTTGCGTATACAAATGTATTGTTACTAGTCAGAGATCTTAGAGGGGGAAGCTGCACATTGAACATCTTTGGGATGTGGAGGGAAGAATCTATTGTCTAATTTTGTAAAAATTAAACCGAAACAACTTGGCTTCATGTCTGTTTTGATTTATTTCTTTCAATGTGTGCCGATTCCTGTAAGTCGTCTCTGGCTCTTCAAACTATGCACCTGAAACATTCACTTGCAGAGACATATTCAGCTCCACGTGTTTAAAGCTTACAATGACCTGTGTGACACTGCAACATTAACCTTCCAAAAG
The DNA here is from genome assembly GCF_947347685.1 of Pleuronectes platessa. NCBI lineage: Eukaryota > Metazoa > Chordata > Actinopteri > Pleuronectiformes > Pleuronectidae > Pleuronectes > Pleuronectes platessa. The sequence goes on along the minus strand of NC_070637.1, from coordinate 9,781,272 downwards.
GATGAAACAGTCAAGAATCAAGAGTATTACTGACAGTTACTTTGGGTAGAAATCATTTAAAGGGAGGCATGAAAATGCTCTATTGACCAGAAATATAGAATACACCCACCAAGATTGTAATTGACTTCATGAGTTCCCTTAAAATGCTTTACTCGGGCAGCGGGCTGTAACTTCTGCAGTGTCTTGTGCTTGTCTCTGAATCAGTGCAGGGAAAGGTTGTTTAGGCTTAAGTTGCAGAAAGGTCAGATCACAAGATGTGAAAGAGACTTGTGACTTTGTGAAGTTAGTAATGGAAAAGTCGGGGTCACAGCCTTCTGTGTAAAGGGGTCAGGTGAACAGTACAGTACCTGAGCAGGAATGAAAGCAGCTTGTCACGGGAGATCAAGCCCTTTCCTGTCAAGGCCTCTGGCCCAGAACACCACTGTGGGGACCTGTCACGGGATTACACTGCATTGGCAGGAGGTGCTTTCGAATGCGTACCCAGGGATCCACGCAGGTCGACACTTTGAGCTTCCAGCTTTTCACTTTCAGGCAGGATGCAAAGGACCTTGAAGTGCTAAAAGCCAACACTGGCGTTCACTCCTATGGCCCTGGGCAGGAGAGGCATCAGGATGACATATTGAGTCTGACGGCAGCTTTAAACTCTGCACTGGTGTGGGACATCCTGCAAAGCACAAGAGCCCACCTGGGGCTAAGGCTAAGAGTTTGACATGTTGCTGCCCCTGCTGCAGTATTGATGTCCATGGCAGTGTGTGAAACCCTTTTCTGGACTGCCCATTGTGGTGAATATAAGCAGAGCTGACGCATATTCACAGTTATCAAATGAATATAAAAATGAAATGTACATTAATAAAATTGGAAATACATACACATTTAAGAATTCGTTCATGCTGACATACAACCATACTGTACATAGGTTTTAAAAACCCCGTCAAATATATCTAATAATCTATTCATCTTTTGTGACTTCCGGGTCTGGAATGTACAGTCTGACTGCTGTAGGCGGGATTGCTGCTTTCAGCCCGATGTGTGTAAATTCGTTGCTTTCATCAGCAATCTGTATTATCTGTTCTTGTCTGTGGGAGAAAGTGCTGGATGAGTGAGTGAGTGAGTGGATGTTGTTGCATGTTCCCTCCTGCTCCACAGAGACGGGAGTTGGTGGTGGGATGCAGCATCTGGAGATGATCCTGAGGGCGGCTTTTTTGCACCGTCTCCAAAACTGTGTTTTATCGTACACCACTAAAATGACACTAGCATAGTCCAAACATGGCCTTACAGCAGCAGTATAGATACTGTAGGTGATATAGATACTGCAGGTCCCTGCAGGCTGGGCCATGTCTGGTCACAGTGGAGCCAATTAGTGGCTTTGCTCACTGCCGCTGCATAAATATGTTTTTGTTTAAAAGTGGCTTTTTCAAACTAAAACAATTTCTGCCCACACAAGCGTTCAGTTTTAATCCATGACCATACTAACACACCTGAAAACACATATCACATGAACCCTCTCATACACTGGATATATGTGCACGCTGGTGTAAACAGGAAGGCTGAGGAATCAGTGTAAAATGATGTCATGACTGAAAAGGCCCACTCAGCTGCTATGAGCCTCAATGTCATTGTATCCAAACATCTCAGTTTCTGTCCATCCAGAATGAACTGCAGCCCCAGAGTTTTCTAACTACTACCCAGCCAGTCTGAAACTCCAGAGTTGTGTGGACGCCAGACGCATCTGTAGCAGAGCTGATGCGTTTCTGCCTAAAAACCTGATAGTTGGGCTGTAGCTTGAGCGTCCCCAATGAGGCTGAAATCCAGGTGAAGATAGTAAGTTGCACTTTGTGCTGCTTGACACAAATAGCAACGCTTGTTCTTACTTCCAGACATCACTCGAATACATCAGTTCTGGCGTCAGGATGAATCAATCCTGTATTTTCCCCGAAGCATGATGTTAGTGCGCTGGGGCACCACTCACTAGGAGTGCTGGAGTTTGAAGTTTTACATTTGAAGTCCTCCATGCTGTTGGAACTGTTCCCTGCGTATAAGAAATGTTCAGAATATGGGTTAAGACAGGGGACAGATCTACAGCATGGTCCCTCAGCAGCCATGATGATATCCCACCATAGGGTCCTTAGCTGAAGCTCTGTAAGGGGACACTTCATGAGGCCCACGCTGCGCTGGTCACGCTCTGCAGTAGAACAGTGGTAATGAGAAGACCGAAGGGGTGTTACTGGTATCGGCCTCAGCACAGTAATGAGGTCTTCATCTTCCTTGTTTTCCTCCCTACCATCAAACTGTATTTTAATCTTCAGGCCTTTATTAAATCTTAAGTGACTTAGAATGAGTCGACCAGATCACGCTTTAGTTTTACTGTGTTGTAAACACACAATGACATTTTGTGTCGAGCAAACCTGAAGCTTCAGAGAGTCAGTGTGTAGCCTATTTTGTCCACGTACCGTTCACGGTCATCTTTCCCCTAAGTTTCAATGACTATATCTGTTAAATTGTGTCAAAGATATACACTTCCTGTACTCGTTTCAAGTCTATACTCTACATTCATTTGTTTTAATAAGGCTTGTTATTATTGTAACATTACTATTAATCCTAATTGACTATATTCTTCTTAACCCTCTTTTGTTAAAACAAAGACTAGATTAGATAATAAAATCACATTAAAAATGTATGGCCATTTTCTGGCATTAACATATCAACAGATGTGGGCGAGAGGCAGCAGATCAGCATCGCAGCCGTCACACGCTGCAAACGCACACAGCGCAGACCAGGCGTGACACACACAAATGCTACACACACAAAAAGACTATGAAGTTAGAAAAATATTCCTGGATGACTCTTAATTAATTGAAAAGCTAAGACAGTAAAATAGGATAAAAATATACAATATACTATTAATATGTATATAAAAAGAAGCAGAGAGACAATAAAAAATACTAAAATAAAATAACAAATCCTGTAAAAACACATTTTTGTTGACATTAAGAGGAGTAGTTAGTTTTGCTCAGTATTTTCACTTTGTGTCAGCTGACAACTGGAAAAAAAAGCTCCAGTAACAAAGCAGATGGAGGGATTCTGAATGTTATGCACAGAAGGAGGTCAAGGAAAATGGATGAGTCAACAAAAGCTTGGGCTTTGTATTGAGACGGTCCTTGTTTACTATCTTTTTTACAGATTTGTGCTCCACACAAATATGTCACAACAAGAAAAAACCCATTTCGGGTCATTTTTAAAGTTTCACTATAATTATTTACCTTCATCTACATATTTACTTGACATAGTTCAACTGAAGATGAAACACGTGCACAAATTACTTCTTTCCCATTAGAGAATAATGGTCAATAAAAAGCAAGTCATACTTCAGGGCAAGGACAAAGACATATGTATTATAATGTTCTGTAACTGGAGGTGTTATGGGAAATAAAGGGCAGGCTGCATTCTGAGCCTTGAGGTAAATGATAGTGCTATCAAGGTCTCCGTATGACATCACCTCAGACTCCTCAGAGAGTCAGTTTCATCAAACAACCGATGGATGTCCTTTGTTGTGTGTGTCTGTGTGTGTGTGTGTGGGGGGGGGGGGGGGCATGTGTGCATGTGTGCGTGTGTGCCTGTGTGCGGGGGGCAGCGGCTAAAAGAGGGCTTAACCTTACACATAAAACCGACGTCCTCAATGCTCCCTCCATCATGTGAGGACGACTTTCTGAAAGCTCTGGTTGCCGCCGTCGGGCTCGGGCACTTAAATCGCCGAGGTCACACCTCCACATCAGAACAAAGATGTCTGACAGACGCTGCCAAAACCAAAAAGGATTCTCGAGTCCGTTTAGTGCCCGGCTTTGACTGGGCTTTGTTTATGATCTCCCAGGAGTACCTTGACACCGTGGGCCATCCCGGCACACTGGATTGCAGACTTTCAAATGACAAGGATGGGTTTTGATATATACGTGGGAATATTTAGTGTTAAATTTGAAGACCAGTCTCATCTATCAGTTCAAAACTGGCATACGCGCTTTATCAATAGCACATCATTCCTTTCCTGCTTTTATAAGGCAGGCCTTTATTTTATTTGTGATGTGTATGAGATGTATTTGGAGGTGACTTTCTGGTGCAGGAGAGGAGGCGTTTTTTTATTTTTTTATTTTGAGAAAATTGGGCCGCAGTTAAGAAACTCTTTCCCTTTGATATAAGCCCAGGATAGACGGCTCTGAAGTTAAGTAAGCTGCAAAGTATGGTAACTCTCGCAAGCAGTCACAGAGTGCCAGGGAAAGAGATGAGTGTGTTTAGGTCATTGTTAAACCCGGTATTTTAAAGCTTCACAACAGCGGATTTAAAGGAGGAAGGGAGGGAAAAAAATCACTTTACGGGCCCAACACTTTACAAAAGCTCCGCACACAAGGGAGATCTCTTGTTGTGCTTTAAAGTGCTACAGATCTTGCAGATCCCCAAAGAAAAGAAAGAGAAAGAAAGAAAGAAAAACACTGTAATCCTGGCTTGCACAAATGGCAACTATTGTTTGTTGTTTGCCGGCTCTTACAGTTATTAAAATATATATTTAAAAAGTCATCAGCTGTCCTGTAAATTGTGTTTCACCTTTGAATTATGTTTTGTACTCTTCCTCTAAGCCCCACCTCTCTTATCACTGTGAACATTACTTATTAAAGATGGATTGGTGTAATATTTTATATTAAAAGTGTTGGGATGTGACAAAGTATTCATCCATATCTAAATTAATGGATTTGCATCAAAAAAGGATGATCAAATCTAAGTGTTTATAGACAGCATTAATATTGAAAGAGTTTCTGAAGCAAAACTCTTGGGTGTTATAATGAACGATTAGCCAACTTAGGAACTACATATAGAATATATAAAGAGAAAAGGGAGGAAAATATTACAGTATTGTACAAATCAAAGGACACTGGACATGTTCTGTCTCTTCACACTTTGAAATGTTCAATTATTCTTCCATATTTTAGTTATTGGACTGAGGTGTGAGGCATCAACACTGACATAAGACCTTTGTGTGTTTTAAGACGTTTAAACCAAGTCAGTGTGAGAGAACATACCAACAGAGTGTTTATCAAGTCTTGTGTGGCGCTTTAGTCGACTTATTAGTTTGCTTGGTTGTGTGTAAAGTTAGAAATGGCTGCCTCTTGAAAACCTCCAAAAACTGTTTACGTTAACATCAAATGACAGGGGATCATAGAGAGGAGTATTTCAAATGTGCACATACACACACTACATTAAAGCAGATTGGTTTTTCTGCATATGGCGTAAAAGTGTGGAAAAACACATTTCTGCCAGTGGAAACCGGTGATCACTTGATCTACGCAGCAGCACGTTACTTCCTGCCTCTGCCTGCTCAACCGGCTGCTCCTTATCTCACCTGAATAACTGAGTAATGAGGATTTGTTGCTGTTGAGAAGCTGTCTGTGCAGAGAACCTCCCACTGTGTTGTGCCTATAAACTCCGTAGCCAATTGTCCAGATTTTACCCGCAGGTCTTGTCTGAGAGTTGATGCTGGACAGTATCAACCAAATCATAACAGCATCTAAAGATTAAACTTTACAAATGACCGTAAGGTATTTTACCATTGTATATGTGAACCCCCTTATCAATTAATCCCTAGTTATTATTATGAAAGTGGATTTATGCTCTTCTTCCTGCTCCTTTTTTCGTTCATGAATCTATAATTTACTGAAGTAGATTTATTTTCAGGCACTTGACGCTTTTAATCAGCACATTTACTCTACAAACACACACAATGCATTGCTTTACATCTTAAATGGATATGGAAGAAAGCCACTGTTGAGACTTGTTTGATAAAACAATGCAGCATGTTTTCAGTAGCATCATCTACACAAGTAGAAAGGTTAATATGGTACTTTTACCTTTCTTTGAGTAGCCTACAGTTTTGTCTATTTATTTGTACTTTTCATAAAATGTTTGAGTACCTCCTCCACCAGTGGTTAAATGTTTCACACATAAAAACGTGTCCTGCATGTGTGATGTGTGTTTGAAGGCTGAGGTGTGTATACAGAGCTGGGGGTGTTCCAAATGACCCGGTGGGAGTGAATGTGAATTCTGCTGACTACCTCCACCTGTTGATCATCAGAGGCAGCAGGAGCGCGGGGAGGAACAGACCTCAGACCCCCCCCCTACGAGCAGCCAGCCATACAGAACAAGAGAAAATCACGCTTCAGGAACCTTGAGGGAAAGCCTCGATAAGAATTTTGTCTTATCATGAATCCCACAGCTGAATTATTCATACGTGGCAATTACAGTCTTCTCGGATTCACAGTCGAATGTGGGCGTGACAACGCTTCTTTGAAGTTTGGATTTGTTGGCCGTCGGCTCAGGGAACAAGTTAACAAAACACATTTATGGCCTTATAGCAGTGGGTGATAGTGTCGGCTGCTTTGATGACAGATGACAGCTCGCGCTCTCTGACTAATACTCATTCCTTACAGATTTATTTTTCTGTAAAAAGGAGACAATACAACATGACAGCCAGTCAGAATTTAAAATGGGATTTTTTAAATTGTAATACGTAAAAAAAAAAAAAAGATTGTAGAAGAACTATTGGACTATGTGTTCAAATAATAGATTGTATATAAACATCTTTATATATAAAGATGAACAATGTGTCTACAGTTTCTCACAATATTCAGACATGAAGACCAATATCCCTGATATATGAACGCCACAATCATGTGCATCTAAACTCAGAGTCTGCACAGTAGTGATCAGAGGATGGAGCAGCAGTATCGAAGTCCGCGCTCGACCAATTGAAGGTCAGTCTAATGCAGTGATTCTCAAACTGTGTGGCAAGTCTTAACGGTGGGGCGCGGATGCATAACAGATGGGACACTCGACCGGGAGGGGGGAATGTGAGGCGGAACTAATATTATAGCCGAACCAATGTTTTAACATCCGCATCTCTTTAACGGCGGAGCTGTAAACAAATTGCTCTTTCGCCGTAGCCAGGGGTCGGCAACCGCTCTTCAGTCCCTCTGCAGTGGCTCCTTGTACAGTGTTGTGCATGTCAGGCATATTTTTCGCGCACGGACAGCGCACACAAACGCCCCGGGGCTCCGCCCCCCCGCCCCACTCACTCGCTCAAAGACACACACAGGAGATCAGAGCTCGTTCACATGAAGCAGCCGGTCAGGGACAAACAAGAGACGGTGTTCAAAAACCAAGTTGAAAAGAAAGTACGATGAAGCCTGTCTTGCTCTTGGGTTCACAGTCAATGTGGTAGGACATGAGGAGAGACCAGTTTGGATTTTATGTCTGAAAACTCTATGAGACCCAACAAATTAAGAAGACTCTTAGAAACATTACACCCCAGTCACTTGCATGTGTTCTTTTTGGTTGAGCTTTATGATCTTTGTAACAAACTGATTATAATTGAATAAATTTTTTCTCTATTATTGAAAAAGTACAGACTGATGGAGGAATGTAGTGATAAATGTCACCAGAAGTACTTCAATTAAGTTGAATTTAAGCAAAGTTGTGGCACTATCAGAAATTTCTGAAAGTAATGTGGATTTAATGTGGATTTAACGTTCATGTGTATTTTATGTAAATACACATGTTAAACTTGGCCCATTTTGCATGGAAAATATTCTAAACCCAAAGTGGGGATATAATAGTTCCATTAGTTATTTTTGTCTGCCTACCAACAGTTACTATGTTACAGTCAAAGTTGAGGGGTGTGGCTTACTGTCACATCAGAGTTTCAATTGATCTATTAGTCCCATTATATTCCTTCAACCCCCTTTGCTTCAATTCCTTTAAACTCCCTTCTTCAATAGAAGAAGATAAGAGATTTTCCATCGAAAACACATTTCGAACAGCGAAAATAACAATTCTTAACACACATTGAAACAAAGAACGGTCGCAATCGAGTTCACTCAGAAAGTGAAACAAATGGATATAAATGCAGAGACTCTCCGCCCGTACTCCGACTTGGTTGTAAAGGAGGTGATGGAGACTGTCAACTCCACCTTCTCTGCAAGCTCCATCTGTGTGAGCTCTGAGAAGCCTATACCAACCCGCCTCATTAACCCCGCTAAAGTCCAGAAGATGATCTGTTATGCCTGCGAGACGTTAAAGACAGACGCGCAAATCAAACAATTGGTCAAGTTTCAATTGCGCAAGCAAAGTCGACCATTTCCTCAGAGGAACAGGACCCTTCAGATTATCCCATTCTTGTGTGTAGGACTTCTTCAAGCTCCTACTCTTCACAAGTAAGCTCCAAGTCAGGTAGTTCCTCAGAGGGAGGTTCAACAGCAAACAATCCCAAAGTCACTAGCAGGCAGGCGATACAGTCATTAATTGCTAGCATTGACGCTGTGCTTCTGGAGAAGGAGAAGCCAGGAGGTGGAAATGAAAGTTCTGCATTCCAAACACTGGAACAGCCTCCATCTGAATAGATTCTTGTATTCACAAAACGGCTTTAAGATCTCATCTATTCGCGCATCGCACCTGGCAGGAATTCAGACATGGGTTCAGGTCCAGGGAAAAAGGTTTTTGTTCCTACTTCACAAAGGGGCATATATGCAGACATTCAGACCAGGGTGGTTTGTTTTCTGTCCCTGATAAGCTGGTGGCTGAACAACCAAGTTAACCGCCAACACAACAAGAGTAACAGACGCTTTAATGACCATCGACTCACTGGAAAAAAAGAAGCAGTCATCATCAGTAGAGGTCAACAGTATTGAGGAGGAAAGATCAGAGCAGTCGTCATCATCATCAGAGTTCAACAGCATTGAGGAGGAAACATGAAAGCAGTCAACACCATCAGAGGTCAGGAGCATTGAGGAGAAAAGATCGAAGCAGATTTCATCATCAGTGGTGAGCAGCAGAGGGAAGAAAAGATCTACGCAGACAATATCATCAGAGGTCAGCAAAGAACGTGAGAACTCAGCATCATCAGACAGGAGCGCCAGGGAGAAGATTGAAAAGATCCAGGCAGAGATCAGATACAAAATGTATGTGTGTTCTCTCGGACAAGCTCGTCACACGAATCTATAAAAAGGCAAGGGTTAGGGTTAGGGTTAAGTCCTCCCACAAGTTATGCATAAAAGCTAATATATAAAGTGAAATCTTAAAACAATTATCAGCAATGTTCTGTGCTGCCATTCAAGATTAAATAAAGAGTGTTCATTCAGAGAAAGAATTGTGGTGATACAAACTAGCATTCATCTGTATTTTCAACACCATGTATACAGATAAAACCCTGGAGATAATATGGGCCGAGGTCAAAAACATTGACTCAACTTTCATCCCTAAAAGAATCCTTGACGAGACCATTTTCAAGGAGTTGTGTAAGAAGTGGCCTTGTCCAGAGATCCTAATGTGTTCCCTTCTTGGAAGAGATCCAGAATTTGGGATATCAATAAGCTCTATTTTGAGAAGACGCCTGTGCAAAAAGCACAAACACAAAGTGACCCGCTTTTCAGTGTGAGGACCAGTCAGCTAACAGCTCTCACCTGCGCTGATTGATCTCCTAGCCCTCTCACCTCCACATCCCCCCATCATAAATTTCAGGCCATGGATTTATCCGGCCTGACCTACTCCCCCCCCTTCCCCACGGACCAGGAGAGGAAGCCAGCCCACCCCTCGAGGCTCTCCGGAGGTCGAGCAGATGGGCGAAGCTGCCCTGGCGACCTGGCTACCGGACCAAGGCCTGTAGTGCCGGCAAGCGTCGGCCTCTCCGCCAACAAGGGACACGCTGCGAGGGCTGCAGGCGTCGGCCTGTCCGCCGACCAGGGAACAGGGGGTGTGGAGACAGGAACCGGAGGAACTGTTCCCTCCACCAGCCTCAGCGCTGTGCGAGGGCGCGGGATCGGCGGCACGCCGGCCGCTGGCCTCTCCGGAGCAGTGCAGGGATGCGGAATTGGAGCCCCGCTCGCCGTCACTCCTGCGCCGCACGCGAAGTTGGGGCCGCGCTCACCTGCTCCTTCGGTGCGATGTGGCAGGCTGGAAAATGTGAAAAATCAAACAGGTGCTACGAACAAATCTCTCTAACTCTATTTTTTTTTTTCAATGGAATAAAAAAAGATTTTTCACTTAAATGAATAGTATGTTGAAGTGAGCAAATGGTTGATAAGTATAATGCAAATAGTTATGGTACTTGCATTAGTTTTTAATTAAGTTCAGACTGGTCTCATCAAAATTTCTAAAAGTAATGCACTAGAATTCGTATGAATTTCACGTAATTGTGAGTCAGGAGGCTGGGGACACGTGACCAATGCATTTCTCTCTCTTCGTGGAAACAAAAAATATGGCGGATGTTCATCCAACCCTAACCCTAACCTTAATATGAAAAATACATATGAACTCTGCACCATGGTGATTCAGCAAAGTGACAGCCGCAGGAATAAGCTGTTCCTGAACGTACTGGGGTCTCATTTATAAAACAGTGTGTAGGATTCATACAAAAACCGTGCGCACGCACACCTGAACGCAATGCTCGCTTTATAAATCACAGTCCACCTGGAGACGTTCGTACGTGGATCTGCCTCCAAATCCGCCCTCCACACGCCCACTTTAAACCATAAATGCTCAATGCAAAGCACGACATGAATATTAAATGAAGCTGCTGACCAATGGGTTTCCACCGTGAGTCCTGCCGGAGTCAAAGTGTCAAGAGATGTGAAGAGGAAGTGAAACCTTCTGACACTGACATTGAGGTGCTTGTTAGCGAGGTGGAGGTGAGGAGCGACTTTATGGGACAGGAGTGATTTTACTAATAAAGAAAATAGACTGATACTCTGTCGCTGCTGTGGATAACACAATGTGTGAGAGTGAAGACAAGAGAAAGAAACATAGCTCTATTCTTCCTCATCCTTCCATTCGCATGAACACATCACGCAGAATCCCGCCCCACTGTCACAGCAGTATTTATTTATTTAGAGCATCGGACCGATTCCCTCACATCTGTGGATCCTCACCTCCACTCTGGAATATTATTTGTAAAGTTTCTTCATTTCTTGTGGGTGATCTCCTGTGCGCTCTGTGCTCTGATCGCCTGATGGCACGGTCACGTTCACTGCAGTGATTCGATGATACACGCACAGTGTTAGAAGATATTATTAAAACCTATGAATGACTCGGCTCCATAACTCCGCTGTTAAATGTAATCCAAACGTTATTTGCTGTTTTATTTTTTAAATAAAAGGTTCATGTGGAACAGATATGTAAATAATGAATTGGAACAATAATCTGGCTTCAGATCACCATCTCATGTCTGCGTCGCCACTTTCCCGTCTCCAAAACGTTCGTACGCATGGGTCAGAGTTTGCGTGGAAATGCACAAATTTTCCCGTCAAGTTTGTTTTTATAAATCCCAACGTTCGCGTGAGAAGTTGCTTACGCACGTTTTAGTCCGATATCTTACAAACCGTTTCATGAGACCAAGTTGCAACAATGAATCTGTTCTGTTACACTGTAGATGTAATTTCATTTGTCAACACTAGTTGGGGAATTTTGACTGACTTGTTGCACAACACATAAAAAGGTATAATAGGAGAGGAGCTTAAGCTGGAGTGCAGGAAATCAATCAATCAATCAATCAAATTTTATTTGTATAGCCCATATTCACAAATTACAATTCATCTCATAGGGCTTCCATCCAAACAACAAAACTATCTATCTGAGTGCAAGCACACCGTTTGAGCTCAAGTGGAGCAAATCTATATGGATTTAAGAGTTTTGAGTGAGAGCATGTCAATTTACTGAATGTGAAACTAAGACATCTCAGTCTGAAAAACTAAACACAGAAGAAAAAAATATGGTATTTATCGTCTAAAATGACACAAAGTGTAAAATCCCAACTTAATTTTTGTACTATTGTGACTTTATTCTTGAAATCTCCAAGTTGTATCTCCCTTTAGGAAGGACTAAAACTGATCAGGACCAGGAAAAAATTATGATATCAAAGAAATGTGGATTATATTTATGTGAATCCCTTGTGCACTTGAAGATAATTTTAATTCAAAATGAAATCTACGATTTTCTAACGTTAACGGTGTAATTCGGATCTTGTAACTATATGCTTACCACCCTTACATTTACATTAAGCTCTTTATAATACCTTTAGATGAAGGAGCAGCTCAGTTATACTGCTGTGCGTTGGATCTAAGCCTGTTGTTCAGTATAGTAATCTTATGTGTTAGAAAGGATTATGTGTAGTGTGAGTGTGTTTGATATCTGCCCTGTGGCGTTTCATAGCTCAGCCCAGTAAACACTGTAATTTGCATCCAGTTGCATCCAGCGATTATCATTATTTAAAAGGTGCAGTAGCGCTGTCATAAAAAGTGTGTTACAGCGCCAACACCGGGCCGAGCTGCCGGAGACACACAGCTCAAAGGTCTCCCCTCTGAGTTTGAAGGTGCTTGAGATCCGAGTTGGTTTAATTAAAATTAATAATTTCTGATTAATTTCAACGCAGGCCACATGTGATCATCAAATCGTTTTATTGCTCAATAACAAATTGCTTTTCATAACAGATGAATGGTGAATTCAATCGACCGAGGCTCTGTACGTCTGCAATGCATTTGAAGTGAGAAATGGATTTCACTTATCCAGACTCAGCATCCTCCCCTGACTCATCACCTTCATGTCAATCTATGATTTCTATCTAGAAAAAAAATGAAGAAATGGTGTTAATCCTGGCCATTTTTTTTAAATAACCTTGCTTTGAAAACGACCCCTTATTGGCTAAGTAATTATCCCAAAGAATCCTCATGGGTCTGCTGACAGATGAGCACGTTCCCCCTTCTCTAACCCCCATCCCTTTGCTATCCGAGGCAGAACGGCAGCTGTGACATGGAAAATTCATAGTACCTCATGACAGTCAGACTAGGTGTGCACGCTTTAATACTCAGCTGCACTGCATTCAACTCTTTTTTGGGGGGAGAGCCAAAAGCACCTGCCTCCCTGGGGCCAGCAAAGATTCTAGACAAGCTCGATGCCAAATACATGAAATCCGCATTACTGTACAGACGACATGCGCCGACTCATCCCACTAAAGCTGCGGAAACAAAGCAGATTTGATTCCTCTGATAAAAGGAAATTGTATATCTACAGCCTGAAGGTAGGAGCTCACACTCCCTCTACAGGGGGTGGTCACAGCGGTTCAGTTTGGCTTCACGGAGCAGAATGACAAAACGCAGGATAATTCACTGCGTCTGCTGTGTGCAGATTTCAGATCACTTACTGTGTTGTGTAGGGGGAGTTATCCAGTCGCTGAAAAGTCCCCAAACAGCCTCCTCAAATCAAATCTAATAACAGTCATTTGTATCGATCCTGCTGTATATGGAGTATTTCTTTCTTTTTTTCAGGGCTTTTGAAATTGTCTGCGTATCCGACTGCATGTTGACAAAAAACATCCCCAAGAGGAACAGCAGTCGGATAGAAAATTGCACTATTATGTACGTATATGCTAGACTCGATGGGATAGAACGAGGAACACGAGACGGAGATTTGAGCTGAGCAAAGAGGGACGAGGATGAGATCGCTTCAGTAAGCCTGTTAGTGTGTGTGTGTGGGGGGGGGGGTGTGTGTGTGTGTGTGTCTGTGTGGGTCATGGTAAATTGCTATGTGCAGCATGGCCTGTATATCCATCAGCCCGCTGTTCCGCTTTACTGATACATTTAGAATTTCCAGCAACTCCACTGCCACCCAGGTGTTTTTTTGTAACATTTGCAAATGGCCTCTGAGAAATATCAGACGTTCAGTCAGACAACTCACGTTCAAAAGATTTATTGCTGCAGTAGAACAGGTTTAGTGTTTGGCGTCTAGGCTCCAACTTTATCACTCCCCAATATGATTACACAGGATGTCATGTTCTGTCATTTTAGTTTGGTGATTTCAGTCTCTTTGTGTTTTCTGTTTCCTGTTTTATTTAGTAGTCTCTGTTCCTTGTGTGTTGTTTCTGTCCTCACTTCCTGTCAGTGATTGTCTTACCCAGTCCTCATGTGTTTCACCTGTGTTTAATTTCCCCTGCCTTCCCTCTGTGTATTTAAGCCTCTGTGTTTCCCTTTGTCCTCTGTCGGATCGTTTGTTCTCACTGGTTGTTGCTACTAATCTAAGGTTTGTCGTGTCTCGCTGTCTGTTCCTGATCTTCCGTGTTCCCCGTGCCGCTCTGTATTTTCATCCTTGTGTTTTTGCCTCACCAGTGTTTTCACCTGTTAGTGTTTTGTTTTTGTCTAGCCTAGACTCTTTTTATATTAAATACCATATTGTTAAAACCTCTGCATCCTGGGTCCATCTCCTTCATCTAAACCTAACAGAACGATCCGACCAAACTATGGACCCAGCAGAGGTTAGTTTTTTTTGTGATTTTTTTTTTTTGATTGTTTGATGTCGGAGCTGGAGTGGGAATGCTCAAACCCTTTCGAGGGAAACCGCCTGGACCCTGCAACCTGCAGAGGAGGTCTGCGGTTGGTGACCCCTCACCTCTACAGCCTTCTCACAGGCACCAGCCTACAGCCCCATCTGCTGACCGGTACCTGGGGGGCTGTTGGGCTCGGGGAGGACCCCGCAGCCTCCAAAAAGGTTATGGTGTGGGGGGTGGACGGTGGAGAGGGGGCATCCATAGCAGAAGCCTCTCTCTTCAGAAGCCGACTCACAGGCACCAGCCACCTCCAGCCCAGACTGGGTCGAAGCCAGTTCTTGTCCAGCTCCAGAGGGCCCCGGCACACGCCACTCCTGTTCCGGCGTCGGAGGTCCTCACAGCGCCTTCTCCAGTCGCTGTCCCACACCGGAGGGCCCCGGCAGACGCCACTCCTGTTCTGGTGTCGGAGGTCCTCGCGGCTCCTGTCCACTCCCTGTCCCAAGCCGGAGGTTCTCGGCTGACGTCCTTCCTGTTTTGGCGTGGGAGGTCCTCGCGGCGCCTGCTCCAGTCCTTGTCCCACGCCGGAGGTTCTCGGCTGACGTCCCTCCTGTTTTGGCATGGGAGGTCCTCGCGGCACCTGCTGCAGTCCCTGTTCCATGCTGGAGGGCCCCGACAGACCCACTCCTGTTCCGGCGTCAGAGGTCTTCACGGCACCTGCTCCAGCCCCTGTCCCACGCTGGAGGTTCTCGGCTGATGTGTTTCCTGTTTTGGCGGCGGAGGTCTTCGCGGCGTCTGCTCCAGTCCCTGCCCCGCTCCGGAGGCTCCCGGCCGATGTCTCTCCTCTTCAGGCGTCAGAGGTTCTTGCGGCGCCTGCTCCAGTCCCTGTCCCAAGCCGGAGGGTCCCGGCACGGCTGTTCCCTGTGCCGCTCTGTATTTTCGTCCTCGTGTTTTTGCCTCACCAGTGTTTTCACCTGTTAGTGTTTTGTTTTTGTCTAGTGAAAGACTCTTTTTATATTAAATACCATTTTGTTAAAACCACTGCATCCTGGGTCCATCTCCTTCATCTAAACCTGACACAGGAATGATGGCAGTGATGAGCAAATACTTGTAACCAGTGGCGGCTGGTGACATTTTTTTGGGGGGGGGCGCACTTCGGCGGCGCGGTTTAAATAGCCCACCGCAATGAGAAAAAAAAAAACTGAGGTTTTGATTAGAATATTAAAAAAAACATAGCTTTATTTCAATAACATACAGTGCTCAACACTAGTATCCAGCAACAATAACCTGTTACTTTGGGCATGACAGTTCAGAGCAGAATGGTAGGGACATAGGTAAGAGACATTGGGTAGGGTTTCAGAGATGAACAGAATAAAAAAGGTGCCCACACCCTCACACGAAAGGTTTAGAGCAGAAGAGACATAACATTTTACATTTGTTGTTTGTCAAGAGTAGGCCCCACTACTTGTAAAGAAACTTAGCCCTCCTCTCTTTCAAGCTGGCAAATCTCTCTATCACCTTCTGGTTAAAGTCAATCATGTCTGGGACAAGCCTTTTTTTCCATTGAGAGCATGGCTAAGGCATTCAGTCTGTCCTGAGTCATTGTGTTCCTGAGAGAGGTTTTAACCCTTTTCAGTGTTGAAAAACACCTCTCAGCCTCAGCAGTGGCCATGGGAGTTGTGATGATGATTTTAAGCAGTGTTTCTGTCTCTGAAAATACCTCAGAAAGGTTATTGTCTTTGAACAACTGGTAAAGATCCACAGCACCACGACAGGTTCGGAATTCTTCTGAGCCATACAGTGCCTTGCATAAGTATTCACCCCCCTTGGACTTTTTCCCATTATGTACTGTTACTAACTGGAATTCAAATAGACTTAAATAAACTTTTTCCAGTTTGATCAACAAAACATGCATAGTACTTTGGAGGTGCAAA
The DNA here is from genome assembly GCF_947347685.1 of Pleuronectes platessa. NCBI lineage: Eukaryota > Metazoa > Chordata > Actinopteri > Pleuronectiformes > Pleuronectidae > Pleuronectes > Pleuronectes platessa. The sequence goes on along the minus strand of NC_070637.1, from coordinate 9,764,994 downwards.
ATAAATGTTATTGTGACACAAACAATGAGAACAAAAAAGTTGACATGTCTCTACCAGCTTTGCACATCTAGAGATGGAAAGGTTTGTCCATTCTTCTTGGCAAAAAAGATGAAGCTCAGTCAGATTGGATGGAGACCGTCTGTGAACCGCAATCTTCAAGTCTTGCCATAGATTCTCTATTGGACTGAGGTCTGGGCTTTGACTGGGCCATTTTAAGACATTAACATTCTTTAATCCAAACCATTCCTTTGTAGCTCTGGCTGTATGTTTAGGGTCATTGTCCTGCTGGAAGATGAACCTCCGCCCCAGTCTCAAGTCTTTTGCAGACTGCATCAGATTTTCTTCAAGGATTTCCCTGTATTTGGCTCCATCCATCTTTCCCTCTATTCTGACCAGTTTCCCTGTACCTGCTGAAGAGAAGCATCCCCACAGCATGATGCTACCACCACCATGTTTCACTGTTGGGATGGTGTGCTCAGGGTGATGGGCAGTGTTGGGTTTTCGCCACACATAGCGTTTTGCATTGAGGCCAAAAAGTTCAATTTTGGTCTCATCTGACCAGAGCACCATCTTCCACATGTTTGCTGTGTCTCCCACATGGCTTCTGGCAAACTTCAAACGGGATTTTGTATGGATCCCTTTCAACAATGGCTTTCTTCTTGCCACTCTTCCATAAAGGCCAGATTTGTGGAGTAGACGACTAATAGTTGTCCTGTGGACAGATTCTCCCACCTCAGCTGTGGATCTCTGCAACTCCTCCAGAGTAACCATGGGCCTCCTGGTTGCTTCTCTGATTAATTTTCTCCTTGTCCGACTCTTCAGTTTGGGTGGACGGCCTCCTCTTGGTAGGTTTGCGGTTGTGCCATATTCTTTCCATTTTCTTATGATGGATTTTATGGTGCTCAGAGAGATGTTCAAAGCTCTGGATATTTTTTTATAACCTAACCCTACTTCATATTTCTCCACAACTTTATCCCTGACCTGTTTGGTGAGCTCCTTGGTCTTCATGATGCTGTTTGTTCAGTAATGATCTCCAACAAACTCTGAGTCCGTCACAGAACAGCTGTATTTATACTGAGATTAAATTGCAGACAGGTGGACCCTATTTACTAATTATGTGACTTGTGAATGTGACTTGTGAATGCAATTGGTTGCACCAGATCTTTGTTAGGGGTTTCACAGTAAAGGGGGTGAATACATATGCACTCAACACTTTTCAGATTTTTATTTGTAAATAATTGTGAAATCCATGTAATATTTCCCCCCACTTCCAAATGATGCACTATTTTGTGTTGGTCCATTACATAAACTCACGATGAAATAAATTTTAATCTGTGATTATACCGTGACAAAATGTAGAAAAGTCCAAAGGGGGTGAATACTTATGCAAGGCACTGTAGATGAGGGTAAGCTCTGTCTTCAGCCTACTTCCATCGAGCACAGGATAGGCCTTCAATGTTGTGGCCAGAGCAACTTCAGGGAATGCATCGAGGTAGTGGTCAAACTGGGGGCTGTCCAGTAAGGTGGCACTGATGAGGTGGTCCTTGAAGGCAAAGCGTTCCTTGGTGTGTCCAAGTATGGTGTCGCATACCTACCTACAGATAAATATAGAGAGAGACAGACAGATAAGGTGTGGGGCATTTAGATGCTAATAACCTTTGACTTCAACCATCTTGTCCTGGCTGCAGACAAAAGCCAACAATCAGAGTCTAACAGCTCTGGCTCTAGACACACAAAAGCCAGGAACTAGCCTGGTGCTATGAAACACACACACCCCCACTCCATGACACACAAAAGCCAGGAATTAGGTCTGATGGCTCATCAACATTTCGAATTGGTATTTTAGATAAAGTATAGTCTGATATGATATCCACACAAATCTCACAATTTCCAACATGTGTTCTGCTGTGGGAAAGACAAAACATTGAACTTTAACACAGGCATCTGCTGATTTTGACACTCACCTCTGAGGCAATCCTTTTAAGCTCATCTTGATCGATAGCCCGGCGCTTCCTCGGCTGCTCAGAGCCACTTCTGTGCTCCACCACCATTGCATGGACTGAATCTCTGTAAATAAAAATAATAATAATTTAAAAATCACATTTGTCTTATTACTATGGTTAATGTAAAATAAGAATGTTATGACTAAGCTTACAGAATAATAACAATAATGAAATTACCTGATTTTTTGTATGTCCTCTTGGAACTGCTGGATGCAGCGATTTATATGGACTGAATCTATGTTTCTGTTCTGGAGCTTGGCATAGAGAATGTCCACGTGTGGCATTATCCGATGAAACAGTTTAAGGAAGAAGTTGAAATCAGGATCCTCCAGTAGCCTGATGTGGCCTCCTGCTTCGTGGCTGGTCTTGTCATCAAAGCCATCTGATGCTCGAATTCTTTCAAAGCAGTCAATGAGGTCATCTCTGTTTTAAATCCGAACGGTCAGGTCCCATTTCTTTTAGTTTCTTTTTATCGACATCCGATCGTCGATTGAATGGTGTTCCGTGAATAGCTACAATAGAGTTTTCATTCGCCATACTCTCAGATTAAAACAAGTATCTGCTAAGTGCTAACTATGCTGCACCTGTAGATATGTGATGTGAGGGAATCACAAAAGGTCTCTGATTGGACAGTCCTGTCAGCATGATATATAAGAAACCCTTTCATTGGCTGTGGGCGCAAGGTACGTGCGCCCATGGCTCGAACTGTCATCCGCCAATGAGAACTGTCCTTGCTCAAATGTTCCTGCCCCTTTTTTTGGCTTCCATAGACTTCCACTTGCCCGGCGCCCACAGGGAGGAGTGTCTTCTCTCTCAGTGACGTTATCGTATGTTATCATTCAACGAATGGCAATATATTATATTTGGTCACATTTAAGTGGTTTTTGACAGGGGCTTACGGTCTCCGGCACACATTTAACGCTTTAAAACAGTACATTTCTTATTAAATTATTTGATATATAATGTTTTTTGACATGTCATTTTTTTTTTTTTTTTTTTTCATCTCAAAATTGTAGGGTGGGCGGCGCCCCAGCGCCCTGTATTGACGCACCGTCACTGCTTGTAACCCCCCCAAAACTCGAGGAATTCTGAGCCTGACGTATGGTTCAGTATCTGCTATGTGTGCGCGATTCACCCCCCAGGTGTGGCAATTCTTCGGAGGCATATTGGCCTGCAGGAGAAACTACTTCCTAGTGAGATAGCTATGTTCACACCATTCACCGCCGCAGTGTGGTCATTTGCTGTAGCACATTGGCCTGCGGGACAATATACTACCTAGTAAGGTTCCCCCCAAATGCGCCCTGGCTGTAGGGGAATATACCTAGTGAACTTTGCACATGGCAACATATAAATCAAAATTGAACACCTTGAGCCCAGAAAACCACCTGAAATTCAACAATATAATCAGGCTGAAGCAACTGGTAGCAATTCTGCAGCAGCAGTGCGAGCAAAAGGGATGATGGGAAATTTCTCTCTGCTTAAATAGATCACCTGATAAGGTGGGTGTGTATTATAGAGGGTTGTGGAGAGTGAGGTATGTCACATGATGTATGTCACAGGATTGAAGCAGCGCAGTTCAAGATGGCTGCCTGAACTAGCTTGCAGGCGTCACTCCATTTGTGCCACTGACAATACTGTCAACATGCTAACTAAAGGCGTGTTTGTCTGACCTCTACTGTGAGGTCTTATCGTTTGTGTATTTCAGAGGAATGAAGGACCTTCATTCCATCACCTTCATTGAAGGTGATGGTTTTTAGGTCAATAGATGGTTTCTTTCCAGAACAGGTGCAGTTTGCAGCTGTATACTCAAGAATTATTGCAAAGGAAAAGCTTCTACTCAACAGAAAAAATGCAATGTGAAGGTCAGACCGATTCACAGGAAAACGTGAAAAGCATTATGTGAGTACGCAGGAGGCTTGACGTATAAAGAAATCACATGATTTGTTTGCAGCCCTTATCACCAAAGTCTCTGGAATCTCGTTATCTTTTCAAGTGGACATCTTCACCTGCTTCTTCGACATGTATGACATCTTTTTTTCATCCAGAGATATTTGCACGTCCACCGTGTGCTAGAATCAACAAGCCAACTCACATTTCCTGCCATATTCTCACATGGGCGTTTTTCATTTTTAGTTGGGAGCTAGCAAGAAAAGTTCGGGAAAAAGGTTTGGAGAAACCTGATTTGGAGTTTTGCATTCTCACTGCCTCTGGATAATTTTAGGTAAATGTCCAGAGTTCAGTGCATTAGTGTGTCTTTTCCAGGGGCGGATTCACTCTGAAGTGGGAAATAAGGGCCCCAGCTATCACCCCTTCTCTTCACTTTTCTGTCTGTCCATTGTGTGTGTGTCATAGTTCAAAAACAAGAGCGGCCCCTTAAAACGATGATCAAAATCTTCAGATCTTTTCTTCCTTATTGTGGCTCAAGCTGTATAACTGTGGATCCTGCTCTAACGACATCACCAGGGTTTTTTTCCCCAGACTTTAGAGAGCTCCCTCTAGAGCAGGGGTGCCCACAATTTATAGGCTTTTGAGCTACTCTTGAAATGACCAGCTCAACAAGATCTACCGACCAATTAATGTTGGTATCAACCCCCCCCCCCCCCCCCCCCCCCGTCCCCATCCCCGTCCACGTGACTGCTTCTTGTCCAGTTGTGCGATCAACCCACACTGCATTTGCGATCGACCGGTAGATCGCGATCGACGTATTGGGCAGCCCTGCTCTAGAGCCACATAAGACAGTATAAAACTGGTTTCATAAGTGAAATTGCACATTTCCTGACTATTAAACCAGTCTTCATTATTGGTAGAATCAATGGCATTCCCCTTACAGCACAAATCTGATGAGGAATTTGCACCAAATTAGCCCACTGTAAACTCTTAATAAGCAAGGCCATAGCATTAGCATCAAATTCAATGCTCTATGCAATACAAACTAACTGCAGGGTGAACTGAGCCTATAGACCGTCAGAGTCCTTGGCAGCAGGAGAGCTCACTAATTTGCCTGGTTAGTAATCCAGCCTTGACTTTAGAGTTGCCCCTGTATATTAATATTTGAAATCTGATTCATCCATGCACAGTTGCATGAAAGACTGCATTGATCTGTCCACCTTCAAAACGCTGCTTCTTCTGAACTGTTTTTCATGTGTGATTGTGATTGTGATTTGCATTTAATATTTTTATTTATTTTCTTTCTGTGCTTTTTTTTTCATTACGTAAAGGTCTCTGAGCATCGTTAGTACTTCTATATAAAATTAAATATATCAACACTGTTATGAATAAAACAACATCTGCTGAAACCTTGGCAAAGCAACCCCAGATTTATCAAGTCCAGTCTTGAAAAAATCTTGCTGCAAAGTATGTCTTACTGTGAGAACAAACTGGGAGCTTGTTTGAGTTTGCCTCTGCCCAAACTTCTTGACCTCGAAGAAAATAATGACAAAGGTTTCACATCGAATGAAGGCAGACGTCAACTCGGTTTCAAGACATTTGGCCTCAAGTTCACGCAAACGTGTCATATCAGTCAGTTCTTCAGGTGTTAAGGTTGAGGCGTTCTCCTCAATAATAAATGACAGGAAGGCTCTGCTGGACGGAGTGCTGGGCTGCAGCTTGGGCGGAGGGTGAGAGCTGTGTGAGGATCAAGAGGTGATGGTGCAGCTGTTAGATCTTGCAGACAGGCCATGCTGAGTATTAGATCTCAGCCACATTCTTCCACAGAGGCCTCCGATAAAATCGAGAGTCAGATAAACTCAAGGTTTCCCAGTACATTTCTGTGCCACTCCTGTACTGTATGTAGCTACTTTATTCTTTCTGAGCAGCAGACTTGCAGTGTTGAAACTACAACACGATGAGTACGGCTCCTGTAAAGCCTCACATTGTGTTGGCATCAACGTTGCTTTTTTGTTGTGCTGTTTATGTTTGGAACAAACTTGCAGAACAGCTTCTATCTACAGCATTTCTAATATCATTATCTCCATCTATTGTATTGACAGAGGAGACACAGCTAACAGCTCCACATACAAGCCAAGCGTACAATGACAAAACTTTGGATTTTTTTTATTTACTCATTACTCTCCTGCAGTTATTAAAGAAGAGCTTTAGTGATTGCAGCACCGGTCAGTCCACAACATAAGTCCAAACTGAAATATATAAACTACGGATTCCTCAATGGGTCACTACAAGATCTCTTTGTTTTTATGATTACTTTTGCGTTCTTTGAGTTTTTCATTATCTTGCAGTAGCTTCCTGTTCCTAACATGCAACATCTTCATTTCATTATAGGTGCAGAAATGTGCAGTAATCTGTATACGTGCATTTGTCCTGAGTATATTAATGAATCCAACAGCATCTTGCAGATCATCCTTCTTCTGGAGAGACTTCTCGATTCAAGAGTTAATTGAAGTTTATTGTCACTCATTTTGTAGTCATACCTAATGAGTACTACATCGACATACTTTATACTCAGTTCAAGTAAATCTCAAGAAACTGATGGAGACTGTGGGGTTGTGGTGGGAGAAGATGAGTGGAATTAGGGCTACAGATCAGAGTGTGTGGAGGATTTTCAGGTTAGGGTTGGCTGGGCAGATTTTTTTTACACTGCACTGTATAGCACAGTTTTACATTTTATTTGACTGAATATGTGAACCCCAGATCATTTTAAAGAGAGGAATACAACCCCAATAATGTCAGAATGGGACCATTTATTAAACACAGACAGCAAGCTACACTAAAATCACATCACAGACACAAAAAACTGACTGCCTGTTTTCTCTCGTGCTTGAACTGGTTCAGACAGCAAGATACGACCCAACTGTTCTCTATATACATGGATCTGAATTAGTAGAAGAAGAGGAGTACTGCGAGGGAACGCAAAATACTATTGAATGAAATATCATGATATGTTGTGCAGTAGAGACTTTGTTCCCCAGAGGATGAATGCTGCAGATTTGACAATCTGTTTAATGGACTGCCACTGGATTTAATAAAAAGATTCATGTTCCGCTCAGGAGAATTTTCAGTTTTTATTTTCAGTTTTCACTACTTTGGTTTCGGTTTATGACCCAAAACTTCTGAACCAATCACATCAGCCCCATCTGCACTTGTGATGGATAGCAAATATTAGCACGGCCACCACAGCAAATTAAGATGCACTGCTCTGTCAAAGCAGAGCCTCACAGTGCTGCAAGCGAGAAAGTACACTTCTAGTCTTCTTGAACCCATAGTGCACGTTTGCTCCAATCTTTAGTTTGTCCAAGACTTAACGTCCACTATATATAGAACTGAATCCTCCAGAAAGCTGCGTGCTGGTCTGTAGCTAGAAATATACCAGACTCTCGGCTCCTTTGACATGATCCCACTTACATTCGTGCATGATAATGTGACAGCTCACATGGGCTCACGGAATATGTTTTAATCCCAGTTTATTCCCCTGGTGGCGGTCGCAAGGACGCGCAGAGAAAGTTGACACCAATTTAAAGTTGCTCTGGCAATTAAGCCGGCAGCTGTTGAGAAGTCTATATAGATTAAAAAGGTAATAGAAGGTGATAATAGTTGTGAATAGGCGTGAAAATGTACACGTCTATCAATGTGATGTGCGGCCGTCTTTGTGTTTGCTTGTTTAATGTGACAGTACTAAATGAACCAGAACAAATCAAGTCGCTAGTCTGATTGTTTTCCCGTAGCCATTGTTATATTTTCTGACTCAGCGTCCGCGTTACTGTGGGATAAGTGCAAGTGTCAAGCCGACCAGAATCCCCATTAACCAATTCTAATCCCCTATCTACGGTCAAGTCAATTCCCCAGCTTCCCATCAGCTCTAGCGCTGCTGCATGAAAGTTAATAACTGGAAAGTTCTCGCTGTGATATGTTTATGGTGATAAGGAGCTATTAAGATCGATGTGAGAGGGAAAATGAGGTGATGGGAACTAAGCTGCTTTGTGACGAGGCGTCGGGCTGAGGAGAAGGAGCTGAGTCACAGAGGTGACAGTGTGTGGACACGATAATGAAAACTTCAATAATATCTAAGAGAGGAAGAGGAACGCAATGAATCTGCAATCTGTGCCCCAAGATTTGATAACCCATTACCCGAATCAAGATAACATCTGGTCCCCACACTCTTCCCTGGAATGAGATAACAGACCATTTTACATTTCAGTTTCTTATCCTCTTCTAATCCCTCGGCCCGGGCAGCGCAAGCCATCCCAGAAATAACCCACGCAGCCACACATAAACAAACTCTTAATCTTCCCGCACCCAAAACCTCTGAAAATTAACAGGGCTCATTTTGTGTAAGTGTGCCCAGCTGTTTCCCAAACAGGCTTGAAATGACCAGAATTTACCGGTGAGCCGAGATTGTGTCGCAAATTGGCTTTCAGCATTCACATTTGTATGTTTCCATTCTAACGTAAGCCATTAGATATAACGACCTGATGTCCTCAGACATTACTCCAACCCTCCCGCAACAAATCTTAAAACCGCAGTTCCACCTTAAGATTGTGAGTTTTCCCTTCTAGTCGTTTGAAACGGTGAAAGACAGGGTTACTTTTTTTGCGCCTTGAACTGAGTCTATTCACTGTAATTTCTCTCTCTTCCACAATCGAGCTCTAAGAGATAGGAAAGTCATTTGAAAAGTCTATTCAGTATTTTGTCAGACACGGGAGTGTCCCCAAAATACTCTATTTCGTTCATAGATCACATTATGTGCCTGTCTGCTTCATTTGCACTCTCCCTTTAGCAAAGCTGTAGCAGAAGATTCACATTCTAGCACAATTGTAGGTAAACATGGAAAAATACGGGCAAGAACAAAGTATACCGGAGAAAATGAAAATTTTCTTGAAGGTGAACGAAGATAAAAAAAAGTTTGGTATGTCAGAGCTGTGCAAAAATAAATCCAAAGAATGAATCTTACCCTCAAAGGGAAAATAATCCAGCCTCCTGGAGAGGCGACAACCTTGCACAATGTGATGAACTGCGTGGGCGTCTCCACGTATAAACGCACAACCTTTCAACATTGTACCCACAAAGAGTTTCATTTTAGTTCATCCAAGTAGAATTAACAGAATAGGACTTGTTTGGATTTGTGCTTGACGTAGCCTGCAGCTTTAGATTTTGCGTTCGCATATCTGGGTCAAACATCCCACTGAGAAGCCAAGTTATTTTTTTCCAAAAGAAAGAGACGCTTTGATTCCTCTTCTCGCTTCCTTACCTTTCAGCCTCTTGTGATAGTCAACTGTGTGTCACATTGTGTAAACTATCGGTGATCAGGGCTTCCTGAAAAGTGAACGTCTCCCTCCACGACTGGGGCAATATAAAACAGAAACGACAATAACAATGACAGCAGTAAATCATGAGGACCTGCTGACTCATGTGAGAACAGGCCTTCAGCTCCCTGTCATCTCCTACTCACACCCCATGAAATTACACTAATGAAATGATTAGGGGATATTTTTTTTTTCTGGGGATTTTAACGAGCCAAGAAAAAATGTTTTATCCTGACAACTCTCATTATTAATCTAGGCATCTATTTATCAGAAAAAGGAATATTCATGAAGTTATAATGGCCATCAATCAGGACTTTTAGATATACATACTGTGCTTCAGCAAGTAAAACTAATGACATAATGATAATAATAATAATAATTCCTTTTTTCATATAGCAAATTTATAAAGACAAAGTAGACACAGGATTTTCTGGGGTAATTGCAAAATGCACCCACACTGATAAAGAAGATAGAGAAGACAGGATCACGCAGAAGCATGAATGACAAATAAAAAGATTGGAGGAACAATAATAAGAAGATGCAGTTTCATCAAAGCACATTAATATGGAAAAGCCTCGACTCGGGATGTTAAGGGCCCCACCTGAAGATGCTGAACTGGCTCATATGGGGCCAACATTTCTGCTGCGTAGTTTGGGGCTAGACCACAGTGAGCTTTAAAAGTGATTAGTAAAATCTTTAAATCAATTATAAACCAAACAGGGAGCCAGGGGTGCTGGGCCAGGATTTGGGTGATGTGTTGTCATCTCTTAGAACCAATAAGAATCCAAAGCTGCTGCGTTCTGGTCTAGTTGGAGGCGAGAGAGTGACTTTGGATTTCTGCAAGAGAGAAGGCAATTTCCGCAGCCCAGTCTTGAGAATGTGAATGCTTGAAGAACTCTTTTATGGATTGATATGGTTGATGGTCAGTGGTATTGTATCAAGGCCGACAGCTTCAAAGAATATTAAAAAAAAATGTCAAGCCTAAGGTGGCCCCAAAACATTTCTAGTAAAATATGTGCTTATTTCATTTTCTCACAATCTAATGGTGAATGTCCACGGATCACACACCAGAACCTGGCCTCGCTCTGAAAGAGTCTCGGTTTGACAGGGTCAAACAAATAAAAAGCTCCTGACATTGAAAGCTCAGCGACAAGAGGCAGTCAGAGCTGTTTTTTTCCTTTCTTTCTCTTTTGGCCCTCAGGGCGGTGTTTGCAAGGTGATCCTTTCCCTGTTCCTGTTCTGCTCTGTCGGTAAAATCCAATATGTCAGATTCCCATGTTGTCGTGAAGTGTCCATAGGCTGAGCACTGAGGGACATGTGTGACAAGACATGGACGAAGGTGAGGTCAGAACATGGCATGTTGACATTCAGAATTCACTGCGTGCCTCGTGTCACAGCCAAGGCACCGGCTGAAGGGAAGCTTAAAGCCAGGCTGAGCAATATAATACAGCACTTTAAGTCCCAGCGTCTTGGCCCCCGTGCAGGAAACACTTGGCAGCCTGGAGAAATGTATTATATCTACAAAACCGTGTGGGTGGTATCAAAAAAACAGCAACGTCCTGTCAGACTTCATCACCACTGCTATTTATTTTATTTTTTTTTTGAAGTACCCCTCCATCCTTTCGTCAAAGTTCAGTAAATATGTGGAGGGTGAATCAAGTATTGCACATCAAAGTAACTTTGTCTAGAAGGTCATGGTTCAGATATACAGGTTTTTCTGTGGGTTTTATAACAGCGAGGAAGTGAATCACTGATACCACTTTTAGTTTTGGCTGAATTGTTGGTTTTAACGCTGCACTGGTTTGAGTAGCATCACGATTCATCCATCCAGCATCTTAATGGCAGACGGTAGAGTCTCAGAGTGACAGAGATTCTCACTGGCTTCCCACCTGCAAAGACTGGGAAACATGACCAGAGTAGAGGGGCTGCTCCCAGGGCTCAGAATCCAGGTCCGACCTAAAATCACAAAATCCTTCAATTTTTGGAAGGTGGTGTTATTATATAACATTATTACTACATTTTTCAAGTTTTGGGACGAGAAGCCTGTCCAGTCTACTGATATCTTTCTATCTCCTACTCTTGTCGTATATTGCATGCGTAAACAATAACGGGAGGGACACAGTTATGGGACATGCTATACTGGTGCTGGTGGTCCACATGCTGGTTTTGGCATGTGTTTTTTAAATGGTGAAACAAGCTGCTTGTGTTTCCACCTGTTGCTATCATGATATAGTGACAAAGGTTGCATTACACAGTCAGGATACCCAACTCGAGCCCTTCGGGACCTGGACTGGATCAGACTTAAACTTTGAAATTAAAATTTGGGTACAGTCACATTGGCTGGGCTACCTAATGCTTGAATTTTTACACTGAACATCTCTAATCAGTAAAAACAAGCACTGACCATGCATGTCAGGGATCAGGGAAAGGCAAACACTGTACAGATTATATTAACTGCATTGGGCTCGAGTTTAGTTGCGGAAAAAAAACTGAAAATCTAGTATCTGTTAGTTTTTTCATATTGAAATGAGCCACTCTCTCATGTGGGATGATTTAAATCAGAGCAGAGGACAGTGTCCCATTGTCTCCCTTTTGGAGAATGAGAGTTTCCTCTCCTTTGGCCTCCCCGGTGTCCCTGCCTGGTTCCAGCACTCCACTCGTTTTACTTTTTAATTTATTTTCAAGAATAACTTTTGAAGGACAAGTATTCATTTGAGAATTTGAGCATTTGAAGAGAATAAAATGCTTAATTTTTATTATAAGGATATTGGTTTATCACGGTGAAGACGGTATTGCACAATCCATGCCATGGTGCACTATCACACCAGTGATGATTCTGTTCCAAAGAGACTCTGCAGCGTTTTAATTTAAATCTTGAAGCGTGAATATTTTTGACTTTTGTTTGTCTCTTCTTCTGAAATCTAATCTTTTTTCACATCTCTCTACAGCTAGAAAACATACTGTATGTGCTGCCTATCAAGAAAATCCTCTATACTAGAGCCTTGAAGTGGATGTTTTATAGACACAAACTTCATATCTAGTTTATATAACTCAAAGATAGACAAATTTTTTTATCAACACAAGGCAAGAGATATTTACCTGATGACTTTAGTCGAAGGATCCTCCTTAGAAAGCACTAGATAATCGATTCATTTTTCTAAAACTTTTGAATACAGAATTATTATCCATCTATCCATCCATTTGTCCATTCGTCCATACATCCATTCATCCATTCATCCATTCATCAATTCGTCCATCCATTTTCTTCCACTTATCCAAGCTTGGGTGATAGAGGTATTGGCCAAGTAGGATATCCCAGACGTCCCTCTCCTGAGCCACGCTTTCCAGCTCCTTCTGGGGGGGGTCCCGAACGGTTCTCTTTCTAAGTGGAGTAGAGGTTTCTTTCTGTGATCCCTGCGTACATCTGAAGTCACATGGTTATATCTGCAGTTTTTGCAGTGCAGGGCTAGACCACCATAAGTTGAAAAGTGATTTGGCTTTGGCAGGTTTATGCACGGTTGCTCCTCACAGAAGAATCAGATGTGGCATTCAATTAAAAAACGATGGTTTAAATGCTGCCAGTAGAGGATAAACAACCTGCCTTTGTCTTGACAGCTTGTGTGTTTTGTATCGCAGCCTCTCGTTTGACGAGGAAAACACTTTCCTGTGAGAAACCAAAACACACCGTCTTCCCCCCCCACGACGACAATCAACTGAATTATTTGTAATTCAGCTGCAGATACATTTGCCGGCGTAGCCTCCGATAAAAGACGCAGCTCAAAGATTTCAGGACACAGAGTTGTTTTTCCTTTAGGTGACTCGAGGGGAATGCTGTGATAGACAGATACCTTTTCAATTTCACGGCGGAAAGAAGCCGCAGTTTGGGTAGTCTGATTGCAGTGGAGTTCAAAGGATTGGGGAAGAGCAATTAAACATATCCCGGGGCTGCCATTTTGGATATCTGGGTTAATAGCGGGGAAAACATGTACTGGCAATCCAGCTACCACTGCAGAGCGGGAAATAATCAGCTCGGCTTAAAAGGCTTCATTAGGAAGAGCTTTCTCTGTGAGAAACAGGGGCAGGGAGTTTCCCTATGTGTCTCTTTTTACTTTGGGAAATCAAAATGCAAAATAATTCCTTCAGACAAAGGGTCCCATCAGAAAGCATTAAGGAGAGCGGTGGAAAGAGAACAAGCCAGCAGGTCTATTTTCTGCCTCCACTTAAATGTGAATTTTAATGGCAGCAGAAATTTCCACCCATAAAATATTGGCCTTTGTCCAAAGTTGTCTTTTGTGCGACTGTACCTGGCCGAGCAGTGGCACTCGGTCGGCCCCTAACAGGAAACGCTGTGGGTCTTGGGACCCCTGCAGGGCCTTTGTCTTGCCTGCTACAGCCTCTGTTCTCTTCGTGTAGCTGGATTTCATAGCATCGCTTCTCTTGTCTTTTCCAGGCTGCATTGTCCAGAGTGGGAAACACAATGAGCGTCAGGGGAATCTGTGAACACATTCTTCCTAGATCAATGGCGCTGCGGCGGCACGGCTGAATGAATGGAGGAGAGCGACGTGAACGCGTTTATGAAGAGTTCATGTACTCTGATGATGGAGATGAGATTCAAAGCTGGCACACCGTGTCCCGCCTGATTTGCATACTGTGTGTTCTTACAGGATTTCATCAAGTCATTCCATCACTTTTTACATTTCCCCCGGCTTGCGTCGTCTTTTTTCCTCTCGTAGCATCCGCCGCCGCTATCTGTGTTTCCTCAGCGCACCGCCATTAGTGCAAATCTCTGGATGTGTGAGAACAGAAGAGAGGTGATTTTATTTGAGTTGAAATGTTGATGCACTCTGAGGAGAGTTTCCATAAACAAGCAGCAAAAACCTGTGTTGGCTAGACTGAATAGGATTGTCAATTTCATTCATGTGCAAATATACATTAACTGAATGAGGCTCTTTGTAACGTGATGAGGGGTTTCAGTTGAGGAATCTCTCCTTTCAGTCATAACCTCCAAATGGGATTTTCACCTCATTTGGGCTGAAATCAAACTCAGTTCTGAATCCATTTACCTCCGGGTGTCAGCTGAGCCACAGCTGAAATACTTGGTGTCGGTGACAAAATAAAGATCTGACGGACAAAACTGGGCACTAAACGAAGATTATTACGGTTTGTTCATTTGTCTGGAAAAATCTGAACATCTAAATATGCGAACCCCCAGATAAATCAACGAGAGGAATTCAAACCCCACAATTTAAAGAGAAATATGTCAGTGAAATATAAATACTAGCTATGTGTGTGCTATTAATATGCTCAGAGAAAAGCAATTTTCAGAGAATTGCTCCTGTTGGGGATACTGTGATTCTGTTTATGCCACTCATCATATTTCTGGGACTGAAGTGTAATTTCTGGCAGGATTTACACACAAACATTGATATTCAGATCGTTCAGGCTCAATGTGTTGTTGCCTTACTTCCACATGTGATATTAGTTTTTTTAACCAAGAGGGAAATTTATCTCATGGGTAAACTGAGCTTTTAGATGAAATAGATAATAGATCAGTCACTAATGTGATATCTTATATCTGATTAAATGCAGGTGCTTGAGACTAAACTACATTCATTGGTCAAGATTAGTAATAGATCGATCGTAATTTATTGTGTTTGTCACTAATAAAATCATTAACAATAAATGCAGACTGCATTTTTTAAACAAGATTTTATTTAAAGGTAAAAAAACAGAACTCTGTATTAAACGCAACTAGAGAACATAAAAAAACTCACATTTAATCCACACATCCAACCTCAATGTTAAATCTAAATAATGTACATCATATACAGTCATTATCTCTCTCATATCATGTCTCTCTATCCAATGACCCCACACTTTATTCATATATTATATAAGAATTTATCAACTGTGATTACCTTTGTACTTGGATTACGTTTCAACTGTGCACCATGAAGGGATAACTTTGCTCTTGCTTTCTTTACGGCCGTCAGAAATCTTCCTCTGTGATCACAGACGTGTTCACCTTCAGGCTCACCTCCCTCCCAGTCTGTTTTATCGGCAATTAATCAGTATCACATTCCAAACCATGAAAAGAAATGATGATAATACCTGGGATGAATCAAAATGCAGGAAATTGTACATCGATTGTGTCGTAACTAAGGATATAATCCATGAGACGTAATATCTTTAATTTGCCAGGCTTGCAAAACCTTAATTAGATCAGCAGCTTATCTGCAGAGGTGTGATTCGTAGAGTGAGCGGTGCACAGAGAGCTTGTGAGCATGAGAAAGAGATGTGTCTGGGATTGATCTGCTCTACTGTACCGGGGCATGTGGCAATCTTTCCAGCAGATTACAAATAGACAAGACCTTTAAATTGCGTCTGACTCCTCACCAGAGGCCAATCACTCCAGGCTGCGACGGGAGCCAGCAATAATATGTGTGTGAAATGAGACACATAAGAGTACCACTGTGCACAGTTTCCCTGATGAATGAGACCCCCCCCCCCCCCCCCCCCCCCCCCCTTAAACTCATGTGAAATGGGTTGACTGTGACCGACCAGAGAGTCTAACCCTTCTTGCTCACCGCAGTGGGAGAGATCAATCTATCCTCATGTGTTCGAGGAGCTGACACCGACAGAAAACCCTGGGAAGATGTGCGTGTGGATACCAAACGCTGTTTAGATATGCGTGGGTGCAATTCAAAAAAGTGACAACGTCCTCATCTGTCTCTCTTAATCTTGTGCGGTTAAGGTCTTTATCATTGCAGATAATGCAGATGTTGACTCTGCCTCCTGAGGCACCGGCGCAGACAAAAACTCTCTGTGCTGCGAATCCCATGCACAGAAAATCATATTCATCTGCAGAGCGACGCCGCTAAGCTCCTCGGGGGTCAGCATATGGCTGCACATAATTTCTTGTGTGCAGCACTTCTCATGAATGTCTCTATTTGGTCCAAATGTTGCTGCATGCAGGCACCTAAAGTGAATATAGATCCAGTTCTAATGTGCTCCTCGTGCTAGAACAATGATTACATTATCAGATTTGGCTCATTAGTGCTGTACTGCTGGGGAAGGAAAACAAGCGGAGAAAAATAAACATGTGTTGGCTCTGACAGATCTTGGAGAGAGATGCAGGCCAACGCTTTTTCTCCACTGGTCTCCCCTTTCACTGCACCCACTTTACAGACGTATTCCTTAAAAGACCTTATGTCCATTATGTTGTAAAATTTCAAAAGAGCATGCGTGACCGCCATCTGTAATCCCTGCAGGCGCACAGAAAAGTGTTGTTTGGAGCTTTGTAATCAAAGGCTTGCTCAATGTCTGACTTTGATGGGTGAGGAGGTGGCATGCAAACAATGCCACAAGCCTAAAACAATGGCTCACACCTAAAAATAAAAATCTGCTCGGAAACAACGGTCGCTTTTCGTCACACTGGCATTATGAGAATGGTATCCAGAAAAGCGAGATTCTGTTACCTAACAGAGTATTTCATTGTATTGTAATTAGTGTTGTTCATCGCCTTTACGCTTAAGTCACAGAAAGGCATTGCAAGCCGACTCTATTGACTTGAAACCCCCTGCAAACTCTCCGAAGCATCAGCTGCTTCAGAAACTCCTTCGCCTGGTATTAGGGAGGATGGGGAGATGGCTGCTGCTGAGCAGGTGTTACATGACAAACTCATACTTGTGTATTTTCTTTCTTTTGTCTCTTCTCCGGGATTTAATATAGATGATTGGCTGGCTCATAAAGTGCCATTGTGTTGTATTGTGGAAACATCAATGGTGTCACAGTATGACAATATATGTATCCACCCACTCATACTTGTAGGAGGAGGAGGTTTCAGTCTGGAGGATAGAGCGAGCAGAAGAGAGGAAAAGAGAATAAGAAAGAAAGAGAGAGAGAGAGAGAATTATTCTTTTCACATCCATTCCCAATAATGCAGAGAGTCTGCCATCTATTGGATGAATCACAATGTGCAAATGTCAGTGTTAAATATACAACATTTTGTTGTAGTTTTCTTTTTTAAACACTAGGTGACACTGCACTTCACAACTTCATTTACCAGTCAGTTGACCATCGCTGTCATCACACACTGAGTGGGAGAATCTCCAAGTGAAGGAGGGAAACATTGATAATATGAGTATCAAAAAAATATTAAATAAAATGAAATAATAATAGTAAAAATAATTTTGATAAATAATTATTCTCTCGTCACATATTGATTGAGATTTATATATATATAAAAAAAGGATCTGCATCAGAGTTTCCACATCCAGGCACCTGTGCTTCCCCATATAAGAGTATTTTCATTCATGCAGAATAAAATGTCTGACTCGTAGCTTCCTTTTTTTTATCTTTTCAGTTTTATAATGAGTTTTTCTCTTTGTAAAAATGATCTAAATACAAATATTCCATTGCCTTACAATGCCATGAATATACTGATGGATTATATGCGCATCTAATCTTGTTTAAATGTATCATTAGAATAATGAACAGCGAGCTAATCAATCAAAAATCTCCAAATTGTGTTATGTTTTCCATTATCATCAATGGAAAACATTGAATGTTGAATGTTGCCACCGCCACAGTCCGGAGGTTCTCAGGTGAACAGAGACTGCATTCACACAGAGTATATTCCAGCGGCAACATTATACCCCATGATACTGTAACAGACAAAGTGCTGATCTTTTTTTCACCAAATATCTTTCAAATAATAATTTCACCTTTGTATGTCTACGTGAGAGGTGGTGCATTCCTGTGGTTTACGTCTCTACTGAAAGTCTTTGGATGAAAAGTCAATAAAGCAAAGGTCATCACTGCCAGAGTGATGACTTCATGGAAAATATTGTTTCCCCAAATGATTCATTGCTGTTCCATGTAATTGCTGATTGGGCAAAGCACAGTTTTCTTATTTTTTCGGTCAGTGTAAACAGGCTGTCGCACACATTACCCAACCCTCCTGTACGTGTCAAGTCATGTCAGCTTTATTCCAGTCATTCGTCACAGTATCAGCCAATGCGTTTCACAACACGTGCATTATCAGAACAATGACTGAATCACGTTTTATCAATTACCAGGTATCGTTATGTCATCATAGCCTGATGAGAAATGATGAATAACACAGAGTTATTACCAAAGGAGGTCAAGCCCACTTGAACGTTTACTGTGAAACAGATTTAGAGAAACAGATTTATTAATTCTGGGATTGCACTTAATTAGTAAGCATAAGTAAGACAAACAGTAAGAAAATACACAACTTGCATTTACTGTAAATTTACATCCACATAGACAAACTGAATTGTAACCATTGGTGACATTTTACCACCAGGTTGTCTTAAAAAAGCTCAATTTAAGAGAAATCAAAAGGAAAGGCAATGTTAAAGCATATTTGCATATTTGCTCAAATAAATATAATACATGCATATACAAAAT
The DNA here is from genome assembly GCF_947347685.1 of Pleuronectes platessa. Taxonomy (NCBI): domain Eukaryota; kingdom Metazoa; phylum Chordata; class Actinopteri; order Pleuronectiformes; family Pleuronectidae; genus Pleuronectes; species Pleuronectes platessa. The sequence goes on along the minus strand of NC_070637.1, from coordinate 9,746,300 downwards.
TATTGACTCTACAAATTATCCTCACAATGCATCAATCAGGTGTATGTAGCAGTTGTATTTTTACTGGACTATGGTGCCCACCCCTAAAAAAAAGAATTTAATGGTTGTGCTGTTATTATGGACGAACAAGGGCAGAGGGATGTTTTGTACCGAAGAAAATTGCTTTCTCTACTATCACAAAGTTCAGGACAGTTTCCTCCATGAATGTGGAATACAGGGTTAAATTCTCTATGCTTACAGGAACTCTGACCTTATGTGTGGCGCAGAACCACTATGTTTACACATCCATCCAGACAGGGGGTATTTTGGGGATTTGTGGAACAAACCCAAATGATCCACCAACTGATTAGAGGCCAAGCAGAGGAAAGGCGATGGCCAGTCGTCAGGTGAACCATACAGGTTAATCCCACAGGAGTTCATTAAAAAGAAGTAGACCACTACTACATATTCCAGACATGTGCACCCGCTCCCTGGCAGAGCTCCAACTCCAATTCACAACAGCCCATTTTTAGTAACAAACTTGCCGGGCCTACAAAGGAGGATCCCATCTCCACTCAATGTTTATTGTATGTATAAATATGAGAGGACATAACCCTTGGCCATGCATTGGAGTTGGACATTGCCCAGTCTGTACTAAAGGGGTTCTCATAAATAACATGTGTCACATGTCCAAGCAAAATGATTTTTGGAAACCCTGGACAGTGTAGCCTCTTGGACAAGGGTGTCCTTCCAGGCCAGGGTAGTCCAAAAGTAAAGTGATCCAGGAGGGCAATGTTACTAGCAAGTCCAGCCGCCCAGTTCAGGCTGAGGTCAGCATATCCATTAATGACGACCCAATAGGGAACCTCTAAAAATAGTTGAATGACTCACTAACAGCATGTAACTAATTCTGTACGCAGGTTGCTGTACCACTGTGGCCCTCTGCACAGATTCTTGATCGTTTAACAGTTCCTGTTACGACTACTGTTTTGGGAGGAAAACCAACAAGCACCTTCCGAAATGGTCAGGAACCTACTGCTCCCTCTGCCATCAGTTCTAAAGGAATTCAAGGTGGAAAAATGCAGAGCCTTCATAAGTCTTAGAGATGATGACTTGAAAAAGAAAACAGGTATCAAAAGAAGATCTGGGTGTGAGTAGGCAGCCAGGAAGAGGAGGTGACGTCAAAGGTATAGTGAAACAAGTGTCCAAGGGTGTCTGGACCATGCACCAACACTGAACCTGACCACACCACATACAAATAACAACAATTGACTGTATATAAAGATGGAAAACATGTCTCTGTATTACTGATCAGGGAATGGAGCTGTAGTATCAATGTCCTGCTGATACAGGCGCTCAACCAATCGTGCGTCAGTCTCAGCTGTCAATCATGATGTGTCATCCTGTTATAGGTAAATAACTTATTAAAAAACTAGTTCATCAGAAAAACTTTGACTTGAAGATACATCAGTGTGATTAAAATGACTCACAATGACAGAGACCATGTTAGATATAAATGTATTAGAAGGTTTTTTTTGTATGGACCATGTCCTATCTGCCAACGTGGAGGAGGGAGGATATATTACCATGAGGCAGCTAGCCACCAGGTGGCGATATAGAATCTTTGGCTTCACTTTAACGGTGCTGCCATGATTTTATGCACAGTCTATGTTGAACACTAATAGCATTCATGCCTTTTACTTTTGTCAATCCTGATTTCACCTGTGCTGACCCGGGCTTCATGTTATTGCTCCTTCATAAAGATCCAACAGTTATAAAACATTTTAACGTTTTGGGCCATTTGAAGATTTGTCACTCTTAAATTAAATATATAACACAATATTCAAAAACAACGCTTCTATAACAGGCACACTTTACTTGGCACATAGAAGTTTATTTAAAGTTTATTTAAAGTGGACTGTGGAGGTAAAAAGAAAACTGTATTGGTCTCGAACTACAGCAAGCTTTTCGTCTATGTGTAATGTGTTGCTTGGCAACAATTATATTTCATGAGAAGAATACATTTGAATATCAGTGAATAGTCTATACCTGCAAATGGTAATGTTATGTATATGTATTCAGAAAGAAAAGGGCCCACAATACACTCAGAGGAGGTCCTAAGGTCAAACCATCATTATGTTTGATTATATGTTTTATTTGAATTTTACACATTTCTATTCATTATATATGTATTGATTTACTCACTTCTTTTTTTTTTTTTTACAGATTAACAGATCTTTTTTTACCTCCTTTTTTATTATCTATTAACCTCTTTTATTCTTCTCTTTTAATTATCTTTTATTTTGCTTAAAATTGGTTATAAACTGTGTTTTTTTATTTCTTTTAATTTATTCTCTGACTGTGTTTATTTTAATGTCCTTGTGCGGCACCTTGAATCTACCTCTGGATATGAAAAGTTAAATAATCAAATCAGTGTGTCCTGATCATCATGGTTAAACATGTAAAATACTTCAGTTTTGTGTTTTGGGCCCATAGACTGTATATACAAATAGTACAGTTGCATGTGTTGGGACCATAGACTGTGTATCTAATACTACAGTTATGTGTGTTGGGCCCTTAGACTGTATATAAAATACTACAGTAGTATAGGTGTGTGTTTGGCCCATAGACTATATATTAAATGCTAAAGTAGTGTATTTGGCCCATAGAGTGTATATCAAATACTACAGTAGTATAGTTGTGTGTTGGGCCCATAGACTGTATATAAAATACCACATTAGTGTATTGGGCCCATAAACTGTATTTAAAGTACTACAGTAGTATAGTAGTGTGTTGGGCCTCAGTACAGATGTCCCTCCCTGGAAGCTGGGACGTGCTGCCCTCTATCAGCAGTGACGCGCCCCGCCCCGCCCCGCCTATCAGCATCTCCAGGCGGCTGAGCGGAGCTGGGAGTCTGCAGGAGCTGGAGCAGGCAGCGCACAGTGCAGCGGCTCCCGCGTTTGTCCGATACTTAGCTAGAGCTGCTCCCCAGGCGGTGGAGGTGATGATGGCGGCGGCTGTAGAGAGAGGAGTCGTCCGGGCCGCTCTCCTGAACCCGAGCAGCGGCGGCGGCTGCGGACCAGCGCCGACAATGCTCCCGGCCGGAGCGTTAGCCGGGTCTGTGCTGCTGGGCTCGGGCTCCGGCAGCATGCCCGTACCCATGAACCTCTTCGCGACCTGGGAGATAGACCGATCATCCCCAAGCTGCGTCCCGAGGTAACGTGAACAGTGTTGTGTGTTGCCGTGTAAAGAAACAACACAGCACCAGCAGCAGTGTGAACAAATCAGCGCGCAGTTTGAGAAACATCAGGCTAATGTTGGACAAACAACGCCCTCGAGCTGCAACACATTTCCAAAACATTGTCGGGCTGGCTAGCGAGCTAACTAGCAGGATAGCTAATGCTAACGCGACCTAGCAAACAGCGCTGGTGTTTTCCTCTCATGTTTCGTGCTAAAAGCGTTTGACATATTTTTTATTATTATTTCCCCCCTTCAAAGACACAGTCGGGCTCAAACACCAAATTGACACGTTCATACCAGCAGCTCATATATTTCCTCTCAAGTGTGTAATAACAGTTGGTGTGTCTTCATTTTTATGTTCACCGTTATGATAACTAGCTTATCAAAGTTTAGCTAACTACTTCATCGGCGTCTGCGTTGCTGCGTCGTATTTTAAAGTGTCCCGACTGCCACATTCTGCCGTGTCCCGGCTGACCCGGGTGTGAACTGATTTGCGGAATGCAAGCCACCTAATACCGACACAAGTGTCTCTAAATGCGGTGACACGGACGCCGCTCGTCTCCCCAGCAGCATGCCCCCATGTCACCCGTCAGCTGCACCGTGTGTGTGTCATGAGCCGATGGGCATTTCTGCAGCAGGCCACAGCTTTTTTGAGATCCACATCGTTTACCCGTCGGTGTAATTCTCAGGTGCTCGGTGCTGTGGTTCTAACGGGTTACTGACATACATAGACACACACGCAGGCACCACAACAAACGACACACTCTGGTGTTGACACAGCAGAGGGCTACACTCTTTACGATCGCCACTTCTGCAAATGCACCAGCCCCGTCGGCTTCGTGCTGTTCTGATGACACCGTTTAATATAGAGGACAGTCAGCGATGTTAATACTCCCGCATTAGTATTCATCGTCAGTGAGCAGGCATGGCTGCCACCTGACCAGAAGCCTCCTGGGATCTGTGGGCACATTAATCAGCGTTGACCTAGATCTGTTCCACTCATTGGTAGAAAAGTGGGCTTACAGTGGGGAGGGTTTCCTCCACAGTCGATGTGCCTGTGTGTGTGTGTGTGTTTGCCGGCAGGCTCTTTAGTGTCTGCATATGTGAACATGCCATGAGGAAAACATGGTTAATTCACAGGGATTGTGGTACAAATTTCTGTTTGAATATTGCTAGATTGTTTTAGCAATTTTAATATTGCTAATAAATATACTTAACATGCCTGCCATCATATGCTAGTGTTACTGGCAATGCTGCTCCCTTCATCTCTGTCAGACATGTTCTTCTGTGTTAATACGTTAATCATTAATACGGCTCTCCATTTATGTTAGACACAGTCCTTTCTTGTGAATGTTGTAAATATTGTTGTTTCTTTGAGATGCTCTGTTACACGCGACATCTATTGCAGATCTGTCCGTCCTGGGGGAAGAATCCCTCACTCTTGCGGTTTCTGTGTTTATTCCCCTGCTGAAAGGGTTTTTGTGGCTAGTTTTTTCTTACTCTAGTCAAGGGTTAAGAGCAGAGATCGTCTCAAATCATTTACTGTAGCTTGGTGAGGCCGATTGTGATTTGTGAATATGGCTTATACAAATACAATTGGATATTATCATCTTGTATGTTGTATCTCAGCTCAATTGAAGTGAACTAGAATGAGACGACTTTACTACCTTATGTCCTTGTTGCCATTTTTCAGGAATTATTTCTCTTTTTGATATTATCCTTTAAAAGGACAGTTTAATTTTGTGACCTTTATCTCAGATTGGCCACAATAGAATTAAAACATCATTGATGTTTGCCTGGGTTTTCAAGGTCATGTGTCCAGTCACCAATAGATAAAACTGATGTACTATAAAAGCAACAGCATGTGTCTCATTCTAACATATGGAATAAGGTTCGTGGGATAGCTGTATCCATTAAGTTTTAAGGCTTCTGGCTGTAGTAGAAAAAGCCGGGGACATGTCTGTGCATTTATAGAGTGCAGCACACATGGCACATTGATTTCCCACATCACTGCCTCTGCACTATGTGCTTTCTCTCTGTAGAGGATGACATACAGGCAGCTGTATCAAAGATGAATAAGGGTGAGGATGAAATGGATTATTAATGAGGTATGGAGTAAAGGCATACCAGTCATTGTTCAGCACAAGACTGCAGTAGCTGCTCGACACAAGTCGTTGTTGATGGGCTACTTTGTTGGATCTTATATGTAATATAAGTTTTCTCGGATAATAATGTATGACATCATTTTTTATTTAGGCCTGTCGACTTTTTGTCATACCTGATTGCTTGGAGTTATTATTGTTCACAGCAGCTCTCAAAGTAACTTGCCAGGGCTGTTTCTGCTCTTTTGTCTCAGACTGGTGCGAGAGGTCTCGCATGGAACCCAACCCAAAGCCTGTTTTGGGGATTCTGCCTTGGCATTCTTTCAGGGGGTGGGCCATTTTGTGTGCAGCTGTTTGCTCCTCCACTAGCCTCTTAGCAAATGTGGGTGTCCAGCTAAGTGGCATGGTTTCAAATGAGGCCACAGGGCTCGGAGCAATTGACTCTTTTTACTGTGGTGATCTAACACATGACGCACAGCTGTTGTTGATTTAATGTTTGCAAGAAGCAGTATTTTAGAAATTGATCCTTCAAGTCTTAGTTTGCAGCCGTCTTGAGAGCCATGCGCAGGGGAAAATATTTGATCCACAATGGAAAATATGTTGTCAGCTTTTGTACAGGCTTTCAGCATGGGATTGTGGTACCTGACAGTTTTGCTGTTGACACAATTATGGCATAGAAAGCGCTTTTCTTCTTTTTGTACTTCTTAACTACTTAACAGATCACAAGATTCATAGATATATATATACAGTATATTATCGGTTATTTATACATTGACTCATTCTTTTATCATCATTGATTGCTTGTTAAATCTAAATGCAACCATTATCTACTGAATCCGATTTATTGCTGTGTGTGTTTCAGTATTTGACTGGTTTCTACCTGCCAGACGAGTGTTGTGGGAGCTCTATCCTTAGCATGCCTGTTAGAACAGTTGAATAAACATGGTTTTGTTTCCAGTGCTGCCATGCCTGCAAGTCTGCCACTTTCAAACGATTCCAATACAGTATGTGTCATTAAGGCTCCAGCTAATTTCACATAAACTGAGCTTTTTCTCCATCTTGAACACAGCTACAAACAACCCTCTTCAGGGGGTTGGGAACACTGCTGCCTTTTCCTTGCTTGGGGCTCAACAAATAGCTGACCAATGCATTGTTTGTTGCTGAGTAATTAGAGATAGCTACAAGGTAAAATGTACAGGAGGAATAATTCAATGGGCTGCATCCCAGGCAAAGAAACATGGCACCAAGTTTTTTCAATGCTTAATATGACATGGATGATCTTGTTGCAAATGCTTTTGTAGCATAATACTAGTACAAGCTTTATTTCTGGGACCTTTTAGCTTCAGTGTGCACACATTTAAAGGTTTAGTGTGTAGAATGTAGTGACATCTAGTGGTCAAGTAGCCTGTTGCAGCTGAAAACCTCTTACCTCACCCAACCCTTCCAAACATGGTAGAGAACCTGTGGTAGCCTTCAGTTGTCATAGAAACCCAAAAGGTGTTTAGTTTGTGGAGTTTGGCTACAACAAGAAACATGGCAACCTCCATAGAGAGGACCCGCTACCGATATCAATATAAGGTATTTGAATATAAAGGTCCTAATCTAAGGTAAAGAAAACAACAATTCCTGTAATTAAGATGAAACACACCAGCGAAAACATCACTAGGATGATTTGATATAAAATTTCTGTCAAATTAATTCCCTTTAACCTAAATCTTACACACTGGAACTTTTAAGTATACTGGCTTTTTCACAGGTAATATTTCCCTCTCGACAGATGTGTGAACAACATACTTGGTGGACATAAACATGGTTACATAGCAAAGTACACTAAAACTGTCTCATGCGTAAACAAACCCAAAACAGTGAGAGTTATTGACTAAACATTAAACACATACGCAAAGTTAAGTTAAACGCTTGGAAATCCAAGTAGCCTGTCTAAAAACGATGGCACGGCAGGCATTTGTTGAGGGAACGATGTGGTATTTGCAGGAATGATAATAATGCAGAGGTCAGCATCATGGTGCTATGTTTATCTATTCACAATAAATAATGTGTAGCAGCATGAGAAGGTTTGGATTCTGACCAAGTTCAAAGATCTTTTACAACCTAGGGTCAGAAGTTGTGACCTTTACAATCGTAACTGACATGATGAGAGCAACCGAGCAATTTGGTCGTGTTTGCCATACAAGCTCGCCAGGCTGCCTTGTTTCCACAATTGCAGGGGAGTTGTTGTGATCGAAACCTGTTCTCAATTCACAGGCCTTACATATAAACATGACAGTCTTATGTGGGTCACTGTCCATTTTTTTTATCCAAGAGATAACTTTTGAATTCCATTTCATACCGTGATATTTTTGACCTGAATGTATATCTGTCTTTTACGTTTGAGAGGGGTTAAGGGTAAAGGTGTGGCCGCAGGCTACAAAACAACATATTTTCCTCTTTCCCTCTGACGTTTATCTCCCTTGAGCAGAGCATCCTTCTTTCTGGCTGCTTGATTCATGGGAGTCCCAAGATGACCTTATTCTGTTGTGAGTTGCAGAGCCTTATCGCAATAGTAATTGAGTGTACTTTGCTGGCTCTGGTCAGATGTTTATTTCCTCTGGCCAAAATCTGTACGGTGTATCAAACTGATGTGTGCTGTGCATGTCAACAAGTAGAGAAGATAAACAAAAAACAAACCCAGGCCTGGACTGGAGCAAGTACCACATTGTTACCTGGGATGAAGCCATCAGCTACAAGTCTTTATACATTCTTTATGCTGCTGTGCACCCTGGAATTTATCATACAGCGTCTCCTCAACATTGGAATCGCAAAAATGTATATTTATAACTCACTTTTTGTGCAGACTCAGACATGATCGTCTCACATATACCCACAAAAATAAAGCTAAAGACTATGCAAGGCAGTTCCCTGATGGTCTTAGCACAAGTGAATATTTTGTACAGTGTGCAACGATTCAGTGGAACACAAACGCTGAAACAAAAGTCATCGATCGACAAATACTTTTCAACTACTACAGCGGCTGTAGCTTACAGATTTATTGCCGGTGCTGGAAGAATTAAGGTTGGTAACCATGTAGAAGTGTATGGTTGGTGGCAATGTTAGTATAGTGTAAATCACAGTGATTGTGGCATGTTTGCTCGTTTCCATGACAAACTGTGTGAGTGTAAATTTCACTTGCTCCCATAGTTTCATTGCCTAAAAACACCCCGACATGCATCACAATTTCCCCAAAAATAACCTGCACAATATTCTCAAAAATAGCCAACAAAATCCTCTGGGGACTGAAGTTTGAATTGTATTTCTGTATCATCCTTGGCCTTAAGCTCTTTGATTTAATGTCTGATTCTCTGTTTGTTGAAAGATGAATCCAGTCAAACGGAATCCAAAAAAAGACGTCCTGTCCGTCACATAATATGAGTTCACTTTACCCTTTCACCTCCCCTGTAACCCCTTCATCTCAAGGGTTGGATATTCCATCTCATAGCAGAGGAGCTGCAATAATCTGATTTCATAACACGAAAAGAAGAGCTAGTAATCTGATGCTACACACAGACACCGTCTGCTTAAGCCTCTGCTTCCTTTTGGAATCATAAACAAGGCTCCATTGGCCTTCTTCAGTGGCCTTCAGGTTTGTGACACAGCACTGAATGTCAGTCTGTGTCTTGTCTGCAGGCTTTGCTTCGCTACACTTACCCAACTGAAAGCTGATGTAGTATGTACAGGTGTGGAAATGACTGTTGCTGAGATGTCAAAGTAAAACAAGCTGCTTAGTATTTAGGACATGTCATATTTTAATTCTACTGTTACTCTGGCACTTTTTTAAACTGCTAAATAACTATATTATCCTCCATTTGGGATATGTTAAGTGAAGGAACAATGCTTGAAATGTTGAAGAACTAAGCTCTCACAATGAAAACATCCCTGTCATTAACTGGCATAGTATTAATGTGCAATAGTCATTTGCCTTTACGGACTGAAACAGGATAAACTATTTCCAACATGGATACGTGGAAAGGCTCCAGTGCAGATCATTTCACTTAAAGGAATAACATCTCATTTCTAAGCAGCTGTAGTTCTAAGTCAGCAAGATGCTGAAAAAACTATCCCAAAATAATGGGAAAAGAATTGAGAGATTTTTTTATTGGCCATTTGTTCTACACTGGAGCCAATGTAGAGAAATAAAACATGCGTGTTTGGGCTAGTGAGACATTTTTATAGACTCCTGAGATTTCAGAAACATTTATTACCTCAGCCAATGAGGTTATGTCTTTTTTTCTATTTGACCGGAAAAAAAAACATTATTTTGTCTAGATCAAGTCAAATGGGCAGATCCAGGAATTTGAGACATTCAATAAATTTATCTTTAAAAAAAATTATGAATGTTAATGCAAAAAAATATAGCTTTTTAAGTTTGATATTTATGAGCACTAGACAGATTTAGGATTGCTTGGCCTTCAGTAAACGCACTCCTTGCTTCACCATGCTGTTCACACACTTTGCTAACAGCAGGCCAATCAGCACCTTCACTCTCTTCTGTTTCATGCTCACTCCCACTGCCTGAAATGTGTCAAACGTCTGTTGGTTTCCTTCTCTGCCTTCCTGGAGGAGGAGGAATTTCCTTGGGAAACGTTTCACATTCCTTGCAACTATAGAGCTGCTGGGGCAGCAGAGCCAGGCCCCTCTGCAGAGCCCCTTCTGTATTCTGTTGTTGACCAACAATAGGGATGGTTAGGGTGGATTGGGTAAGCAGGATCAGTGTTATGGATTGTACACCCCGTTGAAAAGTTTTGCTGACCTGGCCCAGAACTCCACAGCGAACGGCCATGTTCTGAATACTCATGTCGAATTCCCCACAAAGGGAAGAAAGGTTTGTTTCCCCCTGCCTGGACCTCAGAATGGGAGAAAGGCCAGATTCTTGTGTGGGTGGATACTGGGGTCTCAGCTCATGACGAGATCCAACTTCCTGAGGCAACAAGTGAGGCGAGGAAACTGTCCACTGACACAGGGAGGATCCTGTCAAAATAAGCACATTTGGGACAATGTTTCTCAACTCGTTTTCTCTCTTGTTTTTGCTCTACTTATTTCCCACCTCTCCCATTCAGGCATTTCCTGAGCTATATGTGCCAGCAGCAACAACACGCACACCATTATTTCAGACACACAACACTCTAGTGTGGATGAATGAGAGCACATGACAGACCATTTGAAAACATGAAGCATTGTAATAATGGAAGTCAGCGACCCTGTGCTATATTCTAGCAGAGTGCAGTCTTGTAAACATACCGTTGGGTGACACAGAGAAAATATAAGGCATACAAATTATTGGTGACAGCTTAAATATGTATTGAAACTCACCAAATTACTCCAAATAAAACAGTAAAAATGTACCTGTCAGACGATTATTTAAATGATAAAATCTCAGTAATTCTGTTGTCCCCACTTTATAATAATTTTCAAATCCCACAAACCCAGACCAAATGTTGTCCGTATCTTGGCTGAATAAAATCCAGAGAAAGGAATCAATAGTTTTCCCTTTGCTCTCTAGTTAAGGACATTTCAGTCCCTCAAGTGCCAACTCTTGAATAGCATTGAGCTGGATGCCCTGCCCAAATGTTTAATCACAGATTAAAGAGTCTGAACTGTCTGGAGCCCCCTTGCTCTACATGTTCCTTTGCCCAATTAGCCCACACAACCAGTGTGCGACTTTTTTCATCCTCTCATAAACTCTTGGGTTTTAAAGTCCACCTCTGCAGCTGCTCTTTTCAGACCATATATTTAAGAATGTTGCATGGAGATGGAGAGAAGCAAGATGTGAATGCAGAGTATAATGAGCTGCAATTCTGGAAGGGCCATTACAGGATAACTATACAACCCAGTAGTGCTGACAGCAATAGTTGATATTTCAGAAATAGGAAAATTGTCATGCGTAATAATGCAAAATGATATTTCCTTGGCTGAGCTTTGTTAATTTATTTCCCAGGTTATAGAGGCTGCTTGTTTTTTCATCTTAATTTTGGCCACACATTTACAAAAGATTTTATAATTTATATTCATATCAGAGCTACCCAAGCTTTGCCCCTACCCCCATTCCCCCGTAGCGTTTAGGGTCTGCATTACGGCACGGACAAATCTGTATGGACACCATAAATAGGAGAGTTCATAGATATCTGTACACACCTTCTGATTATGACATTTGCGTTATGAAAACTGCAGTGGACCCTAGCCTACTCAGGGATGAATGAAATGATAACAATATAAGCATAAAAGCTTAAGATGTATAAAAACTCCATAATTCGATGCAAAGGTCTGGGTGGCTTTCCTAGCTATCATATTACTTTTATTTTTGCCCTATCTAGCCTATATTCAGGGATTTTTATGATGAATCATTTTGTCGGTCATTTGTAAAGGGACTTATAGGATCCTCAAACCAAAAATACTGGATTCTGACGTAGTCTTTACTGTCTAATTACACAGTATTGCAATACCAAATATTTCCTTGTTAGAAGGGTTGCATAATTACTGAACTGAACTGATAATCACAGTTATTCTGCTCAGCAGTGAGCAGAGTAATCACTGGGTTCATTATTATTCACCCACCTCTGGCAGCAAAGTAATTGTCCTGCAATTTAAAAACTGACAGGATGCTGTCTTCGCTTTAACAGTGTCTGGACTCCACAATTCTGAAAAGTGAATTGTTGCTCTTTCAAGTTTAACTTTCAATGTCATATTTTCTGTCAATATTTGATTTGATCCTTCTTGGTCTTTGAATCAAGCTGGTCAGCAGCCTAGACAGAGAGATTGTTTTAAACAAGGCTTTGCTCTTGAGCTTTTGATCCGACCAGGAGATTCCAGGCAAAGGAACGCTACTGCCAGGCAGACCATCCACCTTAATAGGATTTTAAAGCTCAGTCGTTACCTTGTCAGAGGCTGCGACACTCAGGATTTACCTGTATCTGCTGGTCTGGTTACTGTTCTATAAATTGGAAGTCACTGGATGTAGTAGGCAATATGCATGAACATAAAGATGTATCGTATATAAACTGATAAGATCGTAATTTTCTGCATGCTAGAGAGGTATAATCTGTCATACTACCTCTATTGATGATTTACTGTAGTTGAACTGGTCCAGGCGTCTTTTGCTCTGGCTTGTCCTGTAAACATGCCATGTCTGGACTGATCTTGTCTTCCATGGCCAATACAAACACAGGCCTGCTGACCTCATCAGTTTGTGGTCAGGGCTGAACAAAAGACCTGTTGAGCCCTGCGAAAAGAGCAACAAGAGTTCCTGAATATTGAATTGATATTAAAGAGGCAGAAGAGTTGAAAACAAAGCTAAAAAGGCAGATGGACCCCATTGGGAGTCCATGCTCCTGAAAGAGAGCGGCTATAGTCAACTATGAATATAGTCTTCATCGATTACTGATTCACAAACCTTGTCACTAGGTTGTGACATCGTGTATGTCTTAATTTTAGGGCGATTGTTAATTTAGTTTGGCAGATTTTTTTCACAGTGTGTGCTGGACTAAAATAAGATCATCCCATCTTGCTTTTTCTCTTTTACTGTTTCCGCCTAGTACTTTTTCTGTAACTCAGACTCTGGCCTGTATTTCTCAATGGGAAATGTGCACATCTTCCATCATTATTAGAGAGAAGGCTTTGAAGGGTTCAACCAAACCACCCACCACGCAGCAAGAGTAAAGTGGCCAAACCTCTGATTCATGCTCCACAGATATAACTGTTGCTCAAATGGGCATTTGAGGGGAAAGCATTGGCTTAAATCGCAAAAGTGAGATAAAATCTGTCTCTGAGCTCATGTACCAGCCCTGTGTAGTATTACATCAAATGTGTCTGTAATCCCCACAGCAGTCAGATTCTCTGCACGGGGCTGCCTCAGGACCCCAGAGTTTACAAAAAACATATTTCAGAGTATTATGACAGACTCAAGTTGAGTGCAGCTATCGCACCCTCTGCTCTTGCATTCTTGGAAATGACCAGTTTATCCCCTCCCCTATCCATTTTTCTTTTCATAACACCACCCTCAGGGTGGTTTCATACCTGAGTGATGATACCTGTCCTGCCTTCCTGTTACACCAAATTGCTCTCCATGGTAACTCTTGTCTCTACTTCAATTGCCAAGAAGAAGCTAAAATCCCTCCAAAGTATGACTAAACACTAAGTACGTGTTGAATGTGGGATTTTAGAAAATAGACGATGACGTCTGTCTGCATCTAAATTATTGTAGCCAGGTGGAGTGGTTACTGCCAGTCCTCCCCAACTCTCACTGGTAGTCAATAAAGTCTACCATTTCTTCAAAATACTTTAAATACAATAATTATTTCATTTTAATTACTGGTCATTGGATTATGTTTTCAAATTAAACGTCATGGCTTTGAAGAGTTGGCTTGTTCTCTGTGAGTTCCTTATTTGTAGATTTCCTTGGGTACTGAAGTTTCTGTCAACTATTCCAAACATGATTGGTGCATGAGGTTGACTACAGGAAGTTGTGCATTTAGCCGTGGCTTGGCCAAAATATGGCTGCAGAAACACACTGAGCATACAGATCATACAGCTTGGGAACCGAATGCTGTTGACTACACAAAGGACATGTTTCATTAGTTATTTAAAAAATGTCACTACTATAATGTATCAAGCAATATTTGAATCCATAATCAAAGCCACATTTTAAGCCCACAGGGTGTTTTGTGTTTGCTACTCAAAAGACTTAATCCATGTCTACAAAAATTGTAATGTCTCTTTTACGCTTAATCACATGACTTTTGGCCAAGCTTAAGCTGCCATGTCATTACAAAATATTTTGTATTGTTTTGATTAATGAGTGCATACCATCTGTTGTGTTGCATAATGATAATTACACTGTGGCTTTACAAACCTCTTTGGCACGCCAGAAGGTCACTTTCTAATCCAGAGGTCTGATTGACATTTTCAGTAACATTGCTATTGTGAACAATAGGTGGTGTCTCACACATAAATCAAATAGCAAGTTACCAAATTAACATTTGCCCTTGTGCACCTGGGTCACAGCCTCTTCTATCTCTTTCCCAGTGGCCTTGAGAGTGAGATTTTATTCAGGGAATTAAATCCCAACCAGCATATGGCCATCTGTCACACCCAACCAGATATTCAAGGGGTAAAATAGCTTTTGCATGCAAGCCTAAGTGCAGGCTAAGCTCTTATGAAACATCCTACTGTTTTAACTTGTTAAAAGCAACTTGCTCAGTCTTCTGAATTAGACCGTATCACAATAGAGATGCAATAATCTAGTAACGGTAGCTCCTCTTAAATATTAAACGGTATTGTTGGTACTAAATGTGAAATATTACATGAAGCTTTTATAAAGTAGATAACATACATGAGCAAATAATGTATTCACACACAAATAGGTGTAGAATTGATAATTTGATATGGCAATGGTTTAATTGTTTTGTAAAACTTAAATAGTGATTAGATTCAAGAGCTCAAAATTAGAAAGACAATAGAGACAACTAAATATATTTGTAGAGCTGTTCAATAACCAATCTATTGCTCCACAACATTTTGGCTATGGGCATTTGACACATTTACTATTCAGAAAAACATCTGAATACAGAATTCAATCTTATACGTGGATCAGTGACCTCAGTCTAAAGTGAATTATGTCAGTTTTGGCACCAGATATCAACTGAATTGGCCAAACTCTAAATGTAAATGTTCTTTGATATCTTCCATTGTCATGGTTACTAGTTCTCTGTTCCCTCTCTAACTATTTTTCTTTGTAACTTCCATTGTTTTCTCATCTTTGTCTAAAAACTATGAATTTAAAATTAAAGATTAAAAAGGGAAGTTTTATTTAGAACATTGCAGAGGGTGTGGATTTTAAATTGTAGGGATTTGTTTTGCATACAATTACCACCTAAAAGTAAAGGAAAAATATAAAATATAAATAAAGTGATTCTTCCATGTACTGCTATCAGAGAAAACCTCACAAGTGCTAAAGGATGGCACTCACCGTGAAAAGACCTGCTCCTGTTTTTTCCTGTAGGTGAATGAAATATTCAGAAGAAGTAGCTTTTAGACCAGCGTACCCTTTATTTGGGCTAAATTATGCAACCACGCATGAACAAATAATAGCATTATGAATGAACAAAGTGGAAGGGCTTTTCTTTGCGAGAGCCTGGACTGACGAGAAAGGCACTTTTGTCCATCTCCCACATACAAGCCGGTAGTAGCATGCAAGAATTTCATGCAGAGCATAATGTTGAAGCATGTTTTAATAGAAGACTGTGACCTCTTTCACATCTGAAGCAGAGAATATGAGAAATAGTACATTAAAAGCAGTAGAAGCATGGGTCCTTTTTCTTGTTCCCTCGCTTGGAAGCCCCCCCAGCACATACCAAACAGAGACAGTGTCTTTTTCATTCAGCTCTCTGTTACATTGCTCATCATCCATCGTCCACTTCCCCCTACTCTGTGCCTCTGACAATTGCTGTGCAGTGATCCGAGGTCACGGATTTGGCAAAACATCAACTAGAATGCTGACCAGGGGGAAAGAATTACAAAAGTGTTGTTTTGTTTAGGTAGCATATCGTTCATTTCAGAGGGTTTGCTGGCCTCTCAGTTGATTTCGTACCTGCTCATTGATAGTCCGGACCCATCTCCATGCCTGAATGATAAACCTTTTTATGGCCCCAACAATGTAAAGATGGTTTTGTTTTTATTGGAAGCAGAAATAACTGTGCAAAGTAGAAACAGACAACGGAGACAAATGTGAACGTAAGCATTGATAAAGGACGTAGAAATTGACAACTCAACGACTGTCACTTATCTTAACATTGTTGTAAGTATTGCCATGGGATGAGTGCTGTAGCACTTGTCTCTTTGTAGGCTCTTGAACTTAACAGTGTTTCCATCGTTAAGTTATTTGAGATGCTGCTGTCACTAAAGTGGCCCAGAAATAGAACGGAGATAATAGCCATGTACTCGTATATTCTGGGACATCTTGAACTGTTGGCTTTGGAAGATTTGTATTGTTTGTTTGCACCAGATCTAGAATTGTTGTCTAATAAACTAAGACTCTACAAGTTCCACACAGTTTATTACTTTGGAAACTTTAAATATTTATAGCTCTTAATGCGTTCCTTCATATGATCTGAAGAAAGATCTGTATGTGAATTACTTCCTTCTGCTCTGGCTTTGTCGTGACTTTTCACAACCATAGTTGAATCTGGTATCACTGTTCTCCCCTTAATCATGAAGGATTATGTCTTGAGATGCATCTAGTCACATCCTTTCAAATGTGACGCAGAGGCCAAGAGCCTAGGGAGCTGATTTCAGGATGGGGTTTAAATATTTGAAATACCTTGTGATGTCGGTGTAATATAAATTGTCTGTCTTCTGTCACATAAGCAGGCTTAAGACAGACATATCGTTTTACCAAAGAGCCAAACTCAACTCGACTGACTGAAGCTTGGTGTCGCGCCAGACGTTCTCTTTGAGATCTGACTCCGGAGGAGACTGCGTGAGGCCTCTGTGTTTGTGTGGGTTAAAGGGAGCTAGGCTGACTCAGGGGGAGGGTGAGGTCAGAAAGGGGCTAACACAAAGGATTATTCGCTGTGCAGAATGTGTGCATCTCTGACTTCGACCCTGCTGTCCACGTTTTAATCCACTTGCCACCACCGATTCCCTCTGATGTTCCAGCAACACTTCAATACAGGTGGGATAAGTTAAGAGTCTGCACTGGAAAGGAGAGACTTTCTGGGTTGAGACACGACCAAATCATATCATGTACACACAGTTGTGAAACACTGTGTAAATGATATGATTTGTAAATGATCTGGAGCCATTTTGTCGCTGGTGACTCAGTAGATCTGAAAAGCTTTATGCCTAAATGATGAAGTGTTAAACTTGTACACCACTGGAAACATGAAAGCTTCAAATGTTTACTTTTCCTCCTTGTTATTACTGTAGAGAAAATGGATGAAGCAGCCAAGATAAGATAATACACTGTGCAATACTACCCACAATCACAGGCCTCTTATCTGAAACCAAATATTTGGCCGCGGCTGTTTGAGTGTAATGCCTGATAAGATGTTTTGTTTGTCCTGCACAGATAAAAGTGAAAGGATTTGAGTCTAGCCACAGATGGACCAACATTCATAACAGTTAATTCAAAAGTAGTTCTCAACTCCTTTGCTATTTAATAGCATTTAGTAATGATGATTGGTTTAAGGTGACTTAACTGATATTGCACTATAGGGTAGGGCAGGGCAATAAAACAATATCAGTAATTAAAGCAATATCAATATTATTTTTGGCCATATCGTCCAAACCTACTGTAAAAATTCCTGGTGATTTTATTCTCAGAGCATTCATGTTCTTTAATTGACTAATGTGTGTGGTTAAAATGCCTAGGTTAGCCGCTAATAAAACATTTATATTCAGGTGAAAATGAAAGATTGAGTAATTAAGAAAATTAAGTTGTAATAGATTTTTGTTGTATTGTACACATGGTTGAGACGCTGTTCAAGTGTGTCAGTTCAACTGTATAACCCTCATACAAAGCCTCCTTTTGATTTCCTCAGTAATATTGGTATGTCACAGGAAGCCGTTGTGTAATCGAAAAGGGGGAAATGGCCCTGTGGTCTAATGGTCTCACTTTACTTTATAGGCCGAAAAGGTCAACAGTTAGTGATGGTACAGCGAGTGACTTGAACACACTAATGGGCTTAGATGGAGCAGCACTACTTGTGCTGCTGTGATTGATGTCATATAGGCTAAAGCTATTAGCCGCAGAGAATCCAAGCGCCTACTGGGCATCGTCCTTCAGGGTGGTCAATAGCTATTCATTCTGATATGATATTACACTGGTGTCAGTTGCTTTATATGTCAATGTCATTAATAGAAGATGGCATCCAGAAACTGGTTTGCATGTAATTAGCTAGTGGTAGGTTGTGATTCTAATCCTGGCATCGATTTAGAATCCGCACATCCTGTGACACAATTTTAGCAAAATGTTGATAAAACGTGAGGTGAGTGAAGGCAGGACAGTTTAAAAGACACAGCTTGTTTGATGAATCTAATTGATTTGTCAAACAACATAAAATACATCAGCAACAAACTGATCATGATGAGTGGTTGGATTAAGTTACAAGGAAGATAAATACTTTAATTATTTTACTCTGGTTTATCTAATTGTAAACTGATAATCAGACAAATTAAGATATTCAAAGGTTGTGAGAAGTTCGCTTGTATTCTTTGATGTATTATTGGTATTTTTAGGTTATTTTTGTGATAATTTGATATGGCAGTGGTTTAATTGTTTTGTAAAACTTAAATAGTGATTAGATTCAAGAGCTCAAAATTAGAAAGAGAATAGAGACAACTAAATATATTTGTAGAGTCGTTCGATAACCAATCTATTGCTCCACAACATTTTGGCTATGGGCATTTGACATAGCCAAATCTTAAAGCAAATTGTGACCGTTTTTTTACCAAACAATTCATCCATTGAAAAAGAATAATTGATTGATTAACTATAATACAACTAATTAAAAAAAATGCATCCCTAGTTAGTATAATTAGATGCATCAGGAACTAGGAAAAGTACATTATTATACTCCAGTCAATTAAAGTTACAGTAGCTAGATTGAATGCAGTTTAATAGAACAGCCTTCTGGGTTCTAACCTCAGGAAATATATAATGAATTTATTGAAACTTTTTCATAGTGTTCATTTTGATTTTACTCTACAATCAGTATAGGACTGGGACTACATTAGTTTCTCTTTCCTCACTGACATGTCAGGAGTATGATCAGAAAGAGCAGAGTCGCCGCACATGGCGTGCATTTGAGGATCAATAACATCTATAACAATGATGACCCAATCAGAGGAGCTTGGCAAGCGATGAGTTGGCTCAGCAAGCCCGAGCACTGAAACTGAAAGAGGGATTTCCCCCATGGGCCCTTATCAACAGGGAAACAGACCAAACATGTATCACTTATCTTCCCTTTCCACCTCCTGTTCACAGAAATATTGAACTGGAGACGGCTCTATAGATTCTCCACCCACGCGGCCTCCTCTGTGGATTGATAACACTGTTGTGTTTTCGTCCTCTTTTCGCAGAGTGAGGCGAGCTGTGATCCCACCGCAGGCTTACTCTGGGAATGTGACAATGACATGCCAAAATTGAGGATTAATGCATCTTTGAGGAGCCTCTCCAAGCCCCTATTTCAATTCCTGAGTGTGTGCCAGTGTCTGTTGAGTGAAGGGGAGACCATTCCGTAAATAAACCCACCCCCCTCCTCTATATTCCTGTAATCACAAATATACAGTATATCCATACTAGCAGACCTTTCTAAAACCAGCTGATTTATCCATGACCCAGTGTGTGCCTCTGCCAGCCATTTCAGCACAGTGATTTAGCGCTTTTGTGTGGCACCTGGCCTGTCACTGCAGCCGCTGTTTGGGTGGCAAAGTGAACTGGCACTGGTGAGGAGTACAGGGACAGACTGGTACCAGGCCAGAACAGATGGCAACTAGGTTCACTTACAACACAACACAGTGGCAGGCAGGAGGAGAGATAACACCTCTGTCTAATAATAAAAAATCCCTGGTTCCCTAGGTGAGCTCTCAGGGCCTGCAGCCTTTTTAATTACATGTGAATCCCAGTCTAAGGAGAGAGGGAGAAAGGGAGAGAGATGTGACGGGGTAGAGATGTTGTTAAACCCTCAGCTCTGTTTTTTTTATCCTTGACAGAATGGTGTAGCTGACTGGTGACTCATCCTCACCATGAGGCAAGCTGGATCCATGCGCTACCTACAATGTTCAGCCTTTGATTACTCTAGACTCAAATAGATTAGCATTTTAGTTTTTCATGAGGTAACTTGTTCAGCCAAGTGGATTCGCTACTTGCGGTTGAATTCCCGCTGCAAAATGATGTCGTCACCTATTTGGGCCAAAGGGAGACTCGACACGGGAACACAAAGTTCCTGGCTCATTCCTGTTTTTATACTGCCATTATTTAAGATAGATTCATGTTGCTGTTTGGATAAACCTCCAATGGAATGTAATGACCTTGGCTTCCTTCCATTTCCCTCCATCTGGTTCATTTTTACAGTAAAATTTACAGTGGGGACCACTGGTCTCAGACATTCGTATCCCCCTGAAGGAACAAACGTACAACATCTTACTATAATGTGAGGGATCTCCAGTGTACTGTCCTGTTTCAAAACTGTCGATCCCATCTACTTCAATGCACGTGTTCCTGGGGGATTAAAGAAGTACAGTGGTACACTTCTGGTTTTGACACGTGAACTGTTAAATATTAACACATTTTAAAGAAACAGGGCTCTGTAGCAGCGAGCCAGGGCTGGGACTTATCATCATATGTTATGACATTGATCACGATAATGGAACGTTCACACCAATGGCAATAACCCCTTAATCTCCATTTCACAATTATGTTTACTAAGTCGAGCTTCACCAAACTTTGAAGAAACAGGTGAATCAGCTCTTTGTGCAGCATTGGGGATGTGGCTTCAGGACTCACCAAGTCAGCAGCTACTGCAGGCCACTTTTGTTGTGAAGCTGCATATTTAGAATGGGCTCTGTACCAGCAAAAAACAAAGTCAGGAAGAAAGAGAAAGAGATCAGTTCATATATAAGTCAGTGTAATGACAGTAAAAATTTAAAATGTAAAGTTAGAAAATGTATAAATTCAGAAATCCTTGTAACTTTAAGATTTTTTTTACGTTACACATATTTCGAATACATAAAAAAGATAAAATAGGTCAAAATTCTTAAATAAAATGTCTAAAAAACACAACTAGATCTTTGCTATTAAGTTGACTTTTGCTTTTGGCAGTTTTTAAACAATGTTCAAAGCCAGAGAAATCTCTAATTTTATATAAGGTAGCAGGGCGTTTCATTTTGGTTGCCTTTTAGTTGCATTGTATAGGTTTTGCCTATGGCTTTGCCCGTCTCTGCTATAATGTTACAGGCAAATAATGTATGAGGAACAAAAAACATGCTGTTAGCTGGTCCTTCCAATGTTTGGACTGGTCACTCATACTGGATCACGATAATTAATCTCTGTCTGCTGCGTATCACAATTAAAATTAATTACTTGACCTCATCCCTGAACATGATTTGCGCTTGAGTTGCGTTGTTTTGATTGAGAAGCCCCTGACGGCCAAAGTTGCATATTGTATGTTGAAACGACAACATACAACATGTTCACAAAACCTTGCTCCCTCTTCAAACCCCGAAATAGGGCACCCTGTTGTTGTTGCCTGTTACAGTAAAGTTTCAAAGTCTCCTTTGTGTCTGAACAGGATGAATCTTTGTGAATCATACTTGTCTAGCCGGGAGTGACTGAATGGCATGGGTGAAAGTCTCTCAGGGAAAGTGGGTGACTGGCTGTTTGTTTGCTTTGACTATCTCCCAACCTTCTGAGTAGGGACTGTAGGTAAAAGTGGGTCAGGAGCAAACTCAGCAAACATGTCCTTGGTGTTTTTGACTTTTTGCGGAGTGTCTTTGTTGTCGTGTCTGTGCGTGTGTGGGAAGGACAGAAGGTGGAATTTGGTCCAGGTGAGAGGAGGGGTCACAACTGGTTTTTGATCCATTACAGAAGCATGAGATTGAGGTGTGTCTTGTCAGTTGTAGCACATTTTGCAGCCTCAGGGTTGTGTGAGAACCTGGTGAGAACAGGCTGACCTGAGATAAGTCCACTGGGTACCTACCTACATGTTTTTTTTCTAATTAAATACATTATATTTCCTGTCTTCAGTCTTTTTACACCTCACCCAATCTAGATCCCAGTGATAGTTATCTAATATTAAAAAGCCCAGCCAAATTAAATATGTATTTACTTTGTATGAGGCGTATGTAAATATGTTTCTTGTTTTATTTAATAACGAACAGATGGCACTAAGTTACTCTGCGTGTAACTTTTTAATACATTATGTGGCAGCTTGTTCAAACAGGGCTTACTGAGGACACTTCACTGCATTTCTTATTCTTATTCTTATTCTTCATCTATGACTCTTTCCATGAAGTATTTCCCCACAAAGCTCAAAGGAGGATTTCTTAGCACTTTGGTGCATCATCATCATTCAGAAAAATGTCATAGATTAGAAGAGAATTTGATTACTATGTTGCTCTCCTGATTTTTCACTCGCTTTCTCAGCAGTAATTGATGATTACTGAATGCTTCCTGTCATTATCATGCCTTCAGTCCAAAAGAAGAAGACACAAGTAAATATGAAATGTGAATACTGGCGGCCATGCTTTTCATGCCCAGTTGTTACAGCTTGTCAGGAAGGTGTGCTCGCATTCTGTTTTAGTCATGCCACTAATCATTTTTTGTTCTCACCCCCTTCTCTTGTTCTTTGTCGTTTCCACAGGCTCTGCAGTCTCACACTGAAAAAGCTGGTTGTCCTCAAAGAACTGGATAAAGAGCTGAACTCCCTGTCTATAGCTGTCAAAATCCAGGTGGGTGGGTTACTCTCCCACGTGTGATGGGAGCAACAAGCTCAATTGCAAAACAATTGATTGCTCCAACGTGTCATGGACTGGAGCACATAGCTCACAGTATCACAACCCTTTGTCGAGGCTGCACCCTGTTCAACACGCTCACAAAGCCTCGATGATGATAGCATATGCTGCTAATCCTGCCGAGTGATAAAAAACCTCCTTAGCTGCACAGGAAGCTGCGATGAGTCACATCCACTCAGGTGCTTTAAATGGCAGACTATTATTACTATTCTAAGCACAGCATTAGCTCCTTAAGATGGATTGTGCATCTTACAATGACTGCTAATAGATTTTTTGCTATTACAGTTACTGACATTTTAAATCCTTCCAATATTGCAATATATTGATGTTACAAATTCTGAATGATTAATAGCGAAAAGCAGCAGTTGGCTGGATTAATGGGAAAATAAATTACAGCAAATATCTGCATTGGTACATGATTTAACATTGACTGTTCTGCTCACTACACAAACTAACATGCTTTTGTAATGTTGTGCTTGAATAAAAAAGGTCACAGCAATAGAGTTCAAACTTACTCCATCTGTACTGTGGAGTTACCTTATGTCACTGATCACAGATGACTTGAGGTCAGTTGAGTTACATCCCTGCTGTCACAGTAGCAACACGTTCCTGTGCAACGATCACAACATCCTTTACATCAGCGGCATTCTGTCACACACTGCTCGACCACTAAACCTAAAAATAGACACTAATTAGATACTGAAATGGATTTGATGTATCTCTTTACATCTCAGAACAGTTTTCTGAAAGAGTAAAGCATAATTCAGTTTTTTGTTTAAAAAAAAAAAATTAAAATTATATTGATATTTTAGTAATTTTCAAATGACATAAACATCATGGAAACTAATACTTCTTGTGTTGATCTAAGATAGTGTATGTACTGCAAGTTCCTTGACTAGACTGATGTGGAGTGGCAGCGTGTTGGAATGCCTTTAGTCCACTGACAGGTTCCAGTTTTAAAACACGCAATCAGCAGTAAGTGTAGTAGTGGTTGTAAAGATGCTGGTCACATGTTTCTGGAACAGAACAAAAACCAGAGTATCTTGTAGATGCTTAAATAATCTGCTTCTGTAAGACTACAGCGCTGGTGTGTGTGTAGTATACACATCATACAGTTGATGAGGGTCTAATGTGTAGAGAATAGAACCAGAAGTATCTCGTCACAACTAGTGTGTTTGTTGTTGTATAAATAAAGGAACCAAATATCTTAGGTTGCAGACCGGGAAGCCACCTTTTTTATTCTCACGCCTCAACAAATTATAATTTTTCTGCTCTACTCTCAATACTGTCCCAAGCATTATGAAATGTAATTGGACCTTTATGCAATAGCTCTGCTCTCTATAAGGATATGAAGGAGCCAAATAGTAGGAAAATAAAATTAACAATGAACGTACAATTCGTTTGACACAAGCAGGAGAAAATTACTAGGATTAATGATATTGTTTATTTAGATATGGATTCTCTCTTAGAGCGGATGCTGTGGAGAGACCTGTATACAATATATCCTAATCATATATAATATATTATTTTTAAATCATGATTTGAAGCATCTGACATTACAAGTAATTAATGTCTCTGGAGCAGCAAAATAAATCCTCATATGAATAGAGTCACTGTTTTAATAATCTGTCAGTGGAATCAAAATGTCAGTTAAATAAATAATAGTCCTGGCATCAAAATTCTAAGTGAAGTTTAGAGAGAATGAAGAACACAGTAATTAGTCAGGGTCAGTCCTTTCTCTTGTCTATGGAGGGGCTGCTTTGCCTTCTCCATAGCAAGTGTTTTTGTGTGGCATGCAATGCAGCCTCGCTCACAGAATCAGAAATAAAGGTGTTTTCTGATAAAGCTGCCTGAAATAACGGCTGTTATCTTCTTCAGAGGTAGATAAAGGCCCTGTCACTTTATGTGGAAATAGGGTAATAAAGTTCAGCTGGATTTCAATGAGTGGATGATGTTTTGGCCAGTACTTTATGGAAAGCTCTGCTATAGTGGGCGAATCTATCTAAAGGGAAACAAATATCCCCCCCCTTCTCTTTTTTTTTTACCATCATCCTGAAAGAGAAAGCAACCAACCAAGTGTGGCTTTATCCATGAGCTACGTTGTCTCCGGAGCGTGAAATCTCCGCCTGGAGGACAGACGAGCAAGGCTCTGTTCGCCACAGCTCCGGAACTGGAGCATTAAATGCAATTTCCAGCAGGTTTGCTTAGGGAGAACAGAGACGCTGAGGGATGAACAGACACTTGGAGAAGATGACAGAGGAATAAGTGGGTTTGTTTTCAGACGGAGACTTACAAAGACACCATGTCAACAGCCCCCTTTTCTGCATACAGTTTCCGTCTCTCTTCTCTCTCTGAGTCTCATCAGGTTAAGTGGCCTACATGCACACAATCCCTGTAATGGCTAATCATTTGGATGGTCTCCCTAAGTCAAAGCGGTGGGGATGATGAGATTGCATTTTAGTCTAGAGGACACTCTGTGTCCTTCTGTCTCTCACCCTGGAGACTGCAGGGTCACTTAAAGTAGTTCAGGCCTCCGAACACAAACCTGCTTCCTTCTCTGCACATTTGATTGCAATGTGGTTTCCTCTTGCACCTGCATTACGTGATTGTATGTTTTGCGTCCTGTCTCTTCAGTGTGCTGCTGCCTGAGGTTGTAGCCAGATATTGATATCAACTGGATTATTGTTGGAAAGCCGCTGTCTAAAGCATTTCTATTTGCAATCCATTCAGAAAATGATTGTTGACAATTGTGTGTGTGGGTGTGGGTGGGTGTGTACTTGTTCAAATTGAGCCTACGACATACGGAGTGAGGACATTGGCTGTTGCTCACTTTCCGACCCACTTTGAATGGGCTGTTTCAAGGTTAGGACTTGGTTTTAGGATTAATATTTGGGTTAGGGTTATGCATTTAGTTTTGATCGTGAAGGTTGTAAGGGCTAGGAAATGCATTATGCCAATAAGTGCCCTCACTAACATAGATGTGTGTGTGTGTTTTGGGTGAAAGCAGAAGCCTTTAAAACTGCTTTCACACACTTTCCACGTTTCACCTTGTACTGACCCTAAATCTCTTCCGGCCTCTATTGTAAACAGGGGTGCCAATTGAGACAATTAAACATGTTTTTAAAAAGTAATTTTGAGAAGAAGTGTGAAGTTTAAGTTGTTTTGCCACAAGCTTGTTGAGCTTGGTCGAGTAAAGGGGTTGTAACATACCCCATCTTGCCCCAGAAAGACAGTAGAGAAACTTGTAGCTGGGGAGAAAGGGCAAGAGAACAAAAAAGGGGGGGATTGGGGGTTAGGCAGCTAAGGACATTCAGTACAGCTTTCCCTGCCAAGGCTCTGTATTGTTGATGCATGTCAGGCAGTTTGAAAGTGCCCGGCTTTTGTGCCTTGATTCATTGTACCAGCCACACAGCATGAGAAAAGACTACATACCAGGTCTCTTTGTGGACCTCAAGTTAGTCGCAAGGTCAGGCCGAGTTTTGCGTTTTCCTCGCTTATAAAACTTGTTATGCAACTACCTTCAGGGTACTGTCAGCATTTCCCTCTCTGCAGCATATTGAACCAATAGACTGGATAGATAACTGCTTATTACAGCCGAGTGCTTTAAAAGTGTCAGCAAAGCCAAAAATTCTGTTTTATATATGTTCCCTTAACTTCTTCAAAGCGTTATTTCATGCAAAGTCCATGCATCTTTAAATGATTGACATTGAAGTATATTTTCTTTTTAAATCAAGTCAATCTGGTTTAAACACAGTGCTGTGTATGGCATGCTTGTATTTGTAAAACTCAAGGGTCCAGCTAGAAAGAGTTGGCTACATTTAGGGAAAATGCAACCGATACATATCAAAACGGGTGTTGTACCATTCATATGGTCCGAATGTAATGATTGGCCGTGTGGATTTTTCCTCAGACTTTATTTATTGATGCCTAATGGGACATGAGGTTGATTTCAACACTGCTATCGTCCTTGTATGCATTGACATTGAGATATTAGTACTATACAATAAGACGAGTAAGTTATGTGACACGCATGTGAAGCATCACTGCCTTCTTGAAGAAAGCTAACCCCGTACTAGTATCTTGTGATGATTCCTCAGCACACACCCAACCATTTAATTTGGTATCCCGTTACATGTTTTAGCAGCTCTGATGACATTAGGATCCAGTGTCGTGGCCACTGCATCGGACCATGAAAGAGTGTCTCTCCAGGGTATCCGGCCAGATACAGGATGTCATTACCGCTCTGTGCTGCTCACCAAGTCTTACTTAATACGAATGGCAAGTTTAGCAGACACCTGAACTAAGCTCAGAGGACGAATGACATTTTTACAGCCGTTGATGAGTTGCCAAACATATTACACAACAGCTGCCTCTCTTCAGTGCTCACAGCTTGACATAAAACTGTTAACCAGAGACTTCACAAGCTGTGTTTGTTCTCAAGTTCTCACGTTCACACTTTCTTTCAGTTTTACCCGTTCCCTGATTGCTTGTTTCAAAATTATAAAAGAAGCCTGATGAGGGATTAATCTTCAACTCGACAAGGAACATGATCAACTCTAATCGAAGGCAAGAAAGGGTTAGGATTATAAACATGCTGTGAGGCCGGGGCAGGTTCTCTGAGGACACACTGACTGTCTGTGCCCCTACTTTTGAGACTACTTTTAAGACTAAGAGACTGCTACAACTCATGGCATTTAAATCCCTGCGCAGTGTGGCTGCAACAGCTTTGTGTCAGCTCCCAGAATTAGCTTAGCTGATGAGTTTTTCTCATCCACAGTAGCATGTGTAATATTATATATTAGATATTAAAACTAAATTTGGTTTAATCAATACAGAATCTAGCAGTAGTTTGGAGCTTTAAGGTTAAGAAGAGAATAATCCCAGTTCTGGATATAGATAGATAGATAGATGGATACTTTATTAATCCCGTGGGAAATTTAGATCAATTTGTGTCCAGTAGGAAAGTGTTCTTGTTCTGCTGGAGTGGATAGTACAATAAAATATATATATATAAAAACAGCAGAAATATATATAAGAATATGTAGTGGTAAAGTCTGTGCATGGGGCTAAAATAGCCAGTAAAGGGATGGACAGCGGGTTGGTATATAATAATGAGTTGAGATGAGAAGAGTAGAGGATATGATCCTGAACAAGTCCATTGGACCTCTTCAGTTGGTCTAGTAACACTCTTCTTTAGAAAGCTGTGAAGGAGTAGAGGACTGTTTGTTCTGGGCAGCCTCAAGGTGTGAATCTTCATAAATGTGTGAATGTGAAGCAGGCTGGTACTAAAATAAGGCTTGCACGCTAGACCACTGTCGTCTGGATAGATACAGGCTTAAGAAGCAACCTTATATGTGACATACATGGGGATTGGTATTTATTCCGAAGTAAGCACATGGACTTGAATTGATTTGTTTGAATAATTTCACACAAAATTGAACTAAAACCTTAAAATTCCCTGGAGAAAAATGATTCAAGATGTTGTAAATGATATTGTGAAATCTTTTATGGGTGGGAATTCATTTGAAATAGACTGGTTCACATTGACAGTGTTGTTGAGGAACGAACATATAATTTAAGATTTTAGCTAATTTAAGACTATGTTAGCTATTTCAACTTTAGCTGAAAGTCATTTAACCTGTAATAACTTTGCTAAACACTTTATGTAAGCTAACTTGCTAAGTTAAAAGTTGCTACAGATTATTGATCAGAACGTTACATTTCTCCTAGCCAAAAGGCCAAAATACCACTCTGATTAATTGATATTCATATTGTCACACAATGTGGTTGTGCAATTTAAACATTCAAAATGGCTTAAAAAAATATCAGCTACACATATAGGGTTCCAGGCAACAAATCTAGTTGAAGCTAAATACTCACTTTTCAAGAATTGATAATTAATGTTTAACCCCATGACAAAATACAATATATTTTAGTATATATTATTCTCTCCTCGCCTGTGCAAGTATTTTCCCTAGCAAACACATTTCTGACTAGTTTGTGATTGGAAAGATTAGATGTGACATTCTCCCCATTCTCAACAGCGGTATGCTCTGAACATTTATTACAATCAAGGTGCATCACATATCCATGAATCTACTAGATTCATCCTGTTGCCTGTTTTCCTTATCAGCGGTTTGCACTGTACAATTTATGTTTCATGGTCTACAGCGATACTACTGATTTTCCCTTGACTTTGTTTTTCAATTTCATATTTCTCTCTGTTGTTTACATAGTGTATGTGTACATTAATAAACAACCATGTATGTGCAGTTGTCATGGCTGATTTGTGTGTGTGAATCGTTTGGTCACCGTTTTCCTTTTTTCACTGGCTCTCTCTTCCTGCTCTACTAGAATTGAACAGAAATAAAAGAACCAATTTTGAGTCCACTCTCAGAGCTTTAATTTGCTCCCTCAAAACAAACAAATTTGGTTGTTTTCATTCCAGAACAGTTGTACGTCAAATTTAGACTTGCAAGTAAAACAAAGCTGGTTGTGCCTTTTGTGTTATTTTTCATGTGTAGCGTTTATAATTCTTTCTTTCAATGAAACTTTACTTTGTCTTTCAGGGTTCAAAGCGTCTCCTCAGATCGAATGAGTACATCCTCCCTCCCAACGGACTGATGGAGACTGATCTGGAGCTCACATTCTCACTACAGGCAAGGCCTCTGACATTATACTGTGAATTCTCACACTGATACAGCACTTACTTGACGGACAGGATTATTTTCTATTTGCAACATTTTTAGGTTCAAAATCTTCAGACATGGGTATTTACAATAACTTGAATAGATTATGTCAGACTTTTTTATTTAAAATCTGCCTGTACGACTAATGTGCCTGTTATTTGTGATTAGAGGAGGCTTTAACTCTTGTTTTGAGCGGACAGGAAATGGCTTTGTTGTTTCTGTTGTCGATTACGATGGTTTTCCAACGGACTCATCCTCGTAGCTATTTGTGTCACCAGTTGTCCCGCTCAAACCAATGCATTGCTACTTTCAGCAGCTGCCCTCCCTGCAGCTCAACTAGCTCTTTAGCTTTGTCACTGGCGCGCATGAATCCTGGGATGAGTTTGCCAGAGATGCCTGTCAGATCCTTTGTTTTCCTGGAATGCAATGACGCATTTGTTGGCCGCATTCGAACAATTGCTCAAAATGGGCCAGCCTTGTCCTCAAGTGCTGCCTCAGAAGGATCCAGCCCCTGAATTGAGATAGCTATAGTGATCAAGCTGTGGAAAAACAGAAAATGATACCTGGAAATGAGTTGACTGCCGCCTTGAAAGAGCAAGGGCAGGATACAATATTAAAACTGCACCAGTGACCTTCAAACATCATGTGAAACTTGATCTTAAAAAGCCTTTGTCATGTTAATATTATAGACCAAGAAAGCAAGAGAAGTCAATGTGAAGATCGAGTTGTGGGAGTCAGAGACACTGACTCCAGAGGAAACAGATGAGATGATGAGAAAAGCAAATGTGTGGATGAAATACTTAAAGTCTCAGACAGAAATTCAGTTCTGAAATTAGGTATTTTTACTGCAATTAAATTTTGGGAAACATTTTGGATACTTTACTGTTGCAAAAAGAACTGACGGTGTGAGCAAGCTAAATGTCAAATGCATTGTAAGAAGTACACTGGCGGCTGAAACATTGAAAATGTCTGATGGCAATAATATGGCCTGGCCACACTCTATGGTACATTATAGTCTGCAATTACCAGTTGATGCAACGAACCCCATTAAGTCCCTCACTGAGAAAATACTTCTGGTAATTAAAAGGATCAGGAAACTCAATCACACTCAAAAAGCTGAGGAAGTCTTGAAAGACAGTGGCGTCAGCTTCAATGTTCTTTATGATGTGATGTCAGGAAGGGTGACTTCATAAATAACAGCAGTAAATACATGGTCTTTTGATTATTTATGTTTTTGTTAAAGAAAAGTCTTAAGAGGAAATAGAAGTTGAATAAAACAAACTCAATTTGGTGAGATAAGTGCATGTGTGTTTCCAACTAAAGGCTGATGAATATATTGTGCAGTCCACACTGTTTATCTGACTTTATTTGTGTTCTTTTTCAGTACCCTCATTTTCTGAAGAGGGACGCCAACAGACTGCAGATCATGCTGCAGAGGAGGAAACGCTACAAGAATCGAACCATCCTGGGCTACAAAACTTTGGCTGTGGGAGTCATCAATATGGCTGAGGTACAATATGGTGGCTCGACTCGGGCGCCTCTTTCAATCATCTCATTTTTAGATTTCATTTTCAGCCATTAATTTCTCTTTGAAGAAGGTATGATTTGGCTCAGGAGCTTGTGATTGCATTCTGCGGCGCTCTGACAGTGACTGGCATGCTATTAGTGTCTTTGTAACCAGGTCTTAGTTGCCAATGAGGGGCTCTCCTGCGTTTGTCTCATTTCAAATGATTCATCCTCGTCACACATACTGCTGTGTGAGATTACGTGCCATCTGGAACTGGCTTCATATGCACTTTTCTCCAAGTAATGTATTTGGTCATGCTTTGCGTACATAATGGTATAGGAGCTTCTATAATGCCCAGTGATGATTTTTAATGTAAATGTCTGTTAAGTACTTTTTACAAGTTCTTGATCTAGTGTGTACTTAAAGTTTACGTAATACTGCTGAGCCATGCAGATGATTTTTTTAAGTGGGTCCACTTCCATTGCTTCCTAATGCCTACAGTACATTGGCCGAGACGTCTCACACAAGTGCATTAACGGGTAACACTAATGCAAAAGCCACAACACAACTGCAAACACTTAACTGTAGAAAGTGGATAAAGATAAGCTGGTTATATCACTGTCAACATCCATTGTTATTGTGTTTCCATTGTGGCTTTTGCGATTGTGTTGAAGCTTTTGTATTCGTATTTTCCCTGCACTTGTCAGCTATGTCTCACCTGTACTGTTGTCACTAATTGAAACTGTCAGCTATATTTAATTTGTGGCATTCTGTGGGTCATTCCTTCAAAACAACCCGTGTTTTACCAAAGCACAGTCGGGTATTTTTGACCAATGAGGTTTTACATAGCGAATACAGATCTCTTAAAATGTCTTGCTCTGGATTTAATATACTGGGTGTTTAAATGTTTTAGTCGCGCCCTCGCTCAGACAGATAGTAAGAGACTTGGATATAAAGGTTCGCCATTGCTTTGCTCGTGCATGTGTAAGCATGCCCTTACACGCGCAGTGTAGATCCGGTGAGTTGGACTTCTTTCCTGCACTAGCCCCAAGACAGGAACTGACTGACATCTGAAAACCAGACTAATGCATTATTGCAAGCACTCAGCTGCTGTGCTGTTTTGCTGTGGGGATCGCTGCAGTGAAACGAGCCATAGTCGTCTATGAATAAAGCTCGATTGGCCATTATTGGATGTTGTTAGGTAATTATGTTGTCATATGCTGTGCAGCAAACTCTCTTGTGCCCTCGTTGTGAATCTGCTGGGGCATTATGTGGGAGGAAGTCACTTATTGGACTTTGCATGGTGCATTCAAGTGCACCCCTGCTGGTGTTTGAGCGTACTCCCTGTACAGCAATTCATCAAGTGAAATATTAGAGCACCCCCCAGGCAGTGCTCAGAGTCAACGCCTGTCCCTCCTCATCTGATTCAGAACACTTTACCAACTGTGTCATTCTGTTTGACTGGATGACTCGGCTAATTCAGACTCTCTGAATGAGGAAGCAGTATTGTGCTAATGAAGATTTATGTGGAGATAACATAGCTTTCAGCTTGTCATCAGTTGGTAAATCTCAGTGCGTGTAAAGCAGTGACAAAAGCTGTCGTCATCTCTGTTGGATCAGTATTTTCTCAGATACATTTCTCCCATCCTGCCTCACTTCTGATGAAAGATTTGTTCCATGTGATTTCAACATGACTCTACTGAGTGATAGAAAGAAGCAGGAATTACACAAGACCTGAAGGCATCTGAGCTAAAGAGGACTTGATGCTGAGGCAGATGAAGTCCAGTTATCAGACCCTGTGTTTTTATTCATTCAGCAAAAGATAATATGATCAGTGACGACGCAGGAGAGGGATAGAATGAAACTGGTGTCTTATATAAGTTTATCTTTTTTTAATGGATTTTTAAAATCAGTGACCTCATTTCTAATCTTCCTATGTCCAGGTGATGCAACACCCGACAGACGGAGGTCAAATTCTGGGTCTCCATAGCAACGTGAAGGAGGCGCCTGTGCGCGTGGCAGAGATCAGCGTGTACTCTCTGTCCAGCCAGCCCATCGACCACGAGGACGGAAGCGTCCAAGCTGGCCGCAAGACTAAAACCTCAGGTGGGCACAGCCATATCCCGTCCCCCCTGACACGTGTTTGTTAGACAGGCCTGTACTCGTACTGCCTGGCCAGATCCTGTGTGTAATTTCAGCCGTCACCCTAGAGCCAGCCGTCCCTGCCCAGGCCTCTCTCTTCCCTCCTTGCACATGGCTTCTATTTCCCAACTGTGGACAGAATAAACTCTATTAATCCCAGGCCAACCTATTGCCAAGGATATGTTATTTTCTTCAGCTATGGTTGTAATGTCGATTTGAGAGCTGAACAGATGTAGGGCCTATTACCTTACACTGCTTTATTTCTGGGCAGGGGGGAATATTGAGCCCTGCTCTTGCTCCACGCCTTCGTCCTGCTATGCTGATCCCTCGCTGCTCTGGATGTTATTAAGGAGGCCGCTCAAACATAACAGATGAGCTCATGCACCGAGTATTAAACGAGTGTCACTCTGAGGGAAGGGGGAAGATGTTTATCTTTCACCCCTATGCAGTGTTCCTTAATAATATTCATTCCCTTCTAGGAACATAGAACAGGATGTTTCACAAGCAAAGAGGAAGTCTGAATAAGTTGTAAAAGAAAAAACGATCCATCACCTGACACACAGGGAAATCTACCTCACTGCCACTAAAATGAATCACTCAAAGAGAGCTCTACGGTCTCATTTGCATACAACACGAGTTTCATTACATTTCCCCAGCAGTCAAATTTTGCCTTTAATTATATGGTAGGAATATGTTTTACATTACTGTAAATTATATTTTGTTCATTACTCTTGCCAGGAAGGCAAGATGAAATGATGAACGACAGGAAATTGTGCAACTTTAGCCCCACCGAATACATTTAATATTTTTCATGGATTAAGTCGCAACCAATTTCTTTAACTTAGTTTGATATTTGTGTTTAATAAACAACAGACAGCATTATTTACATCATAGATAATAATACCGTCTTTTAAATAAAAACCCTTTTACCTTCCAATGGCAGTGGAAGAACAACATTTACCGAAAAAAGTGCATTTAGGGGGTTGGATTTCACTCAGAACGAATTGGTACCTTCAGGGCTTCTTTATTCCAAAAGAAAATTGAGTTTGAGTTTCAGCACTTATAAGGCTGCGACCTTCGGATTTCTACTTGTCTTTTCGTTCACCAAATAAACTGTCTCTGCTAAGCCCAAATTTTAAAAGATGTGTCTGTGGGAAACTTTCAAATTTAAATCGGTATTGCTGTAATGCTTTCTAGATGTGTATCTAATATCCTGACGTGTTTCTGTGCTTTCTCATCTCAGACCGCTCCCCAGACATGGATAATTATTCTGAGGAGGATGATGACAGCTACTCTTCAGAGCAAGAAGCCAGTGATGACGCAGCTCACGGCCAGGTCAGTGCCAGAAATGACTTGGGTGCATACAAATCTGCAATACCCAGTGAAACCAAATACATAAGAGATTCAGTGAATGAAAGGAACAAAATCCTTGTCACACAGTACGTGCTGTTGCATAGCTTTGATAGCAAGTAAGTGAAGAGATTTTTTAATTATAGTTTGATATTATACAGATATTTTATCCTCCTTGTCTGCATTTTAGGATCTTTATGACGAAGACGACGAGGTCAGGAAGCCCAAGAAGGCCCGGAGGAAAATGATCCGGACCACCTCCATGACCAGGGTTAGTTGCCTCCTCATTCGGGCCGTGTGCACTTTTTTGCTCGCCACTCATTCACTCAGAGAATAACACAAGATCTGTCTTCGCTGTCAGACAAGCTTTTAAGAGAAAGTACACTCTGTCTTCCATTTGCTCAAGCCATTAGGACGATGTGGATGAGCATGTAAATGAACACTGGGTTCACTGGACTGATTATAATGGTCTTTTACGTAGAGTCGCTGTGAATGAGTAATCCAGTGGATAGTTACTGGAGAACTGAAAAGCCTGAGCCCAGCTGTCATGCTTATTTAATCAGGACAGCCTTTCCCTTTTGGGTGGTGGTGGGGGGGTTGTTTTCATCATAACTGTATGCTTTCTGTTTCCCGTTACAGCAACCCAACTTCAAGCAGAAGTTCGTGGCCTTGCTTAAGAGGTTCAAGGTGACAGATGAGGTGAGTTGCAGAAAAGGGTAGTTGCCCTTGTTTTGATCGACACCCAGGAGATTGTGTTCAATGTCAAAGCGGCAAACAGTGTGTTGAAACTTAGAGCAGGCAGCATCCTTCCCTGTGCAGCCTCCTGGAGTTTCTCTATCCTTCTGTTATGAAGAATTCAGTGAGTCAGATCCAATACATTTCAGTTACTAAATTGCACTTGGGGGGGGGGGGGGGGGGGGAAACTAATCTGTAGTTCTAGCGTGCTCCAGTCTGCAGGAGCATTGTCTGTGAAGAAATCAGTGCCACAGCAGAGGTACAAGCGTCATTATAATGCTAGGCTGCCTTACTTCTGCGTTCATTGATGTATGATTCATACTTTTCCATTAGCTGCAATCCGTATGCAGAATCCATTAACGGCCTTATTCTCTACCAGTTAATCTAATGATAAATGTAGGCTCAGAGGCTTGTCCTATTTTAGGTTAGGGTTTTTCTTCTCGAGTGTGAATGTGAAGTGTTTCTACATAAAAGCTTCTAATCAGGTCATCGGCCGGATGTCGTACATTTGTGTGCAAATGCATCTCCCCCGCTACTTAATCTGCGTTATGCCATTATACATATAACTACTAGCAAATTGTGGAACCTATAGGCGTATTAGTTCCATTTCTTCTTCTGATGTCCAAAAGAGGTAGGTTTCCACTCTGAATGAGGACGAGCTCTACCTTTTCACTCCTCCCTCTAGGTTTATGTTTACTTTAAACAATCCGCACAAAGAGACATATTTATAAGATTTAACCTGCTGATGCCTATAGGAGCCTCGAGGCCATCAGCCTCGCTGGATGATTCTGGAAGCTCCAGGTGGCCCGGTGATCTTTTATCACATTCCCTGTCTATAATCTCTTCCTTGTGGCTGGTCAGTGTGCAGGGTTACAGCTCTATTAATACATGGCTGGGAGGAGGAGATTGCACAGACTGTGTTTATCTGCTCCCTGCCAGCTTCTGCACTTATGGAGTGGCATTAATCACCTGATTAGTCCACAAGGCCTGGCTGTGTGCAGTTTCTATGATATACATCCCCACTGTGCAGCGGGTAGATCAAGGCACATCACCTTAGCTCTCTGTTCAAGCACTCACTTACCTTCTACGTGGCCCGCTTATGGCCGAGGCAGGGATGTATTTATGGCATAGGTTGTTTTTCTGTTTGTTTTACAGCCGTCAGTTCTCTTGTTCATTCTTTAAGCTCCATTAACCCAGCTGTGAAAGTGACTAGCTAATGCACAGCACCAGTCACTCCCTACATTAATTTAATCCACGGCCATAATTACAAATCCCTGATTACAGTGTGCTGATGTGTTAATGATGTGTCTATCCTGTGTGGTAGGTCCTGGACTCTGACCCTGTAGACCAGACCCAGGAGGTGGAGGAGGATCTGGACTTACTCTACGACAGTCTTGAAGTGTACAACCAGAGCGACAGCGGGCCAGAGATGGAGGATAACGAGAGCGTCCTTAGCACACCTAAACCTAAACTCAAGTATGTCTGCACTCAACCTCTTTAGTTCTAATATATCTAATAATTCTAATGACTGAATTATTTCTGTTCTTCACATTATGATGGAGATTTAGGGCCACTTAAAGGGGTGGGGGGGTTTGAGAATAAAGTCTTATTATAAAAAGAGGTAAGTCATAATTTTAGGCTAAAGGCCTCCTGTTAAGTTATACTTCACAAATAACAAAATATGGAAAGTATTTTGCATATAAGCAACAAGTATCAGGACTTTCAGGTTAATATTTTGACTGTGTCTATTTATCCTCATAATATTATGACCTTTTTCCTCATTACATAATACCTTTACTTTGTAATGAGTTCTTTCTCATTAAATTACGACTTTATGCTAGGCATATTATGATTATTTTTCCAGTTAAATATAACGACTTTCTTCTATATTACGACTTTATTCTTCTAATATAACTTAATTATTCTCAAAATCTCAGAATTTGCACTTACAAATTGACATTTGTTGGATTTGTTTGAAAACATTGAAGAAATTGTTATTGTTTTTAAAAGCTCTGATTGATACCCCTCAATTCCTTTTTTTTGTAAAAACATTATTTCCATGCTGTTAGTTTTATTTTTTTATTCAAATCTTTCTATTTGTGTTTTTAGGCCGTTTTTTGAAGGGATGTCTCACTCCAGCTCTCAGACAGAAATTGGAAGCATACACAGCCAGAAAAGTCAGCAGAGAGAGCTGTCATGTCCTGTAAGTTGATCAGCCACTCCATCAACAGGCCTCTTTGATGCCTCTCAGCTCCACTGTTTACCCGTTAGGTTCTTCCCCCTAGATTTATGCTGAGGTTCTTTTTTGTAAACATTGTTATGTAAAGGAATGGCCCGTGGTTAGTGGTGTTTAAATATCTGGCGGTCTCCTGTGCTTATTGTGGTTCAGGGATTCCCAAGGTTCATGATACGACAGGCAAGATATTCTGAGCACGAGTGCAATGTCCCCACCCTGCAAAAGAGGACGAGTCCTTATCCTATTCACCTCTGTAGTCCTGCAGTATTTATAGGGACTGACACCAACTGACCTCTCCACCACCACCATCAACACACACACCTACACATACACATACACACATATACAAATATGCTCCCATGCCCAGGGCAAAGATTGACTGTAGCTGTCCCTGAATTCCTGCTCAGATTTATGGCCCATTGGAATCAACAAGGGCAGAGAAAGAGGGAGACGTGTTGAGTCTGATGGCGATAGAGGGAGTGCTGTTTATAAATATCTGGGAATCCATTTTAGCCTGTAATAAAACAGCCCAGAGCTCTGCACACTGCTATAGTCCTCCATTTTACCCAATAAATGTCCCAGGCTGAACTTGTAAAAAATGTCTGCGAGACAAAATGTAAAGTCTTTGAAGTGATATTGAAATGAATTAAGTAGATCATAGGAGATGCACTTAAACACTTCGTCGCGTAAACCTGAACACATAAATGTGTCATTTATACTTTGGAAGCTCATATATTAGTACACAGAGGTTGTGAAACATTTATACGATTTTAGAGATATTTATACTCTGCCGCTGTCACCAAGGTGGACTTTGTTGAGACACAATGAGAAACTGGTCAATCTGAACAGATGGACAATAGCATTATTTTGACATCACTGACGTTAATGAGTCCTAGCCACCGCTGCTACAGAATGCTTGTCACCTCATTTTTTCCATAGTTTATTTACTGAATGCCTCCAATTCAAATCGCACCTAATTCAACACGGCACTAACTTGGGCCATTAACCATACAAATGCCCAGTGTGAAGCTGAATGAAATGAACAGCTCTCCAGATCTGGGCTCCACACACAGACAGACAGAGATTTCAGGAATTATGAGATCGATTAATAGATCAGAGAATTGACTTCCATTGTTAAATTGTTTTAATGTATGGGGGTGTGTGTGTGTATTTCCCCTGCAGAGTGGAGACTTTCTGACTGTGGACAGATGTAAAGTACAAGGAGCTCGGTATCAAGACGACAGCCCCACAGATACGACTGTTGTGGTATGTTTTTGGAACAACACTAGTTTCCTTTATTCTTCAGCTAAATCCCCCTTGAGCATCTCTTTCTCGGATTTGTTTTTTCTGACCCCCCAAGCCGTCCACTTGAGTGCTCTTTCCTCCCATGGGTCTTTGTTGTTTTTCCAAGAGAAATCACAGAGGGAGGGTTTATGTAAGGGCGAGCACACCAAACAGCCTCAGCCATCCATTATGGATCAGGGAAGGCAGCACCATGCAGAAGGAGTCTTGACTGGCGGCGATCGAAGGAGAGATGTTTGTGTTTGTTTTCGTCTTTGTGCTGTCGGGTCCGTCTAACCTGTTGCACTGACCCCCGGCTCCCCCTCTGAGCTGCACGCTGCCCGATCATCTCCCTGGTCCACTAATTCAGTTCAATCTGAATATCTGAGCATGCAGGTGCAGCGTTTCCTCCAGCACCTGCTAAGAGACCACGACTTTTTATCTCATCTGTCACGGAGCGCTTGCATCATTATCTCCAACCTCAACCGCCCAGCTGAATAATTCAGCATGCCAGCACCTCTCGACCTCCCTCCACACCTCCACTGTTTCTCAACTCTTCTCCTTGAAATGCTGGCTGCGTATTCTCAACTCAGACGTGCCAGTGTTGTATCATAAACATCATTTTCTTGGCTCATCTTTGCTCCCCCTCCTTTTGGTTCAGGAGCCAGAGGCTGAAGACAATGGGCCGGGGCCAGGGCCGGGGCCAGGGCAAGGGCCAGGGGAGGTGAGCAGCTGGGATGTCAACACTGAGCGAATGACCACTGTTGGCAAGCTCTGCAAGACGGAGTCCCAAAACCACATGTCTCCCAGGTAAATGTCTTATGTCATGCATGATGTCATCATGCATGAACTTTATTATGAAAGTTATGTTAGGGTTTTTAGGATTTAAGACTTAAGGGGTGGAATAAAACCGCACTCTGAAACATAAATGTCGTTTGAAAATGAAAACTTAAAACATCAAGGTTTCTGAAGAGCTGACAGAATTGCCAACATTTACAAGAACTTAAATTGATCAGCCTCGTCTCTGTCTGAATATTCTTCATTGTTGTTTTCAAAGTTCATCAGTCACTGTCGGAAACACTACTGTGCTTCCCCAAAATAAGTTTTGCTTTTCCCCCCCCAAGTATTTTTATTAAATCACAATGTATTTCACATGTCTTGACAAAAAACTAAACTATGATATCTTGGATGAGACACACACGTGTAATCTTGCTCTAAAGCTAGAGACATGCACACCACACAACCGACCTTAACGGGTTAATGTGTTTGTTTAGCTTTGTTGCTCTGTTGTGTATTTTACACTTCTTCTGTTTACTCTCTTTCTCAGTAAAGTTGAGAACAAGCTGCAGAGGCGTCCTCGCAGCACCTCCATGAAAGACAGACAGAACTCCAAGGCCCAGAGCGACAGAACCAGCAGCATGGAGAGCGAGTACTCCCCAGAATCACGGCTCATAGCACAGGTGAGCGATACACACGCATGTAATATCAAGCCGCGGATCTGTTCTTGACAGATGTTTTTAGACTCTCTGCTTCTCATTTGTGCCAAAGGTTCCCAGGAAGTCTGTTTACGACCAACTGAACCAGATCCTAATTTCTGACGAACGCCTTCCAGAGAGCATCATCCTCATCAACACCATGGAGTGGCAAGGACAGGTGTGTGATTTCCTATACACAACATGTTGACCTTCATCTCGCATTAAGACAAGAAGTATTGTTCATGGGATGTCCACTGTGTAGCCCCCCGGTAGCATGTTTTTCCTGCTTTCTCTCCAGCCCAATCACCCCTTCTTCCTCTTGTATCCCCACAAACTCATCGTGTCCCTCTCACGTGTGTTTCCGTGCAGTATGTAGCCGAGTTGCTCCATGAACAGGCCCAGCCCATTGTGTCCACCTGCTCTGCTGCCGATGTTCAGGCTGCCTTCAACACCATCGTTACTCGCATCCAGAGATTGTGAGTCACATGCACACATAACACACTCATTGCTTGAATGACGCAAGCCATCAGAGAGTATGATTTTGCCGCTTGTAATCCTGGGAGTCGTCTTCGCCAAACAACAATGTGTGTTTGTTGTGGCTTGCCGCCAGAGAATTCCAGGACGCCATCCCTCGGGCTGCTCAAGTGCTCTCCGCCTGTGAACCCATTCAATCAAAATGTGTCTGTTTTGAAAGCTGAAGTACAATTTCTTCTCTCTTTTTGTTGTTGTTTTGTTTTGGATCCTGTGTCCCCCCAGGAAGCCGTGTCAATTGCAGATGAGGCTCTTTCACTCTGCCATGTTGCTTCGGTTAAACCTGTTTTCTCTTTAATTCTGCCAAACTGGCATTCCCACTCTCTCCACACCTGCACCTCAGTGTGTTTACTCCAGCTGGGGCCACTTCATGTCGAGTCATGTTCATCTCTGTTAATGTGTCACTCACGGCTTAGCTGGCTGCTTTGTGTTTCCTCAAATGTTGTCACGGAGCCTAAGCAGAACAGGTATTATTCTGCAAATGGAAAACCCTTAATGTCTCACTTCCTAAATTGTTTAGCAACAACGTCCTTAAAGCTGCTTTAATGTTTGGTTTAACTTGAGGAGACGTATAAATACTTGCAAGTACCTGGTATTTCAAATTATAACGTACGACATAATCCGGCTTTCAAAAGAGGTAAGACCGGTTTAAAACCTGGAAAACCCCTGAAGAGATGTAAATCATTCAGACACTCATCATTTCTCCCACACACACACTCTGTGACCCACATCTTTTAGGAGTTAGCTCTCTATCGCTCTCGCTTTCTCTTAAATACTCTCTCTTTCTTTCTGACCTTAACCCCTGCAGCTGCAACTGCAACGCACAGACCCCGTCGACGATGAAGGTGGCAGTGGCCGGCGACCAGTGTTACCTCAGCACCATCCTGAGGTTCTTTGTGGAGCAGCTGGCCAACAAGACCCCTGACTGGCTCAGTTACATACGCTTCCTGGTGATCCCCATAGGTATGTCAGTCAGGATTAGTGCAGAGGGTTATTGGAAATACCAGCCAGAACACGCTA
Source organism: Pleuronectes platessa (assembly GCF_947347685.1). Taxonomy (NCBI): domain Eukaryota; kingdom Metazoa; phylum Chordata; class Actinopteri; order Pleuronectiformes; family Pleuronectidae; genus Pleuronectes; species Pleuronectes platessa. The sequence goes on along the minus strand of NC_070637.1, from coordinate 9,704,454 downwards.
CACATTTTCATCTTTGTTGTAAATAAGAGCATTTTCTTCTTGTGCACAGGTTCTCATCCCCTGGCAAAGTATGTGGCCTCCTTTGACAGCAAGTTCAACACCATCTTCATGGACACTGCATGGAGGGAGCTGTTCTGCAGGACAGATCGGCCCGCTTCAGGTAGGCCGCATGGCTCTGATGTCTGACTGCAAAGCAGGGCTGCATGTCTTGTGTTCACCCAACTTGAAAGGGAAAGAAAAGTGGCCAGAGACTGATGGATGGAAAGAGAATTGTTCATTTTGTGAAAGACCACCACAGTCTGCTTTAGTGTAGAGAGCAACTCTCCATCATGATGCTACTTCTCTGACAGGACATTGTCAGATATTTACCCCAGACGTTATCAGAATTGATTGTAATATCAAAGGTACATTTATGTGACATTACATTACATTTCTTGTCATTACATAAATTTCACTTTGAGGTAAAAAACATTCCTCTTTTACTACTATTTTGTAGAATATATAATCTATATACTCTTAGATTTGAATTGATTTTACACTCACTTTGTAAGTCATGCATTTTTTGCTTCCCACACATCCATGTTAATTTTTCTCTCCTCATCCGTATCCTCAATTCTCACTTGTTCTTGCCCAAACAAGCCTGATAATTTCCACTCCTCTCCACCTATTAACTCATTTAATTTACTCCCCATAGATGTAAGATTCAGAGTCTCACACACCACGTTGAGTCATCAAGTGTTTGCAGGAAAAAACATCAAAGATGTCCAGCTGGGCTCTGTCCTCCATTGTTCCGACATGAATTGTTATATCCTCAATACAAAAGGCAGTGTTTGGATAGAAACTCCTGGTTGTCTCTTTCACAAGGGGAATTTGCTTAAAGTACAGAGGCAGCAGTCCAAAACAAATTGACAAAGAATCCCAAAGTTTCCACATTTCAAGGTGCCAAAAAATGTGTGTCAGGCTGGATTTGCCCCGCAGGCCGTTCTCTTCGACACACGATTTGTCTTGTGTGTCTTACGGCCGACTTCACCCACGTTTTAATGACATTTTACACTCAGCAAGCCCGTCTCCTTAATTCTGTGACATGTTAATGATTAATGCACAGTCTCCGAGCGACATGCTGCATGCGAGGAATTAGCATCTTTCACCAGTTGTCTTGCCGCTTGTTAAGACAGACATGAAACAAGGAGAGAGGCACGTTATTAACAATCTGTCTCCTTGCTCCCCTGCAGATAACATAGATGTAGCAGGACGAGTGGTTCAGTATCTGGCCGGTGCCAACGTGTCCCACCAGTTCCCCATCTCGGAAGCCATGCTCACCTACAAACAGAAGAGGTAAAGCGCCATTGGTTTAAATGCTCTCGTGTGCTGCACATGTTTGTGTGTTGCATGAATGTGTGTGAATGCTCTGAGCTCGTCTGTGTCGGAATGATTTCAAACATGGTGTACTGATATTAATGTTCCTCTATTTTCTCTTATTGAGATTTGTTCTTGAACACAACTGATCGGTCAGTGTTTCCCATAGAATCAATAAAATCTGTGGCGGTAGCGGGGGTGCAGATGCACGAAGTTCACTCGTGTGCAACAGATTCTGAGTGACACGTATAGATTGAAAGATAAGTTCTCTCACAAGAGAAAGAACTGCATTGCAATCAGTATCTGCAGCTGAGACGGTAAAACCCGTATGGACCATAGCAGAGCGACAGTGCTAGCAAGCACGCAGCAAATAGAACTGCAAATAATTTAGAATACAGATAAATTAGAACCGCCACAATCTAGATAATTAGTGGGAACCACTGGATCAGACGATCCAGTGAAGGGGGAAAAAAACTGCATGAGGAAGATATTGAAGTACAAATATGCATGAATGCGTGTGTCTACATATACAAATATACACAAAGTACAGTCACATCTGTTTATTATGACATAAAAAAAGTGTTATGGTTAGGGTTAATAATTAAATGTGATAGAGCAGGGATTTGATTTTCAGATTAGTGCAGGCCTCTCTCCACAAAGTACCGCATTGAGTCAGTTCTCATCTCACACAGTCCTCTGCATCTCGCTGTGCATTTGCTTGTTTTCTTTCTGAGGTTTGACCAAACCCCCCCCCCCCCTCTTTGTGACAGGGGCTTTTTACTGGACGGAGAGATCCGAAATACAGCACGCAGATTTAACACTGTCGCATTCCTTCTTCCCCCCTTTCCCCCCTTTTTTTGATTTGCATTCAAGGAAAAGGAGTTTGTATTTTGATTTTTACATCAGGTATCTGATTCGACTCTTGTTTTGCCCCCCCTATTTTCTCTCCTCCTCCTCTTCCTCCATTTGGCTTGAGCTCCCGTCTCGCTGTGTCCTAACATTCCCCCCTCACACTCGATACTCACTGTAACTCCACTCTGCACTCTGTCCTTACTCCTGTCTTTGGTTTGCTGTGACTTTGGGTTTTACTCTGTCCTCTGTGTTGTTGCTGTGGAGATTTGCCTTACAACCTTTTAACAAATTGACAAAGTGCAATGGTTTTCTGGCTCATACGTCCAAGTGATATGAGTTTCACAAGAAATGTTCAATCAATCAGAGTTAGGACTCTCGAAAGGATTTGATGCACAACGTTGGCGATTGATTTACAACCTGTTAGGTTTAAGTGTTTTGTTCAGTGGTGGCATTGCTATGCAAAACCTTCAGCTCGCACGGTGTAACGTTACTGAATCATAATGAGGAAATACAGCACTGGCGCCCGAGCAGGTGAGGTCGCTGCGGTCTGCTGTTCTGCATCCTGCACTGGAACAAACCCAGCACCTCCCCTCGTCCTATCGTTGTTGTTGTGGGTGCAGTCTATTTTGCAGGCTCATGAAAGACGGGGAGAGAATCGCCGACTAGGTTAGGAGCTGCGCCGCTGGTTGCTGCATGTTGGAGGACATTAGCAGACAGATCACTTTTAGAATCTGTTGTCCTGGCCTGTGTTTGCGCGCTAAACTTCTGTGCCCAATGATTTTTCATGTATTGCTGAACGGGTGATAGCTTATCACTATAGTCGTGTAATGAAGCCAGGCAGTTACTACCATGTCTGTGCCCAAACAATCACTTTTCAAGCGCTTCACAAAAAATTGGCCCTCTTATCCCCTGACCCTGTCTTCTTTTGGTTGTAAGGAGCAGTCCTCTCATTCATCTCATTGTAACGTGACCCCAAAGATGACCCCATTCCACCCCAAGCCAGTCATGTGCCATTTCCACTCTCGATGGGTCATGGCACAGTCCTCCTCCCTCCAGGACCATTGAGTGTGTTCATGTGCACCTTTTGTTGAAATGTTCAGTCACACCTCTGGTCTGACTCACAGTCTCTGTTATCTGTCTCTGCAGCCCTGATGAGGACTCCTGTCAGAAATTTGTGCCATTTATCGGGGTATGTTTTTTTCTTTTCTTTTCCCAATACGAAGATGCCAAACAGAGTTGATAGATTCTTCTGTGTTGAATGTTATTTTAATCTGAGAACTTTTTTTATTATTACAGGTTGTGAAAGTTGGAATTGTGGAGCAAAGCCTCTCAACCTCAGGTAAGAAAGGATTAGTTTTGACATGTGACTGTTGTTTCTGTGTGCTGGTCAGATGCTAAAGAAAAGAAAGAAAGAATCATAACCATGAAAAAATTTCCCACACTTGTTAATATCAGTCCCTGAAACACGCCTGATTGTTTGTTTTTATCAAGATCAATGAATTATTGTCTGAAAAAATCTATGAAAATTATGAAAAATACTCACAATGTTAAACAGATCCTGGATCTGCATCAAAATGACCACATCCTTCCACCAAGTTTGAATCCGTCTGGGGGTTTTTGTGCTAACAAACCGACAAACGGATACAGACGAAAACATAATTTCTTAGAGACCTAATTCATATTGTTTTCATATTTCCACCCAGGCAAGCAATACATATTTCGACAGTGTTTAGTTTTAATTTGAAACTTTGTGCACGACATAATATCTCTCACCCCCCCCCTCCCCCAATTTGCAGTGGACTCGGATGATGCGATGGGAGGCAACACAAGCATCCTGTCCTCCCCGACTCCCCCATCGGCTGGTCTGTATGGGAAGGAGATTGGGGGCACCCCCCCGCAGTCCCCCTCTGTTTCCACCGCCCTCTCTGGAGCTGGGTATGACGAGACTCATCAAATAAATGCTTTTGTTGTCCACTCTCTGTGCTGTTTCTCATTTTGTTTCTCCGTCGTCAGTTCTCCATGTTCGGGCAACGAGGTCATGGGTCTTCAGGTGGACTACTGGACGGTGCAAGGCCCAGAGAAGAAGAAGGAGGGAGAGAAGAGAGACGTGGGACTGAAGAACACCCTGAAGAGTAATTTCCGTTCACTGCAAGTCAGCCGCCTCCCGTGTGGAGGGGAGCTCACCCCCCCGCCCAGCATGGCCATGACTGTTGTTACCAAGGAGAAGAACAAGAAAGGTACGCTAGGAAATTCTGTCGCAACTGTACACAAAAAAAAGTGTCTGTAACTTGTAAATTTAGCTGGATGACGTATGCAATTTTGTCAAATCTGCTATTAAAGCTCATTTACGATGCCTTTAGGAGACAAAGGTGGTTGATGATGTGCCTTTATAGAAAGAGGAAACATTGGCCGAGTCGTAAACAGCGCTGGTCCAATTTAGCACCTCGCAAAGTCTGTCCTCAAAAAGTTCAGCAAGTGAATTGAAGAGCTATGTGTTTATTTCTTTAAGACCATTCACCTATTTAACTGTGCTCTTCTATAATATGTGTCAGACTCAAGGCACTTTTAAAACTCAACCCAGCAGAACCAGAGATATCGTCTTTTTTTAATCCTACATATTCTTTTTTCATTTTTGAATCTGGTGCCTACGTTATAACTGTTTTGCTAGTAACCACTTATGTAGCCTGGAACTGTTATCTTCAGAGATGAGGAGTTGGTAATGGAGGTCTGATAAACTCAAATATTTTTTACTCCACAACCCCCGATTTTCATTTTTACCAATGCTGACTCTGATTACCTTACATGAGGCATTTAATCAGACTTCATGCAGATCTCTCTGCTGCCACAGAAAGATGAATACAGTTTTTCCACATGCACAGTTGTGCTTCCCGAGACCAGTAAATAACATTGGCTGTGTAATGTCAGCTGAGTTTCCTCTTCAGTACAAAAGAAAATGACTGGGCTCTCTCTCCCCCCCTGCAGTGATTTTTCTCAGCAAGAAGCCCAAGGAGAAAGAGCTGGACTCTAAGAGCCAAGTGATTGATGGCATCAGCAGGTTGATCTGCACAGCCAAGCACCAGCACACGATGCTGAGAGGTGAGACCGCACAAGCACACAGCTGAAGCTGCACTGCCCCCTGGTGCTGATGCCACAACTCGCCTCAGTGTTGCATAGTGAAAATCAGTGTTTCTCAATCTGGGGGATTGCGAGATCATATCTGGAGCTCGCCAGATGGTTGTAGAGAAAGTAATAAAATGATCTATTCAATAACGTGACTCTTTTTAGAGTGGGGATTGTTTCTACATTAAATTGTCTGCCCCAGTGATAACATCTGCTTTAGATTGGAGGTTTTATTGGTTGTATTTCTGAGTCAAGGCTGTTTTCAGACATGAGCTCTTGTAAATTACGGGTTTGGACATTTTCCAGAGTTTGTGTTTCACTTGTTAAGAACGCATCAGGAGATTGTCCGTCAGAATTAGTTGGTGTCACCACAACAGGAAAATGTTCAGAACATTGAGGCGAGTGGTGGTCATCTGAGTGGAGCGTGCAGCAGCTAGAACATGACGCAGCAGGAATCACAAGTCTCCTACGTGTGGCTCCTCCCGTGTTAGACAGGTCATCAATGCACCCACTCAATCATTTAGAATTTCCTGCTGTATTCTCACATGGGCTGACTCACACATTTCCAGGACATTTCACCAGAGGACTGGCAGGAAAGGAAAACTGTCCAGTGAAACTGACTCGGACATTTGTGTTCTCACATACAGCCTCTAGACCTTTAGTGGATTTCGGAAAAACAGCTCAACCAAAAATATATCAAAACATGTCCAGTCTGAAATGTTTCGTGACTGGAAAAAGGTTGAGAACCACTGATCTAAATAATGAATGATCTTCTCTGAAACCGTTGTCAGTGCAATTTCTCAAGCAGCACCTCAAATTTGTATTATGTTATTCTTCTGTTTGTGTATCTAACTGTGATGCATCTTCTTCCCCAGTCACTATTGACGGAGTGGAGTGGAATGATGTGAAGTTTTTCCAGCTTGCCGCCCAGTGGCCGACACATGTCAAGCACTTCCCTGTTGGAATCTTCGGTTACACTAAGCCCGTGTGACCCCGGCCACCGTCACTGCAGCCTCACCCACTACCAGACTCCCCGCCGCACTTGTCTCACCGAGAGGTTTAGAGGAAAAGCCAACCGGCCCCTGGCAGTAATAGTTTTCCTGTGGAAATCTTACTGACTCACAACCGTGTTCAATACACAAACTTCATGTTGTCAATTTGATGTTTTGATGTTGTTGGGTGTTGTTGTTTTGTTTTGTTTTCTACACACTACAGAAAGAACAAGTACTATTTTGTAAGAATTGTGCTACCGCCTCGGAGGTATTTCGAGGCTTTTTGACAATTTGCCACATTTCGATAATGGCAGCTGTGTTTGCACTTTGTTTTTGTTAACATTTTATTATTTCTGTGAAATCCTACATTTATTGTTACTCTATAGACAATGGAGAAGTGTGGTGGTGACGTGCAGTGGCGTGCGTGAGGTTGTTTGAGACCGTGTTTGTGTTTGTTGTTGAAAGTTGGAATATTGCTGTGAATCTAGATGGAATCCTTCTCTTCGAACTCAGTGCTCCGTTTTCTTACTCGTCCCTTTACGTTCTTCAAAAAGGTCCATTTCACAAAAAGGAACAATGCGTTCTTTTTGTCTCGTTGCTTTCAAGCACACTGTGCAAATCAAAAAAAAAAAAGGAAAACAACTGGAGCTGTGTATTTTTGAAGGTAGCTATGATGAATGTAGCTATGACACATTTGTAACATGTAAGCCGTTCATCCAATGACTTCATTCATGTAAGTACTGGAGATTTTGTGTGGATGTTTTTGTACATTTGGATTGTACTGTAGAAGCAGGGTAACGTGACACAGAAACAACACATTTCAGCTGAATGACCAATTTAGCTGCGACTCCATGAGCTGTCGTACTAGTTTTGTTTTCCTCACGGGTGTAATCGGGCCTTTTTGGAGTAAATTCCGGTTTTAACAGCTTTTCTTTGGCAAACATGGCCGCCCCCATATTCAGCTGACCCTGATATCATCTCACAGACCTGCAGTAACACAACAAATAACTGGATCACTCCCGATGTGCAGTGATGTGCCAAAGTGGCGTTTGTTTCACAGTGTAACCACCAGAGCTCTTGCCTTGGCCAAATAGTTTGTAAGAATTAAAACTAATAGATAACATATGTGTGGTCCCTGTGGAGATCAGTATTTAGATTACTGAGTTTGAAAAAAAATCGCAGATATAAATTTACAGATTAGTTTTCCACTTTTTGGGCCAAATGTAGACGTGCACATCCAAACCAACCGTTGTGCCCTTTCCCACGGCTTCGTCACGCAGGCAGCGCCCGACCTCAACCTGCTCATTCAGTAGATCTTTGTTCTGGGTCGATTTCTAATAGGAATGAGCTGCTCTGATTTGAAATGTGCTTTGACAGTAGAGTTAAGCAAAATGCGAGTAATGTACTGCTTTTAAAACATGATGAAACGTGCGTGGAGTCTTGCCAGAAGTCACTGCCTGTGTGTGTGTGTGTGTGTGTGTGTGTAGCTGTGCTATTTGTTCGATGGTACTCCCTGAACAGTGTTGCGTGGAATATTTTTGCAAGAGGATGAGTTTGCTTCTTTTTTCTTTTCTTTTTTTTTATAAAGTGAAGACTTATGAGCTTTGACAGGCTGGGCTTTTTTGTTAGCATTGTATATAAATATATACAAGATGTACTATTGTGAACCGCAACCCCCCCCCCTTCCACTAAATTGAAAGCACAAATAGTGTACTTTTATTTCTTGACGTAAATACCAAATATATTTACAGACTATGAAGTTGACTTGTACAATGCAAACGCTATTAGGTTTGTTGTTTCTCATACATTTCCCTCACTTTGTGATGCACTTTCATGTGGTTTTATACCTTCGCTCCAATTGGGACACGCTTTGGTTTGAGGTGAAGTTTTCGAGGCGTTTATGAAATGTAAACCACTGCCTGTAGTCAAGAGAAGGCCTTTTTTTGATTAAGTTGAAATAACCCTTGTTCTCATGAGGATGTTGTGTTTATGTTGACGGGGTAACAGCGCCCCCTGGGGCCTGAGAACCGTCACGGTTGTCTGTTACTTCAATGTTTTGACACTTGATGCTCAAGCTTATTTTGCAGCTGCCACAGATGTCCCGTCTGCCCGCGACGTTTACACTCAGTTTTCTGGTCTCCTGCCTTTTATTTTGAAGGGTTCGGTCTTCTCTCGGCCACAAGGCTGACGGACCCCCGACAGATTTTAGAACTCGGGCTGTGAAGTGTTTGCCGGGGCAGAGTTGATTGAGGGAATTTGTCAAAGTGAGTTAGCCTCTTAAATACTAAATGGGCTAAATGACAAGTGGATTTCAATGTATTTGACCTCAAGTTTGTTTTTTTCCTTTGCCCTAAATCTAGAGGTAGCATGGGGGTGTTTTACAAGACTGGATCAATGAGCAGGCATGTCGACTTTCAAAAGTTTGGCAACTGACTAACAATCTGTGTTCATGTTCATTGGTGGTGGAGCAACGTGCCATCTCATTGCTCCTGTTCCTTGAGATGCCGCCCAGTGTCTTTGCACAAACCCTATTTTAAATGACATGACAGTATTTTTAAATTTACCACTAAAAATATGGGTTACTCTGCATGTTTTACTATAGATGTAAATATGTTTTGGATTTTTATATCGTTTTTTCTTTCCATGCTCTCACAAGCAGTTGTGTTAAATAAAATTTTTAATCTTCTGTACAAACAGTTTGTCTTTATTCATATTTTCTGATTTAATTTAAATGTCCAGAACAAAATAACATCACAAGAAGAAGACGTTCAGTCCCACATATATTTCCCGACTCCTATCATTTAGCGGTGAAGGACGGCAGGTTGATGTAACTCTTCATGGCGGGTAGCGGTTTGATCTTGCGTCCGGCCCAGCCTCCCTTCCTCTGCCACAAGCCGCTCGAAGGGCGAACGCCGAACCAGCGATTGCGACCTGCTTTGCCGATGATCTCTTTGTTGTGGTCGATGTTGGACACGCGTCCCACCGTCACCATGCAGGTCTCCAGAACCTGGGAGCATCGCAGACGACAACGTTGAGTTCAGAGCAGAATGTTTTAATTTAACCAGTCAGTGTAATGTTAATCCAGATGGTCTCACCTGAACCTGCTGCTTGGAAGGAAGCTGAACGATTGCAGTTCCGTTCACTTTACGAAGCAGAACGCCACTCGTCCCTGAAAACAAAAGCCCCCCACATTTAATTTGACTTATAATGGTAACTGCTTTTGTTACTGATGAGTACTTGTGCCACTTAAAGGGGGGGAAATCTGAAATGTCAACAATAGTCATAATAATGAGCATGAAGTTGTGGTACTATGAGAAGCAAAGTAATATGTTTATGATACTCAAATTGATATTACAGGAACAAAGTCGTACTTTTAAGAATCTCAGATGATCAACCTGTCTGCGTTAAAACGAGGAATGTGGAGCATCTTCAGTTATATTTTAGTATAAGTTTCACATATAACCATATGCTTCATCTTTTGGCTCATCAGCACATTATCAGGACTTTGAAAAGATTCAGCTTTTTCCCGTGATAGAATTACTATTTTAAACGAACTTTATTCTCCTAGTATTACGACCTTTTCTCACAGAATAAGTTCACTCATTGACGATTCTTAGCAACATCTTTGATAAATGAGTTATTACTTGGTCAAATGTGAGATTTTCTACTTGCTCATCACTTTTGTGAAACTTTACAAACCACAACATTTATCAAAAGTTGAGAGATGAATCCGTATCTGAACCTGCACAAAGTAACAGATTTACCTGCAGCACGAATGTACTCTGATCCTTTCCCTGGTTGAATCTCCAGGTTGTTCACCAGAGTCCCCACAGGCAGAGCTCCCAGTGGGTGGGCATCACCTTCATTGGCCAGGACTACAAAGAGAGACATTTTATTTTGTGTTAAACAGAGGTTCAGGGAGCAGCATCATTAAACAGGGAAGAAACCTTTATAGTTTCAAAGTAGCTTTAGAGGAGGATCACGTACCCGCCATGCGTCCGATAGCTCCCGATGTTTTAATGACGTCTCCGGCCTGCATGTTCTCTGTAGCGACGATCCACCTCTTACGGTTTCCTCCGGCGACCAGTGCAATGTCAGCAGACCTGTACAGACAACACGGATCGTTAGATGCGATTCTGTGTTCTTGATCTTAAATGACACGTGTGCCTGATAGAAGCTGGTCTCACCTGCATGGGTCGTACCGCACCTCCACGACCTTCTCCTCGAACGTCTGGGCCTCTTTGCCCGGTTCGAAGCGGAGGCGCTGGAAGTCGACCCACCGGTATCTTTGTTTATGGCCGCCGCCGATTCCGTGTGTCCGTACCCTTCCTGTGCAGCGGAAAGAAAGAGATGAGACGCCGTCATCCCTCAGCTCGGGTCTGAGATCAATGTGGCCTCTATAAAAGTATCTGCTGCTCTCTGACTGGATGTGGAGCAGGTTAGCAGCTCAGCACGAGTTACCATGGTGGTTTACCCCGGTATGTGAACCAGCATCACAGGACTGAACCATCTTGAGTTCAACCCAAAGAAACTTCCTTAACCACAAACTCTGCCTCGTGTACAGCACACAACCAGCCGCCCCTCCTCTTTACCTGAGCTGTCTCGGCCTCCTGTCTTTTTCTTCCCTATTGGTCTGATGGTGTATTTCTCCCTCTGCTTCCAAAATGTCTTGTTCTGCTCCAGAGACGCTGAGGTGAGGAAGCCTCTGCACTGAGTCGCCAGGGCTCCCAGCTCCAACCGCGACGCTGCCTGATGACACGTAAACAGAGACAGACGTGGAATTAACATCCACTTATCTGATTGAAGTCGAAGGTCAAACTAAAACATGAGTGTGTCTCCTGTGGCCACTTGTGATCGGATCTCGCTTCCCCGCTCTGTACAAAAATAATCGTGTTCATCATGAGGTTTTTACCCAGTTTGAGTTCACAGCTGTGTCCGATGTTTCTGTGTGTGTGTTGTCCAGGTATTGCTTATGTTGTGGGGACCTTACTTTGTTTACTCAGACTCATTATGGGGACTTGTCTTCGTAATGTGTCCCCTAAATGTGAAGACATCTTTTAAGGTCAAGTTTTAAGGTCAAGTTACCAGGAATGTAAGTCAATGTGAGGTCAAGGAGACACGGCTGTGTGTGTGTGTGTGTGTGCGTGCGTGTGAGTTACCTGTGGTGAGAGCACAGCATGCTGGGACAACGTCAGTGAACGCAGAGCTCGAGTGAGACACGACATCGCCATGACAACGTCCTCCTGTCTCCTGTCAGAACAGAGCACATTCACTTTTCACTCAAACCTCATCTACACGTTCGTGTCTTCTACACACTGACTGCTACACGTTTCTCCGTGTTGTTGTGTTGCTGTTGCTCTACAGACCACAGCTACAGTTAGCTTAGCCTGTGTGCACCGAGTCAATCCGGTGAGAGAACCGGACCCGCCTCCACTTTTCTGTCTCAGTGAACTAACACGTGTCTGTCATGTCTCTCACGTATAAACCAAACGGACAGTGACGTTACACCAACCTTTGTGTTTCACTTATTCATCTCCAGCTTCTCGTCGGCGTCCTTCACAGTCCTGCACGCCGCGTCGCACACTGATGACGCCAGAGCTCAGGCATCGTTTTTGCGTGATACGTCCAGCAGAGGGCGCCCCTGAATGTCCTGAAGATCCGCTTTCCTTTTAGATTTCACTTTTTCCGCTTATTTGAAAAATTTAAAACTTAAATGTGGAAATCTACTAATTGATTCTCCTCTAAATGTTGATCAGTCATAAACACGTTGGTTTGTTCTGCATGTTCAGCCGAAGGTCAAAGGCCAAACAGCTCATTCGAGGTGTTGATGGCTTCATGAGCTGGAGAAAGTCATTTTGACCATATTAATAATTATAACAGATTTACTACCTTAAATAAAGGCACTTACTCCAGTTTATGAATGGTGCATTATAAAAAAAGTGTTACCTATCATTCTGTTCACAAATTTACAGCAAATAAATAACTGTGATTATTATAAAATCAAAGTTCAAAATTACAACACAATCCTGTATGTGTTTATACTTTATATTAATCTGTGTCTATTTCATCACAGATGATCTTACAAATCATTGGACGATGCATGTTTTGAACATGGATGCATATGTGCTTCATTCAACACAGTATAATAAAACTGAACCTGTTTGACTGGCACCAGAAGACAACACTTCTTCACTTGTCTTTATGAAGTAAGTAAACTAATCAGATCTGGTGTGCTGATATTTTAGCTCTGTCAATTTAAAGGTCCAGTGTGTAAGATTTAGGTGAAAGGGATCTATTGGCAGAAATTTAATATGAAATAATCCTAGTGATGTTTTCACTAGTGTGTTTCATGTAAATTGTACATATTGTTGTTTTCTTTACCCTTGAATGGGACCTTTATATTGAAATACTTTATATTTACATTGGGAGCGGCTCCTCTCTATTGAGGCCGCCATGTTTTTTACAGAAGCCCAAACTGGACAAACTAAACACCTTTTGAGTCTTTATGACAACTGAAGGCTGCCACAGGTTCTCTCTCATGTTTGGAAGAGGAGGGTGAGGTGAGGGGTCTTCAGCTGCAACATGCAACTTCACCACTAGATCTCACTGAAACCTTTAATAAAACAGAAAAAAAGTCTGCACATAATGTTCATGCATAGTAATTGTAATTAAAGTTAAATGAGACAAGATGTAACTATTATATCGACTTTTTTTTTCTTTTGAAGACCCTTCAATATGACTGGGAGTAAATCAGAGCAGGAGAGAAGAATGATTTTCGATCCATATGTTTGTTTTATTGAAATACTCACAGAATCCATCAAACTGTAAAAAGGACAAGTTTAAACTGATCATAATAATAAAAGTATGAAAAATGACAGCTGTATTAATACATTTCAAATGTACCCACATCTTGAAACAGCAGGGAAATGAACAGGAGCATAAGGAGCAACATGAGGGAAATGAAGAGCAGCATCTTAGGGAAAGCAGGAGCAGCATGAGGGAAAGAAATGCAAGGTATATTCACCATCTTGCCTATATTCTCAAATGACACCCAGTTGAGGGCAGGTGATTTGACAGCACAGTATTGAATCTTGTGACAAGTTTGAAGAAAAGGATCTGCACAACTGAAAGCTTCGCTCAAAGGATAATATTTGCTCTCGTGCAAAAACAATGCTCTCCCCCAGACTTTTGATAAATTCAGTGATTGTTATTCCTCAGTGTCCATAAATCTAGATGTGTATTATTTTTATAGAGATGTGGCGAAAACAAAAAATGACGTCACGTCTTCTGCGCCGCAGAGGCTGCTGGGAGCTCCGCGCAGTGAGGCAGACATTTTGGATTTAAAGGGGCTGAGCTGGCCGTCAGTCCGAGCTCTCGGTAAGTGATACCTACATTTTAAAGAACTCACGGTGGACGAAGCGGAGACCCGAACGTTGCTGCGTGTTGAACTAGTGTAAATGCAAGTCACCGCGTGTAGAAAGGAGGAACTCGACGCTCCGAGCGGGGAGATACTCGTAGCTACTAGGGAGTGGTGATGCTAGCTGGTTAGCCGAAGCTAGCTTGTTGCCGACGGGAGCGCTCGGCAGCTAGAAAGGCGAGTTTCACTGCCTGATGTAACGAGCACAACATCCAGAAAATGTCGCGATAAAACCCGTGAAGTATCCAACATGTCCCGTTAATGTTCATTAATCGGCTGCTGGGGGAATGCGAGGGGAGTCGAAGCTCCGCAGTGAAATGCGAAAGTCAAAACAAAATGAAACACACAATCCCAGTCAGGAGGAGACCTCAAGCTAAATGATTACGAGCTATATTTATCGTTGTATGTTTTTATTTTGCAAATGTTTCCGAGTCTGTCGCTGCTTCCTGTGGCGGAGGATGTGCACAGTCATTAACATGTCGCTTCCATATCCAATGGTTTTCAGCATCGATTCATCATAGCGCAGCAGTGCAGACGTCAGTGTAAACAGGTGTCTCAGTCTCAACACGATACTCCTGTAGTTAAACAGATCCCCCGTCTGATTTATTTTAGATCTACCAGGTATCTGTTGTATAATCATTGGCAGTATTCAGTCAGACATGTTTCAGACAGATGGCTCTCAGCTGCCGGTTTTCCGTGTAGGGATGGTGGTCCGTGGTCCGTGTCAGTGGCACTTCCCTCCCCGGTGTCCCAGGCCCCGCCACACCCTTCTCGATGGCAGCCTCTCCTTTGTGTCTGGCAGTGATGCAGACCCGCAGGAGAGCTAGATAGATGTTGGAGCAGGAAACAAGAGGAAGATGAAGTGATCCGCTGCAGCCAAAGTTGAAACAGACCAGAAAGGCGTCTCTGGGGAGATGGCACAGAGGTTGGCCACCGTTTGCTGATGCTCCCACTGCAGTCTGGCCTGTTCGAGTCCATAATAATCATAACATCTTCCTCAAAGCATCTTTTATATGGCCACTGCAATGAGTTTCTATTATTTACATTAAGCTGAACATAGGGCTGGATGAGCAGGTTATCACAAACATTTTAATCTCATTATTAATGTATACATTTAAAAAAGAGGCTTAAACTTTTGTCGTCAAGCATGCTTGAAACCAAACCCAAGCTTTTTTAGAGAAGAAAAATGCCATCTTCTTGACTTGGTTTCATCCCCCCTTGAAGTCTGAATGATTCTGTGTGCGTATTTATAGCAAACTAGCATTGATCCTCAGTTTCGGGATCTGTTGGGTAAGTGCATCGACTTGAAAAGCTGTAGTTCAGTAATGGTAGGAAGAGATTCTGAGAAACGAGGGACTGAGTGATGATGGTGTTTACCAAATGGCATTGTGATGATGTGAGGCTTTAGGCCTCTGTTGATGAGGACTGATGAAGAGTGGAGCTCTGGGTGGGTAATCACGTCAGAGAGATATCAAGGCTGTGGTTGATTATTCAGAAAATTTCCCTTCCACTCACCGCATTTTCTTGAATCGTTGTAAGCAAAAAAAAGATTATTCAACCGCATCCCTGACTTCCACTGATCAGAGGAAAAAAGGAAACAGTCAGAGCCAAGCTGTTTCTTTGAAAACATACCGATCTTTCATAAACCTGCATTCCTCCCGGGCATTTGTGTTGGCTTTGAAACTGTAATAAATGATATGACCTTTGATCGGCCTGCAAGATTGAGTCATCGAACCTGTCAATAAATTCAGTTCCTGGGAGAATTGACAGAAAGCAAGACTTGTCTGTTCAGCAAATTCTTTTTTGCTTATAAGGCCCTGTTGTTAAATAGATTTTTGGGGGTTTGAAGAATTGTTAGCTGTAGAGAAGGCTGCTATTCACTGTGGATTTAATGTAATATTTCTATGCACCACAAATTAAGCCTCCTATACACTGTGAGTTCAAAGTTACCATCATGTCAATTTTTTCAGTGCAACACAGCTGATGTAATGCCACTTTGAAATAGAGAGAAGAATTTGGTAAGAAAAGGCCAGTTTAATTGTGTGTCAGCACTCACTGGTGCAAAACTGGTCAACGTTGCTGCATTAGTCAGACCATGAACGTCACTGGAGAGAGAGAGAGAGAGAGAGAGAGAGAGATGGTTTGTCCGTATAAACTGGCATTTCCTGTATGATCATTACAGTCCTGGTGTCATGTTTCAAATGCTCGGTGAGTTTCAAATGTTCCTGTAGCTTTATGACCATTTACTGGACTGAACAAGGTCAAATATTCAACACTAGACAATCAGACAAGTATAGCTTAGTCTTAAGGTGAGAATGAATGACCAGCAGTTTTATTTTCAAACATATTGTGTCGCACCATGACACATTCGATTTTGAGCCTTGAAGTGTTTTGTGTGGCATGAGCAGCTCCTTTTGATTGCGTGAAGCATCATTGAGTCTATAGTGTCTCATTAGGTATCTTTCTTTGTGTCTGATGAGTATAGAGAAGCAGAGTCTAGATCATCATGGCTCCCTCCCCCCTCTGCACTCCTCTGTTTTCCTCCTGCTAGGGGCGGGGTCGTCTCTCGATGTGCGCCCTGAGCCGTTGTTTGCTTGTTCCGAACGAGCAGTGGGAAGGTCACCATCATCCTGCAGACAGCTCCCATTCTCGTCGCCCCAACATCAACACTCGTCGCTCTGATTGCAGTCCAGCTCCATTACCATTTGTTTCACACGGAAGGTTTCCTTTTTCATTTTCAGAAGGATCTCTCTGGATTAGCACAGCAATTGTATGATGCTCTTATCCGGCATTTAGCGCTGTTGCTGGATGAGGAGTCATGATTTCATCAGCTTTTGTCTGTGCCAAACTATGAGGCTCTGATCTTCCACTGAAACCGAGGTTAGTTTTCTGGTCCGCAGCAGCTGAAAACATTGCAAGTGTGAATAATAGATGGTTTAACTCTTTAGTAGGAATTTATTGCTGTTAGTAAAGGACATAGTCTTGGAGTGTGATTATTCAGAGTTTGTCAGTTTTTTTTTTTTTATCCCTAAAAAGTAAAGAGCCACGATGACTTTTTTTTCTCCACAATGATTCGATATCTTGTGCAAACTTTCCACTCTGACCGGTTTTCAATTGCAGCCTGACTGTAAAGCTACATTTCATAAAATCCTCCATCGGTCTTAAACTACCAGTAAGAAGAAGGAACATCTGTTAATGCACCATGACTTATCTGTTTTACATGCATATTAAAGTGGCACGCATGCAGCTCTAGGACAAGGGGTTTCCTTGACTGCCTGTATTTACTTTTTTTCCTGTCATGAGAATTGATCCGGAAACTTTTCTCATGATTAGGAACCACTGGCTGACTCGCTGCTCATGAACTATGGTTGATCCTGGTCACTTATCTACCTGGTCATGAGGGGATTTGGATAAAAGCCCAAACTGGGTGAATGTGTGCTGCTAAGCCCGACCGATATGGAACAAAATTCTGATATATTGACCTGTGTGTGTATATATTTGTATATTGATAATGATTCCTGAGGTGTCGTAACCAAACCCTATAGGACAAAGACATGTAATTGTGGCTTGATATCTTAAAGTTTAACCATAAAACAAAACACAAATCCAACTAAATATATAGAACATATTATTAAAATACACCAAATTTATGATGTAAAATATTTAGCTATACAAATGAAGATCTTTTGTGTTTATTCTGTTTATGTCTATTCTGTTAAACATAAGTTTTCATAAACAGCAATACACAGATGTCTGAAAAGGACATATCACTGATATCGCTCAGGATCTAACTTGTACTTGAGGAGCATGTTTTTTTTATATTGTCTCAAAAGCAGTATGGTTGCACTGGGTTCTTATAAAAACAATGATTAAATGGGGGAAATGTTAAACATTAATCGAAGTGCAATGTTTTAAAGAAAAACAACAGGCCTGTTGGACTTTATCTCGCCACTTTAAAGACAAGAAAAATATTAACCTCAGCAGTCAAGAATGCATTGACGTGCAGGTACTTGATACAGGTGTTTGTGTTTTTTATCAAGGGAAAGCAGCTTGTTTTTCCACTGGCTGACATGAAAGTACCTCTATTCTTTGTTATCTGCTGGTTATACAAAGCAGTCAGGTGTTTCATCCCCATGTTCAACAGCTCAGAGAGTCAGAGTAACTGCACAGGGTAATAAGCTGCTTCATCTGTGAATATGCTTGTTTTGTTTTAAACAGATCTTTTGTATCTTGAAGAGAGCAGGTATGAGCTTTATTGTCAGGCTTAAAATAGGCTGGCCCTGGTCTGTCTGACTTGCAACACGTCAAGTACAGGTTCACTTACCGTGCTTCTATAAAGCATGATGGTCATATGGTCATATTCAAAGCAGTCTTTTTTTTTTTTTTATAACAATGCTGGTAAGGGTTCAGCTTTATTTGCTTTTAACATTCATAAAGTAGAAAGTTAGTTTTTTCTTTGTCAGGACAGAATGATTCTCTCTTGTCCGTGTCATCGTCTATTTGTCTTTAATGTTAAGTTCTCCTGAAACTTGTTACTTCTTGCCTGCTGGTGAACTTCACAGCTCACTCACACATTTTACTGTTATGCACTTTTTGTAAGTGATGACTGTAAGCCCTCTGGTCTTTTTCTTTTGACATATTAAACATGTGCATACCACGACTACAGCACTCACCCAGAAATAGTTTGGTACTAATGAGTTTGTAACACCTTACACTTTACATTTCAATATGTCAATTTACTACTTAGCCTTAATTATGTTGAGAAAGGGGAAATAATGAACAGGTACCATTTCCTTCATAGATTATACATTTTTTGTGTTTTTCATTGGATTTTAGTTAGTGGTTGATAGTCAAGCTTTTTAATTGAAGATAATATATGAACAATATCATTTCAAGATGAGAGAAGAAGATTCCCCCCCCCCCCTTTGCTCTCCATAATGTCACACTGGAGTCCATCATCTGAATTGTGTTAACGCTTAATGGAGGGCGTACTCGATGCATGTTGCTGGTGCGATCGTTTTATCAACAACGATCACTGTTTCATGCTCAAAGTAGCCAACTTTCGTGCTAACGTGCCATGCTAGCTATCAGTACAATGCTAAAGGGACCCAAGGGAAATTAAACCCACAACCAGATGAACACACCAGGTTCACCAGATGCCCTAACCCTGTCTACCTTTTCATATTATCGTATTTTAGTGGTTAGCGCCCGTGCTTGTAATGTAATGATTCAATATGATTCTGTTGGCGGACGCCTCCGTTGTAGCGTAAAAATTCTACATTGCGCAATGTGACAACATTAACTTACCATCAAAACTGAATGAGCAGTTTTTCGAGTGAAGCCTCCAATGCACACATCTGAGTCTAGCTGACACATTTGATTATTGATCACTGCTGCTCTCCTGCCTAGAGAGAGCCTCTACCTGGTGGTACAAAGTCGTCACTGTCCTCCTGATTAAAGCTCATTACCGGAGAGAGATTAAAGGGTTAAGACAGCTTTGAGTCCACTGCAGTAGCTGTCCCTGTGTGGTTGTCTACTGTTTACCATGAAATATATTAGTATCATAAACAACGCTTCCCATGACCGAGCCCAGCTGTAATTGCATGATGTGACATGCATGAATCACACAGGAGGGGGTTGTAATTACCGGATACCATTGATAGACCTCGGTAGATTTGTTCATTTGTGGGTCTGCCATGGCAAGATTCATCTCTAACGCTGAGCCAGGGTTCACACTAAATACATATGCAAATTTTCTCTGAGAAGAGGTCTGAGGACGGTGAAGCTAACAAAGTGACGTGGACATTCCAGCTGAAAAATTACAGAACATCTATTCCTTTTTTGGTAATCAATATAGTGTTAATTGTGTGTGGTTATTTAGATCCACATTCGTCATGATAGTGCAACATTGTAACAAGCAGCCAAATCATATACATGTCAAAATTATCTAGTTGAAAACCTCTTAAATGTATTTTCTGGTTTCCTTTCTTGTGTTTAATTATTGTCTTTAGTAGCTTTACGACAGTTGGTTGGACCAAACAATCTAGTACATGTTTCTCTAGACAGGTGGCTCTCAGTGGGTGTTTAAGTTCTGCATCCTTAACCCTTTATTCTCACTGCTGCTCTAACGCAACATTGCCTGGATACTATTTGGATGGGCAGGGCCGTTTCTTGCTCTGACATAATGATGGAACCAACGGTGATGTGGCTCAATGAGTCATGGATTATCTTCAGACTGTTTTGAGAAAACAGCACATGTTCCATGTACTCACCCAAAGGCTGACATTTCTTCTGAACACAGTATTCTTGAAACTGAGGTTCTTTTTCTGTCTTGACCAGCTACTGAGCTGTATTGCTGAGGCTTTTGTTTAGTCATCCTCTCCTTGACTCTTGTGCCGGCCATGAAGCCAGCTAGGCCTCTGTTTTGGTTAAAGTAATGTTGGCACCAGAAGCCACTCACAATGCAGCATCTGTATGCCCTCTGGTAAACTGTGAGCTGCAGCCCTGCTCCTAACCAGAGCTTATTATAAGAGCCAAGTCCCAGCACCATGTCCTCCCAGAATAAAATTCCCCTGTGGTCATCAGCTTTCTACAAATTTTTCGTTTAAAATGATCCTCGCACAAGCAGACGCTTTAGCTCCCTATTAGATGCAATCTCTGTCTATAGTAAAGTCCAGGCATTTCTTAGCTTGGACTGACGACAAGGTGGAACTGTGGCTGAAAGTAAGGTTTGGGGTGCTTTATATTCACCGCTGGTAGTCAGGTTGTGACTGTTCAGGAGGCAAGTGACTGGGAGTGACTAGTTTCCATAAGTCTTAGTTTCTGCCCGTCTTGAATAAAACAGTTATTTGATATTGCGCATGTTTTAAGACACGACATGTCTATCTGTTCACTACTTGCAGGTCACAAATTCACACAGACTCAGATGCAACATTGTCATTTTAATTCATCGTGTATTTTTATCTTTTTATACATATTGAGCAGATCATCTTCTGAGTATGTATAATTTTAATAGCACAAAAATGCTGACCCAATGTATCGCACCCCTGTGTGTCCAATAGATACTATCACACTTTCATCGCCAAAACGTTGCTTTAGGATCATTGTAATATCATATTTGCTGAGCAAAGAATTTACACTGTCTGTTATTATCAATATAATGGCTCTATAATGCTGGATATTGATAACATTAAACTCAGAATGGAGCAGTTGCAGTTAAGCGGAGATAACTCAGCTCTCAGCTTTTGTTGTGAACATTACTGCTAAGAACAAAGTCCAGTAGTTCTAACAAGTTCCCAATCTTCTTTCAACCTTCACAGGTTTCCTTGAGCTATATAGAATATGTCCACCATGGTTTATCCAAGGGAAGAGAAGCTGGAGAAGCTTACACAGGAGGAGATCATCTCAAACACGAAGCTGGTGATCCAGGGTCTGGAGGCCCTGAAGAACGAGCACAACTCCATCCTCCATAGCCTGCTTGAGACCATCAAGTGCCTAAAGAAGGATGAAGAGGCCAACTTGGTGCATGAGAAGTCCAACCTGCTCCGCAAGTCAGTGGAGATGATTGAACTGGGCCTGGGAGAAGCACAGGTAAGAGAGGGGTGTAGAAGGAGGATAAGTTAAGAACTTGATAATTTGGTCATTATATGAGGTTAAAGGAAAATGTTCTGTTTTATGAAGTGAATTACATTTAAGGTCAATTTTGTGTGTTATTTAATCCTCACAGCCACATGCTACTGTCCTCTACTTTGGGTGGTTCTGCTTCCTCATTCTATACTGAGCTTGTGTGGTGATCGTGATTCATTCAGAATCAGCCAGAATCTGAATGTACCCTGCAGCTGCAGCAGTTTGTCCTTGTTAAATGTCCTTGTTCTTGAATGCTGTCTCTGTCCCAGGTGATGATGGCTCTGTCCAACCACCTGAACGCGGTGGAGTCAGAGAAGCAGAAGCTGCGTGCGCAGGTGAGGAGGCTCTGCCAGGAAAACCAGTGGCTGCGTGACGAGCTGGCCAACACCCAGCAGAAGCTGCAGAAGAGCGAGCAGAATGTGGCCCAGCTGGAGGAGGAGAAGAAACATCTGGAGTTCATGAACCAGCTGAAAAAATATGATGAAGATGTCTCACCCACTGTGAGTACTTTACACTGACAGAAAGCTTGGTATCAATACAAATGCCCCTCACACACTATTACAATTGCTCCTATATATTAATAATGGACTGTGTGTATAACTTTGCAATATTTGGTTCATATATTTTGAGTCATTTAAACATTGTTCATGTGTTGTTTGATGTTAGATTGTCCTCGTCAATTGAGTTCAATCGATTCTGGTTTAATCTATTGATTGGCCTCTGCAGTGAAATGGAGAAGCCTTTTGTTTAGATAGTTCCTGTGCTGTGAACCAAAACAGAACAAATTTGAATGAAAATGCCTTAAAAGCACTAATTTAACTGTAAGGGGCAGTGAACTGTCAATGAGCTGGGATATGAAAGAGGAACACAACTATTGCTAGTGACAGGAATGAGATTTTCTTCCTGGATTCTTGTTCTCTTGGAGCTGGAGAAGATTCACTTCAAATCCTGACTCTAAAAGGAGTCACAGAATGAGAATGTAATAGCCTGTATCCATCATCTGCTTGATCAGGCAGGAAGTCATCCATTATCCAGCTTTGAACTGGCAACTGCATTAATAACATAATTTGATGTGCCCAGTTTATCCTGAACTCTATTTTCATCATGTCAAGGTGAAATAAGAACTGTAATTTTGATGCAATGTTGAATGTATTTGTCTAAATTAACCAATAATTCATCCAATTGCAAATTTTTAATCATATAATAATTATATCCTATTTTTTGGGGTTATTTGCATATCTTAATGGACAAAATAAGTTTTGGCCCAAAAATGTTTAAAAATAAATAAAACGTTAGCATATTATGGTTGTTTTAATATTTTTCTAGTTGACTCACAATTTTTGTGGGAAAAGTGGTGGTGTAATTTTTGCTGACGTCATTAGTAAAACTTCTCTGTAGCACCACAAAGCTTCTTTTGTAACTGAACGTTTTGACTCACTGATCATTATGTCACTACTCTGAATTATATAAATGATAAGCTTTCAGACAGGTAGTATCTCACTTGCGCTCGCTTTGATGTATTCAGATCAATGTGCTTATCATTCAGAATTTCTGAGTTGCCTGTGATACCTGTCGTTGATTATTTGGCATATCTGATATGGCTAGTTTCTGTATTGTCATCCATCATTCTGTCTGTCTGTCAGAGAGTCTGATCCACATATTGGTTTCATCCTCTCAGCAGGAGGAGAAAGACAGAGAAACACCAAAGGACTCCCTGGATGACCTCTTCCCAAATGATGAAGAGGAGACTGGCCCAGGAAGTAAGAACATGTTTCACCCATAAAACTTAGTAAAAGACCTTGTCTTTAAAAGAGGATGGTTCGCTTCAAAACGATATAGTCATCATTTAGTAAAAGGGTATTAATACAATAATTTATGGCATGTGACTAAATCAATTGTGTATGGAATTATTGGAAAAGCAGTTAATAAGATAATTGAGATTTTTAAAGCGAACATTAACGTTTTTATCCTTAATAAATAACTAACTACTACTTAATTACTACTAGCATAAATCTAGTTAAAAGAATAAGCAAGGTTTTCAATTGCCACACTTGCTTTGAATGAGGATAATCCCGTTATTTGGCATTAGTCTGATTATCTGGTGGACTGTGCATGCAATAGATAACTTTGTTTCATGCCATTAAACACTAATTGAATTAACCCCCTTAATCTGATTTCTTCAAATCACAGTATTATGTTCATGCAAATGTAGTAAGTGATATAATCAGGTCAGAGTTTTCTGCCTTGCAAGCACGCTGACCTCTGACCTGTGCGTTCAAACCTCGTACCCCCACAGTGCAGCACCAACACAACAGTGCAGCCGTGGCAGCAGCCCAGCAGGGAGGCTACGAGATCCCAGCCCGTCTGAGGACCCTGCACAACCTGGTGATCCAGTACGCCTCCCAGGGCAGGTACGAGGTGGCCGTGCCCCTTTGCAAGCAGGCTTTGGAGGACCTGGAGAAGACGTCTGGACACGACCACCCTGACGTGGCCACCATGCTCAACATCCTGGCCTTGGTCTATAGGTCAGAAAGTACCCCATATATGAGCTTTAGTTATTTCTGCTGTTGTTTCACTTTGGTCATGTTGCTCTCCTCTCTACACAAGAATGAGAAACACTTCGGTCTCATACTGTTGTCCTGCCTCTTCCTGTCATTCATGCAGGGATCAGAACAAATACAAAGAGGCAGCCCATCTGCTCAACGATGCTCTGTCCATCCGGGAGAAAACCCTGGGAAAAGACCATCCTGCCGTAAGACTCCGCCATTGCCATGGCAACCATGTCTCCACTTTTACATCGATGAGATTAGTCATCTGGTCTTGGTTCATAATCGCTTAAAGTCTCAGTCAACAGGGAAGCAATAACTGCACAGTCTGCAGTGTTTACTGTGCTACTCAGTCAGGCTGTGGGGATTTTGTCCAACTATTAGACTACATGCGACTGCAGGCTTAAAAAAATCTATCAGAACTGCTGAGTTTGTGCTCATACATCCATAAACCAATTTATGAAATCTATCCAACAGGAATAGAACAACCAGCAGTAAGATAATGTTTTTTTACTATGAACAAATTTGCAAGAACTGATTTACACTTTGTCACCAAAAACATCTTTTGTAGCCTATAGGAAGCTATTAAAGCACAGAGCTAATCTCAGATTGTTTTCCATGTCTTATCCTCAATGCAACGCACAAAGGCAGGTGACAACTCACAACCTATCTACTCCATGGGTCTTTCTGCTTTTTGAAGACTGCTTGATTGAACAACTATGTGTCAAGGCATTACAACACTAGAAAGGCAGTTAAGAGCTGCAACTAAATCAGTCCCCTAAACATGCCTGATTCAAGATCTATGCATTATTCGCTGAGATAGTGAACATGTAAAATAATGTCCTATCTCTCACTAATCCAAATCCGCACCATCATTTTATGGGCGCCTCTCTAACCCATACTGCATCCTTCACCAAAGCTGTAGTTTTTGTGTAATTCTGCTGAAGAACAAATCAATGCAGATGAAACATATTCCCCTTTGCAGAGTTAACCGAGTTCTGATACTGCAACGCTACACTGTGAATACCAAACCAAACCAAATCAGAGAGGAGTTGGCCTTATTCAGGTTTTCTGTTTCTATCTGACCAGGTCGCCGCAACGCTGAACAACTTGGCCGTCCTGTATGGAAAGAGGGGGAAGTACAAGGAGGCCGAGCCTCTGTGTAAGAGGGCTCTGGAGATCAGAGAAAAGGTAGGCCACATCCCTGGATTGAACCAGTAGAGAGGTTCACAACACAGCTATCGAGGCCTGATCTGAGGGCTAAACCTGTGAACTATTATCTCATTGTATTAAATTAATTAACAGTGATAGTCTATTCAAAATGTCCGTTGGAGCCACTGTAACGCGAGCTAACAAAAGACTTTAAATAGAGACCTGAGCAAATTATTTTCTTAAATTGTCTGTGAAGTCTTTGCTGAGAGCCGTTCTCATGTCGGAGGGGAACTGGAGGGTTTAATTGAGAGCAAAGCTAAAAATGGATAGCATTGGGGGAGTGAGTAGAGAGACCAATGGGAGACATGATATAGCTACAGAGCTCAGCACTATACAATAATTTGACTTTGCTTGAAATTTATATTCTGCACCATCTATTGATCAGCCAGCCTTTTATCTGATTTCCTGAGGGCCTGCATTAGGCAGACATGCTGCCTGGCGAATGCAGCAAGAAGAGATGGAGCTGCTGGAGGCAGCCGAAGCCACAGAGACAGATACACAGACTGAAATGTTAATTCAAAACATTTGCTTCTTGATTTCCATCAGGTCCTGGGGAAGGACCACCCAGATGTGGCCAAACAGCTCAATAACCTGGCTCTGCTGTGCCAGAACCAGGGCAAGTATGAGGAGGTAGAGTACTACTACTGCCGCGCCCTGGAGATCTACGAGTGCAGGCTGGGCCCAGATGACGCCAATGTGGCTAAAACCAAGAACAACCTGGTGAGGTTACCACCATATCAGCTGTTTTATCAGCTTTTCCCCCCAATCACAGTCCCTGTTGAGCTTTGAATGTACCAAGGTAAACTCAGTCGCACAATAGTTTCATTGTGAGCGAAACCACTCATTTTTTCATGTCTATTTAACACTTTATCTGTATATATTCAGCTGATTTGGCCAGATGTGACAAATGGGCCACCAAAAAAAAAGAATAGTTATAAAGCAGTATATAATGACACTTTTTCAGCACATGAGTCATCATCTTCAGAGTTTTTTGTTTCAGTTAGCTTTGTCTATAGCTCGCCCCTGGTCCTTTATCTGCTGACTTGCTTGTAGCTCCCTACCTCGACCGTGCTTCTGTCCTGTCCCGTTGATGATGGAAAGGCTTTATGGCGACAGTAAGGGAAGGCTCTGCAGTGCTAAATAGTTTTATTAGGAGCCACCGCAGTTCTCAGGAGAAATATGCAGACAGATGCACCTGCTGTCTCAGGGGCTACATTACTAGTCAATAGGCTAATTTGATCCATCACAAAAATGTGCTTTCGCTTCTTTTTCTTCCTCAGGCGTCCTGCTTTCTCAAACAAGGGAAATATAAGGAGGCTGAGATTCTGTACAAAGAGATCCTGACTCGTGCCCATGAGAAAGAGTTTGGATCTGTTGATGGTAAGGCCTCATAGCGGGAGGAATTATAATTTACAGGATATGGTGTTGCATGTTTAAATGTTATTTCTCTATTAATGAGCTGGAGGTGCTTGTTTTAGTCCATCTATGAACAGAGACTAAATATCTCGTTATCCCAGGAAACATGGTGGTGGGTTCTATTTAACTTCCTTCATTAAATAGAGACTAAATTTGTTTTTTGTGTTCTCAACTTCCCTCCACCTTTATCTTATACTCCATCTTATACTACTGTCATCTCACACCAGTGAGCAGAGTCACTGATGGACAGCTGGTCAGAAAGGGGACGATGTTCTAAGCAGGGTGCCAACCTTCACCATTCAGAGGAATCAGAGAATCTTTACAGAAACTATTTGAAGAAATAAAGACTTTACCTGTCTGAAAGATGAGCTTTTGCTATTTTCTTCCCTCTTTTCTAGTTGAAGTTAAGCTTTTGATGGCTTTTCTCAAGGGATTAGATTCACTGCTTTGAAAACGGAATGAAAGACTCCACACAATGCACTGTGTTGATGCTTTTTGAGCAAAAGGATCTCACATTTTTCAAGAAGGTCCCATTTTATATGTGGGAAATTAACCTGACAAAAGTGTTTAGATGTTCTTTAAACCACCTGGGGAGTTGAAGGTGAAGGTTACGCAACACAGAGGCTTGAAACAGAGACAGTAAATGTTGAATATCCCTTTTTAATCTTACAGGTGATGTGTTAGAGGTTTCAAAGGTGTATTTCATGAATTTTAATACATCAATACATATTAATGATTACCTGAAAACGTTAAAGTTAAGTAGGGATCGTCTGAAATGATGTGATAGAAATGATTCTTTATTACTTGTGTAATAAGATCAGGTGGTATTTTGATTGCCATGTTGTATTTATACTGCTTTATATATGAAGATCTATACACTTACAGTATATCTTGATTTTATGAAATTATAAATTTTAAAAAGAAAAGCTGTTTGTTGTATGTATTACTGAATTAGCTCAAGTTGCTATGCTGCTGAATAAATCTTGATTTTATAAACAACTGTTTAGAACATTTAGCATTTTTATATTTTTACTCCAGTTGAAAAGGGAATTCAACTTCTTCTTCTTGAATTTCTCTTGCCAAATGCAACCACAAATTACATTTAATGTTAATGTTCATGTTGGATTAAAATAAACCTGCTGACATCAACCAGTTAAGCTGTTGTCCAGTCCTATTGCACTGTGTGTAGACCACCTGTCCTGTCTGTGTCTTCAGCTGAGAACAAGCCCATCTGGATGCATGCAGAGGAAAGAGAGGAGATGAGTAAGGTGAGGGGGTTTGTGTTATCGTCCTGTGTCATTCTGAATAAAAGCTGAGCAAATATAAAACACTTTAAAACGAGTACAAAAGACTAGTCAAATGCAAGGTTATAAAATGTTTCAGGGAATTTGGATAGCATTGTTACATTTCACTTCCTGGAAATTGAAACACGATCTTGTCCTTCACAAACATTATAATCCACATTTGGCTTATGATTGTTGTATGTAAATATAGTAAAAATGCTGCAGAACCAGTTTGAAATGACCACTCCCCTTCACACGCTTTTCTTCCTCTTCTCCCTTATTTACTTCCAGGGCAAGCACAGAGACAACACTCCATACGGAGAGTATGGAGGCTGGTACAAGGCCTGCAAAGTCAATAGGTGAGGCAGACACTGATAAGCATGTTTTTATTATTTTTTAGTATGGAGGCTGGTACAAGGCCTGCAAATCAATAGGTGAGGCAGACACTGATAAGCATGTTTTTATTATTTTACCTTTCTATATTTCCTAATAAATTTTTTAGCAATGTGACTAATTAAGGATTAGTTAATCTATGTATATATTGGCTTTCTTCAGGGTTTTTAATAGCTCTAATGAAACAGATGCTCTTATGACCTTTGACAACATTTTGGTGTGTGTATCTGTTTTGTGTCCAGCCCTACCGTGAACACCACCCTGAGGAACTTAGGGGCCCTGTACCGCCGTCAGGGCAAGCTAGAGGCTGCTGAGACCCTGGAAGAATGTGCTGTGAGGTCTCGCAAGCAGGTGAGCAGCATTTCCAAACTTAAAATGGCCTTCGCTGCATGGAGATAGCTCATCACTTCCTGCTTTACTGAATTCTGAAATGTGATCCCCGTCAAATCTTATATTATCCCTTTCTCTTTCTCTACATTTCTATGGATCCAGAGCAACACAGTAAGTGGTTTGTCTGTAACTGATAGCCCCCATAGAGACCTCATCTCTCTCCCCTAACATCACTCCCACCTCACAGTCATTTCAAATGTTCCCTCGTCTCTGTGATGCTGTGACAATGCATCAAGGGAGAAAGGAAACCTAAAATCACTAAATTTTCTCCATATAACTTTGCATCCTCAGCACTCTCATCCATATTGTCAAGCTAACCTCTGCATCTTGGCTGGTTACAATTTGGTTTTATTTATCTGTTTGTGCATCATACGTGTGTGTTGTCTCCATCAGGGCATCGACCCCATAAACCAGACACGTATGGTGGAGATCCTGAAGGACACAGATGGCGACAGGCGGAGGAGCCGTGACAGCCTGTCCAGCGTTAAGTATGAGAGCGGCTCTGAGACCGGCGAGGAAGTGAGTATGGGCGTGGAGTGGAATGGGGTGAGTACAAATCCACGATAGTAGAGTCATGGCCAGTGACCTCACTGGAAGAACAAGGTGGTGTTTGTAATCACAGAGAGTGTAAACGAATACATACCATCCCACAAAGTACTATTGTATTATATATTATATTAAAATGTAATGCATTGTTATCTAACTTGAAAGATGAGACAACATGACTCTTTCATTTTAATGCTTTAATGTGGACTGATTATTGGGAGTCCTCTTTGATCTTCTACCTAAATCATCAGAGCCATTAGGAAGTCTTATTAGACAGGAAGCGGTCGAGTACGCTCAGGAAGCTCAGGACGCCCTCTCTCAATGTGGTCAAGTTGCACAAATTAGTCATTCCTTTGTGCAGGGCTGGATCATAAGGCCAGAGATCATATCAAGATAAAAAATGTCTCATCAGTTGATATCGATAATTATCTTCTCATTTTGCTAACCCTACATTCATAGTTTATTTTATGACACTGTGACATATTATCATAGACTGAATAGGAATTACACAATCATTATATTAAAAATTATATTTTTTAATTAAATAGCTTCTCATTCCCAGTTCTTGGTGTAGCTGCACTCATTGAACTGTATCTGTACCAGTCCATCAGCTCTCTGTAGATGCACATCTCCATGTCCTTCCCATGAGGTCAACCAGGAAATCTATTTTTGAGAATTGTAAAGCTGATTGAGTGTCTTGGCATGCTGACCCGTTACTGACAGCATCTAAGTTTGCTTTGGTCTAAATGTTCTTACTTTTGTTGTTCATTGCTCGACAATGAATTCCTGCTGCCTTGTTTTAATATGTCGTTGTTCTGCTGGTAACGCTTCTGCACAAGTGGAGCGGCAACAAAAAGGCACAAGCTCATTCTGTGGCACCCTGGCAACACATGAATATGTATGTGCTCAAAGAGATACCGCCTGTCGAAATCCCTTCTTGGATGCCTCATATTTCCACCAATAAATTCAACTGACAGGATCTCTCTCTCGAGTTAATGGAGCATTTTTAATGCAACAGTTCATCCTTCTTTTTTATAGTCTCATTATAAAGTCCGCTCGGGCGGTTTCCCAGAGACCAACAATCATTAATGTAATTTCACAGTGCAGCTTTCATTTCTGCACAGAGCTTCCCTTTGGACTTATAACCTCTCTCCTTGTTATTAAAGGGGTCAGCCAATAAAAATTGCAGATATTTAGTGCAGCTGTGTTTGCAGTTTAATCGTGGCTGCTAAAGCTGTGTCCCGGCTTGAAGGAGCCCTCTGGTCATGCTTACATAAGCCAGAGGAAAGGACTGTGCCAGAAGAGATGCCTCGTATGAGCTTGTGCCTCTCCCCTCACTTAAGTGCAGTCACGCCCTTCACTGCACCAACCCAGTCCAAACATGCATGTAGCTATGCTGTCCTGCTGGGCTCACCCTTAACATGCACACTAATGGACCATGTGCGTTCACTGTGTTAACACATGGTTGAGAAATGTCTGTTAACCTGACCTCCGCTGCTCCCTGAGCGGGTAACATCTAGTAGAAAGGTGGGGTTTGTGTTTGCTGGATGTTGTGTGAGTGTGAACGCTTCTCTTGACACATTGACACATACGCGTAACACGGCTGCTCGAACCGCTTTGGAAAGTCACTCCAGCAAATGCACCGGCATGTGTGTTCATCCAAGTGTGCACCTGTGTCTGAAACGTGTGTCGGCATGCAGAGGAACTCAGGTTGTGTGCGAGCTTTTCACGATCACAGCCACGGCAGTAGAAACTCACCTCACTCAGTCAAAAAAAGCAAATAAACTCATCATGACATTCTCATGCTTTCATAGATCGTTCGTGATAAATAATTTGTCCCAAAACATTTGAG
Organism: Pleuronectes platessa; assembly: GCF_947347685.1. Lineage (NCBI taxonomy): Eukaryota > Metazoa > Chordata > Actinopteri > Pleuronectiformes > Pleuronectidae > Pleuronectes > Pleuronectes platessa. The sequence goes on along the minus strand of NC_070637.1, from coordinate 9,673,453 downwards.
GTGTTGACAAAAAGATTGTTAAACAAATTCCATCCATCCATCCATTCATCTACCGACATGTGCAACTGTCACCTGGCAATTTCATGTTTTAGAAAAGAGGCTTGTAAACTGCTGTCTGCTTCTGTGTAGATATTTGCTCAGAGAGAATGTGATACACTCGTCAGACCTGCCAATCCCCTCCTGTAAAGCGTTGCCCAAACACGCTGCTCTCAGAAAGTCTGATGTTACACACTCAACATTAGCTCATTTACTCAGTCGATTGAGACAACAGCTGTCGGCGAAATTTGTGGTTGTGTTCATTTGTACAATATGTGTGTGCATGTCTCATTTAAATGCATGATGTGAGTCGTGTGTGTGTGTGTGTGTGTGTGTGTGTGTCTGTGTCTGCTTTGTGTGTTCAGCTTCACAGTGCTCCTGTTAGCTTGCATGTTTCTAGATTTCATCCCTTGCCCTTTTTTCTTTTCTGTCACTAACCTATTTCCTAGTTGATTACTCTTGCCATGACAACCAATCAGCCTTTCTATGAAATTTCTTTTTCTCACTCAGTGGATTGTACTCCCCCTCTCGATCTCTTACTCCACCTGATAAGCTTAGGTGTTATATGTATGTATTATACGACCTAGTAATAGGTTTGTTAATGGATGTATAAGTCACAGGTAAAGATAATAGAACATAGGGCAAGCTGAGTTTAGTATTATAATGTGGTAGGATTATGTTCTCATCATTTATCAGATATAAAAGCGGCTAAAGGAAGTTGATACGGCCAAACTTTACATTTTGGATTTAAGATGCAGTAAACAGGGATATTTTCACAACATCAGTCCCTGTTATCAGTGTAATAGCTATATGATTATGTATTTGTGCTGATGCTGGCAGATATCTGACGTCTGCAGTGCACAGTCACCGACTGAGTGCAGTGCACCAGCTTCGGACCTTTTGGTACCAAGAGAGGAAAGAAAAACTGCTGAGTCAGTGTGACCGCAACCGCCCACCCACTGCATCCCTGACCCGCTTCTCCTTAAGTGCAGCTCCTGTGCTGCTGGATTTTCACATCAGTTTGTTGCAGTTACAGAAACCTGGTGCAGGTCAGACAGGACAGGTTATTGTAAGAAGCAGTTGCAGCTCAGATTTCCAGATGTGTAGGTGTCACAGTTGCATCAGGAAGCTGAACCCGCCCAGAGCTCCTATTCTTACAATGTGTGCCGTTTTTGTCTTTTTGTCTCTTTCTCTCTTTCTCTTTTATCAGGCCTAAGCCATCAAGATTATTCCTCCATCCTTCTCTCCTTCCCCAACACAATAGTAAAAGGATGTGTGTTGTCGTTCCCTCTGGCCTTCTCTGTCCCAACAAACCAAGCCCCTCTGCTGTCCCGGCACCCCCCTCCGCGGCAGAGCCTCAGAAAGCCCCCACCTGGTTGTCACCTCTGTCCCCAGTTCCACCGACCGCTGCCGGGACGTTTGGTCTTCTCTTCTCATCTGTGCTCTGGTTTTTTCCCCCTCTCCCTCTCTTTCTCTCTCTCTTTCTCTCTCTTAACCTTCCGCCTCACTAACCATGTGTCGTTCTCCATGTCAGAAATCATTACGCGTACTCTTTCTCTCACTTAACATTCAAAATAGTCAGTGTATGTAATATTACCCTGTGAGGAAGTCACTCGCACATTTACCTTCTCTCCAACACCCACTTGTAATTTTTAATGGATGCAGAGTTGATTTATTAGCTGGATAGGAGAAGAGGGAAGATGGAAATATAGATTACTGGAAAAAGGAAATGCTGAAAGATTCTGAGGATCAGTGCTTCCTTTGAAAGCAGCTTTAGCTCCAGACATCGCTCCAACCCACAGTCAGATGAAAACTAGCTGATACTATAGACTTAATATTATACAAAATAATATATTTCCACCGTTGATTTGAAACAGTCGCACGCTGAATTTGTTTGTTGCCTTGAGAGCTCAGGGCACTTTCACACCACACACAACACGTATTTGGATAAAAACAACATTGAAAAATAGAAGAGTAAAAAGAAGCGCACAAGGCTCAAAGGAGTGGTTGCAGTGTGGATATAATGTTAAAGCCACAATGACGCTCATTTGGCACATTAAGTGTGGAGCACTGAACCTGAAGTTGGTGATGCCGGTCGTAAAAAAACACAATATAACAGTTGAAATGAAGTTAACAAAACCGTTCATTCATTTTCTCTCACATGGAAAGACTACTACCGTATACATACAGATGTCTTCAGTTCAGGAGGATCGGCCTCGTAGGTGATGGTGACAGGACGTATGCATGTCATACACATGTAAAACCAAAACTAACAGCATCAAATGTACAATGCAACAAAGACATGAACCTTGGTTTGGACCGTGATCAAGACCTTTGAGGCTCTCAGCCTGTTTCAAAGTGACAATTGACCTCAAAGCTAGATTCCAACCGGCCTGTGTCACTTGTATCTTATTTTCCATGCACCTTTTTACAATTTCTGTTTCAACTCAATGCCTGAGATCAAACGCCTGAACAGATGAAATGGTACTGCAAAGCTACACAAGCCAATCCGGACATTTACAATAATTTCTTTCAAAAATCTTCAGCCTAGTTGGCAGGAAATGAGAAGGGAGCATTACTGTTTTTGTTTTTATAGACGTATTTGATTCGAGTTTTGTATGATTTTTGTTTACGTTTTTTTTAAAAGGATACTTTTCGATAGTTTTGTGGCTGAATATAAAGGTAGTAGTTTGTCAACAATAACATTGTGTTTACCTGTTGTGAATGAGAAGAAAAACGCTCAGCACAATTTAAGGCAAAGACCGACGGCAAAATCGGTCCGATCGCAGCAAGCTGTTGTTGCCATAGTGATTTATCTTCAAGTTGCTCTCAGTTATGTCCTTGGATTGATGGAGTATTCACGCACGCTCTATGTTGGCACACGATGTACACAAAGGCTTGCATTTACAAAGAAACTAGTCGAGGAGCACAGACCCCTGAAAGATTGCCATGATAACAGATTTCAAAATAAAGGACACACATGCCCAGAATTGCCTTGATTTGTTGGTGTAGGAATAATACTTAGATTTAATGGAAGCCTTGATTCCACTGTAGTGTTAGTGTGTATTCGTGTATGTTTTGGTGGTACAGTCACAGTGCCCGCTCTGGCTATGGTTACGGTATTTTGAAAACAAAGCTCAATGGGGTGTGTTGCCTTTTTTCTTACACGGTTGTTTTGCAACATCGTCGTTTTGGTGAATCATGTTTTTAGCCACCAGAGGTACAAGTGCAAGTCTTTTCCTCAAGATCAACATGTTATTTGAGATGTTTAACTAACTGAATGTACTTTAACATCTTGGAAGTATAATTGTAGGCTGTATTTATAGATTTGTCAAGTGCATTGACTATTATATGGCTTTTCAGTATGCTACTTGCCTTGATTCTTCATTCCTTCCAATGAGTCCACCTATACTTCTAAAGCAACTCCTGAACAAAAGAAGAACTGACTATGTTCATCACATAATTATGACAATATTGTTGTGTTAGTGGAATGCTTATTTATTGAACTGTCTATTCTTGACATATATAGTGTGACTTCAGTTTCCTCAAGTGGAAGAACATTAATGGTAAGGTCTATAAGCACTATCTTAGTAAGTAGGACTGCATTATATTTACCATTCTGCATTGTGAAGACTATTGCATCAACACTTGTTGGTATTCTCAAATAAAGTTTTTCATTTGTGAACCTTCTGTCTGTTTTCTACTTCGGATGGAGACGTCAGTGTCGATGTGTCATCGGTGGAAACAGTTTGTTTTATGATTCTTCTCTGGATGGAAAGTTTTCATTCTCTACAGCTGCCTCCAAAGCCTCAGACTCATCCACAGCTCTCCCTGCTGGTGATACGACTGTATTGCATTATGATCGCACCTATGTGTCCCTCCAAAGCCAAAGGAGATGCAGTGTTTCCTGGTTGGTTGGGAATAAAAACACACGCTATACATAATAGCTGGGGTTTGGTAAAATGGATGGATGGATAAATTACTTAATTACTCAATTATTACTTAAATGACCCACCTTTAAAAAAAACTGAGAAACTTGAGTCTTATACTGTCTGAGTGTCTGTTTGGTCTAGTTCCACAACTTAGATATTTAAAAATAAATCCACCAGCTCTCTTGTTTATGAACTGATGAACTATTTGGGGTTAAAATGTTACAATATAAAAAAACTGCCCATGTTTACATTAAAAACTGGAAAACTAATTATAAAGAAAAGCAGCGCTTGTCCATTGACAAGCTGGAACTAAGTCCTGTCTTCTTACAAATGACACTGTCAGAATAGTTGCTGATCACTTTAGTTCTGCTGACTGTAGATGATGACGTTAACACACAGCTCAACCACAAGGAGACGTTCACGATGGATGTGTGTGAAACTCTTAATGTTACTCCATACAGAGAGAGATTAACTTGAAGATGATATTATTGATATGAATTATATTTCAAATATTGGTTGCTTGTCCTTGCAAGACAACACGTATTTGCAAAAGCATAATTTCCTCCCAAAATTCTCAAACCTTCGATTAACACCGATGTATAATTTCCAGGTAAAGTAAAAGAGTTGCAATGGCAGGTTTTCCTCCACACGGTTGGTGCAGCATGAGTGTGTTGATGAGTGTGTGTGTGTCTGCAGGACGGGAGCGGAGCCCTGCAGCGCAGTGGCTCTCTGGGGAAGCTCAGGGACGTGTTGCGTCGCAGCAGCGAGATGCTGGTGAAGAAACTTCAGGGCAACGGGCCGCCTGAACCCCGCAGCACCAAGTAAGGAACAAATCCTCTGTTATGATAGACAACAGGTAGTTAAAGCAATGGTTTTAGTTGTTGAAGTCTGTTCTGAGTTTACAGCTTGTTTCATTGTAGCTTGGAAATAACCAGCTTTAGGTGTAATCAGTATTTAGTTTTGTTAGCTCAGACCCGGTATGAACATCGCTTTTCTTACTGTTCTTTCATCAGCATGAAGCGAGCTGCTTCTTTGAACTACCTGAACAAAACTAGTGATGACTCGTTTCAGGTGAGGATCACTCTGTATGTATCCTGCTGTGCTACATTATTGGAAATGTTCAAACTTCATATCCCCCTCCACTCATATCCTCTGTTCCTCAGAGTCGAGGAGGCAGCACTTTCAAGGAGAGCCGGGGCCTGAGCTCCAGCACCATGGATCTCCGCACTGGAAACTGAGCCACTGGTGCGCCGGCGGCTCTCTGTCAGCCGATCTGTGCCCAGACACAAAGAGGCCCCCTCCTCTGGCTCGTCTTCCGATCACTAACAACACTACAAGATCTGACCCAAAGACCCATTTCTCTCCAGATCCACACCCAAAGACGTTTCATCTCATTAAGACAAATATACGATTACTGTGTTTAATTTGAAAGTCAGGTCGCTGCTTTTGCTTTTGGTTCCTTCCTCATCATTTTCCCAGCCAAGAAAATGTACCTCACCCCCCACCACCCCTTATTCAGAATCACTGACTCCGCACTTTGACTTCATCTGTTTCCATAACGTCACCTCCGATGGTAATCTTCTCTAAATGTAGATGTGATTTTAGAAAATGTTGTGTTATCCGCTTCCTTAGATTACAAGTAAAAAAAAAAAATGAAATGACATAATGTAAAGTTGCCGTGACTACACTCTTGTTTCTATTGTTTCATTTTAATGGTTAAACATTTGCCTCTTGAGATTAATTTGCTATGTGAGGTGTCGGTTAACCCTTTGGGAAACAGGGTGAAACGTTGATTCCACTGCCGTGATATGAGTCACATGACTTTTTACGGATATCTTGTGTGGATATGACTTACTTACAATTTGTATGTGTTTCTGAATGGTAAAAAACACATAGATGGAAATGTTCAACTTCTTAAATTGTATATAGAAAAAATTATAAGGCAGAACTGGGTTTGGCTAATTCAACCTGGTCTTCCTGAATGAATCTCTGGTGCCATGTGTGACTAGCTGCAGGAGTGTGAGTGTCATGATGTTGTCACAGTGACACCGATGAGCGAAACAAGTCTAGATTTCTATTATGTGGTGATGATAGATTTTGCACAATTCTCAGATGGGCGTCTTTTGTCTTTAATTGTATTTTTTAGTGAAGCTACACAAAAGAACTGGAATGTCTTGTAATTATTTTTGATTCTTTTTGTTTTTCTCCCACTAGTTTTCTCCTGTTATAATGTTAAATAGAATCTGATAAGTTCACAAATCATAGATAGATTGTTGGTAAGTGGTGAATGTGCTTCTGTTTGGACCTGGTTCTTCTACAGTCACATGTGTAATAACAGAATAATGCCTGATAGTGAATCTGAACCGCTGACTGAACTTGATTCAGAAATAAAAACCAACGATTTTATATTTCTGGTCGTGTCGTTGTCATTTGATAGCAGGTGTACAGCTCTAAGAGACCTGGGTTACTTCTCTCTTTATCCCTAAAACCTGCAGATTAATTCTCTGAATTCCTCCGAGCAAGATCTTTCACATCAGCGTCTTTAAGTACCTGTGGGAACCCTCTGAAAATTGACAGCTTGCCAAGGCGTGATGTGTCTCCCAGAGTTTTTCCTCCTCCTGGTAGAAGTCAGCCTGGAGTCTCCGCTCACTGATAAGCTCTCAGCATGTCAATGCTTCAATGTGGAGCTTCAGTTCTGAGCACTTTGATTTAACCGATTCCAGGATGGGTTTTTTTGGGGTTCGACAGAGAAGCTGCCGGGCTCCTTCTCTCAGCTGTGTTTGGAAGCAACCCAGGAGCCGCAGAGTTCATTAGTGCACGAGTTGACTCTGTGCCCTCAGAAACTTCACTGCTCCCTCAGGCTCAAACACTCCCTCCTCCATCAGACACAAACAGAATAATGCACGTGGCTGTCGGATTTGAATATCATTTTAAACACAGCACCTTATAAACACCAAGTTTTCCCCTGACCCTTTAATCGTGCAGTCAGGTTGACTGCACGTTACTGGGAGCCACAGTCACACAGGTGCCAGCTGGACCAGTGACATGGCACCAGTCCGGCTCACAGTATTACACTACCGGTGGTGCCAGCAGGGCTCGTCCCCATGTGATCAGAGTGGTGTGTTTGCACGGGCAGGACCCACTGGGCTGCTGAGGTCATCAGGGACATGTCACAGAAATGTGTATTCATGCAGGTTTAATCATAAACACTGCGACTGTATATGAATCCCAGTAATATTATACAGTATGTCAGTTGGTATTGGTCACAATCTACCTATTAGACATATCAATGCAAAGGAGTTATAGAGTAAGATGTTATAGATATTGAGATTATTTTAAACAAACTAATATAGACTATAATAAAATAATTGTAAGTTTATTTTTCTTTAACAGGGACTAAAGGCATCAAATTCCACAGTATTATTGATATTCTTATGGTGATGGTGATGATGGGATATGTGCAGTGAAGGAGACAGTGATCAGGTTGAACCAGGGGGTCGCAGTGTTGTCTTCCTTATCCCAGGTCAGGTCCGGGCACCGGAAGCTGCACAGGAGGGAAAGAGTGAGTCCGCGTCAAGCCACCACTGATACACAGATTCAAACCGGATGTTCAGTGCTTTGATCCAAAAATAAAACACCTTTTGGTCTACACCCAACTATGGACTGAATTGAACTATCGAAGGTTTTGTGTCTTTGTTGTACAATTTAAACATTGATGTGTGATATATCAAATAAAAACTATGAATAGAAACTTATGTCAACCGATGCAATAGAATAAAAAGTGGGACAAAAAAATTATTAAAATTGAACATATTAATAAAGTGAGCATATGAGGGGAAAGGACAAGTTCAAAATTTGATTCAGTCGCTATAAGTCGAAATAGTTTGGTTGATGGACGTTTTCATTATAAATGTGTTTCTACTAACTATGTCTTGAAGGGGCACAAAGAGGGCTGCTAGAATCAAATACAAATCAAAATAAGTAAATCAAAATAAAAAGTAAAATCCAACAACGATCAAATAAAATGTAAAAGGAACAGTTGTTAACAAGTCAAAGGCAACGCAGAGGAAGCGAGTGCCTCTAACTTTTATTGTGAAGGCGGTGTGCAGGCGCTCGACGCGGGTGTAAAATGTCTCAGTGGGAGGAAACTGTGGAACATCGCGGAGCCGGAGGAGCGAGAGCAGCGACCAACACTCATCTGACCCGCTGCTCTGCGGCTCTGGACGCGGCCACACGGAGACTACACGGAGTGGGCTGTGGTGAACCACTGCGGGGCTGACCTCACACTCCGCCCGGTGCGACACTTGGAAGTTTAGACTTCGGCTCAAAACTTTTCGGCTTTCCCCCTCCTCGCTCCCGGGGACTCGTCAAGTCGCCCGAGAGGTCGGCCTGCAAACCGCCGCGTCCGCCCCACATGCTCCCGCCTGCTTCCCGCTTGTTGTCTCCGTAAGCACCAGGTGAGTCGAGCCGTGCTGTTTAGTTCCACCCGGCGGACCTGCGCAGGTACCGGGGGTTAGCTTACCTGCACACGGTGACACACCGGAGCTCCCCACGACTACAACCGCCACCAACGCTCTACCTCCAGCCGCAGCTGCAGCCGGAGAGCGCCGCACCGGGGAGCAGCGCAGCACCGGGACGCTCATGGATCTAGCAGGAGGGAGCGAGAGCCGGCGGAGGGAAGGCGGCAGGAACCCCGCAGCGCCTCGCTGGAGAAAACCACCGGTGGATCCGATGTTCGCCGCTGTTTTCATCTGCCTCCAAGGTTGGTGACAAACTACCGCACACAGCTCCAACACAACACACACACACACACACACACACTAGCGCTTGTTTATGTTGGTGTGATGCCGTTAAACTAGACAGAAGCCGCTTTAAAACAACAGACAGACCCGACATTGACCTCCACGCTTTTCCAATGGGCTGTGGGGAAGTTGTAGTCGGTGCCCGCCTGATGTGAGAGAGCAGCGGCTCGAGTCAAAGTTGGGTCTCATCAGTTGTTATAGGTCCTCATCAAAATCGTAAAGTTCACATTTTGGGGATTTAAAGTACATTTTGTTTCGGGGTCAATGGAGGAGGGGGGGCTCCCCAACTCCCCATCCACACCTCCCCCCTCCCCCATTAGCCCCATTTGGTGGTGGTGGTGGGGAGGGGGGTGTAACAACAACAACTGCATGGTTGAGGGGTCTGTCCTCAAAATGGCAGATTAATTCAACCCTAACGTTGAATGAAGCTTCACCGGAAAAAAAGGGAGAATCAAGATATCAAAAGCAGCATCCAAAGAGCCCGGCACTGTTTCACACTGTCTTACAACACGCGTGTTTGCATGTTCCTCCACCTCCACATGGGATGAGGAGCAGAGGGATGGCAGCTCTCCATCTTCCTCTGATGGCAGCCATTGCTCTGTCATTCTTATGCATTCCCAGGGGAATCCACTCCCTGTCCCCACACAACACATTGGATACGCCATTTCTGATTATCATATTCATAACTCTGTCTGAGCTGGCCTCCCCGAGCCCCTGCTTTGTGCGCCCTTCATGTGTGCACGGATGGAGAGCTGGGCTGTGCTCCTGCCTGCACACTGTTGTTGCCCATGAGGAGAAAGAACAGCAATGGACAAATAAAGATGACGTGATGCTCCCCCCCCTTACAAGGTCAAGGCCTCCCAAAAGTTCATAACCCCAGCTGCAGGGTGAGAGGAGAAGCCAGGGAGAAAACATGGCTCCCTAGTTTTGGTGCCAGGAATGCTCCTATCCTGCCAGGGATCGGGCTCATTAACTCACCGCTCATCATGTCAAAACTCACTCACTTTTATCTGATCTCCGCATGCGGACTGAGACGCAGGCGAGCGCTGATTGTGTTTGCCTGCGCCTTCAACACGGCCATGACAGTCAAAGTGGCTGAAGAATTCCTTTAAGTTGAAGTGTAGCTGCTGCCCCCCCTCCTCCCTCCACCTCCAGTCTCCTCATGGTGCCCACTTAGGGATGAATGTGTCCTCTGTGTGGAGGCGGCAGGGGTTACGCAGGCTGCTGTGGGTTTGTGTTTATTGGATGCATGAATCGAGGCCGGCAGGGCTATCGCAGCAGCTTCACGTTTTAGGCGGCCTTCAAAATGTCCTCCATATGTATTTTGAAATATACATTCATTTCTGCAAAGGCCAGAAATGGCAGGCGAGCAAGGCCCAGTTTTTACTGTGGCTTTGTACCCACATGAAGCTGTCCACACCAAACACACCACATCTCCGGAGGGCTTTTCTCATCTGCACGATCCGGGCACTGTGGTGACATTTACCCCGATTTTTTTTATTTTTAGTTTACAGCAATCACTCTGTTTTTCTCACCCACTCTTCACATGTCTGGATCTGGTTTCTATTTGTATCTCACCAGCAGCGAGCTATGAAGCCGCTCTCAGATCACATGGAAACCACGTATGGCGTTGATGTCCATAATTTTAATGCAGCATCTCTCTCCTCCGCCCACTCATAGCTCCCACCCCTTCCTCTTTCATTTTCCCATCTTCCTCATCGAGGACGATTCCTGATTCCAGGAGTATTTATGTAAAGTAATATAATTTTTCAGAGATACTCAGTTAGATGTACAAATGTTAAACACACTCACTCACACATGCCTCTTCCCAGACTCTCCACTTTAATCCTTCATCATTCAGCCGGAGATCTGCATTTCACGACCCTTTGTGCATGAAAATTTGGATATCTTTGCAGAAAAAGAAATAATCCCCCCCGTGATGATTCAAAGATGTGTAGTCAAATTTCTTCCCCAGTAAATCCAGACTCAAATAACCTCAGGAATTGTCTCTCTGGCATCATCCAATAAAGGAAACTGTAGATAATCACACTGGATAGTATTGGATCTGTGTAACAGATTTGTTCTTCTATCAACAAATGGAAGATATTATAAGCCCAGATGTAGGTGTGCTGGTTCCGCTTGCTTCTATTAGTACATCCATGAAGCGTTTGTTCCGTATCATCTCGGGATCTTGAGTGCGGCTCTAAACAGAAACCATCAGAGCTTTTTTGCAGGATGTTTTGTCGGCATGCCCACCTGCCGCTGCTTTATTTTAAAATCCATATGCTCGGCTCCTATTAACCCCGCTGTGCCTGCAGGCTGCTTGGATGCTCCATGGTTCAGATTCTCGGAATTATTGGATTCAGAGGAGAGGAAACAATAAAGGAATAAACTGATTCTGTCACTGTCAGGCTCATGTAGTGTTTTACGTTCCTGTGTTGGACAATAATCTTGGAAATAAAAAAGCCTCATTGGTATTTATTTAAATATATCTGATATATATTTGAATGGATTCGAATATAGAGCACAGCTTCAGATTGGAATCTTTCTCGCATGGCTGTTGAAGCAGCAAACCGCTTTAAGTTATCCATACATTCAACAGTATCATATGACAAGACAATTTAAGACACGACAAAAAATCCTCATGAAGTAACTTATTGTTTTCTGATCTGGTCCTTTGTGTCGTATTTTTTTTTTTCATCCCTTCGATCAATTGATTCTGACTTCTTGTTTATTTCCCTGAGGTGATGCAGGGTTCATGTTTCATCTGAACAACTTTACGTCCCAGTATAACAGCCCTGTAACACTCTTTTTCTTGGGGGGGGGGGGGCTTTTATTGCACTTTGTCAATCTAACATTAGCTTTTTAAGGCTGTGACTAGTATCGATTGTTCTGCTGATTTATTTTCTAAATTAGCCAGTTAATTGTTGGGTCTATGAAAAGCCAGACAACACTGAAAATGGCCCATTACATATATCATACTTACTACTTTACTAGCATCTCTTTGAGAACATGGGAGAAAACTTTCAAAAATGTTGGTTTTTAAAAATACTTTGAAAATAAGTAAAGATGTGGTAATGTACCTCAAAACAATCGAGCATTGCTTTAAACAGTTTGATTCATCTTTATGTTAATTAAGCAATATATATGTGTACAGATGAAACTGTACTGACAACATTGTTACTTAGTAAATTCTAACATGTCCTTTATTTTTTCCTCATTATTTATTGAGTCAGTAATAAACGATGTGAGCCGAATAACCAGCTGGACCAGTTTACAGATTGAGGTTTCATCTCACCAGATACTGTTTCTGAAAAACATCATGATTAATATCTTGATGTTCATCCATTCCTGATTTGTTCTGTTATATCGGATTAGTTTACATCATACAGTTTTGGTTTGTTTTTGGTATTTTGCTGTATGAACCCTCGTATCTGTAGCTCTGTAGAAGACAATAGTGTGGTGCTGGAACTCTGGAGGCTGTTATATGAGGCAGAGATGTCGGTTATTATAATTAACATGGGCAGTTTCAAGGACAGCTAAAGCTAGCTGTGCTCAAAGGGCTGAGCGTGACAACACAACAAAGCACTGAGCTGAAAAGAGGCTGATAAATGGAGCAAAATGGGAAGATCTGGTTCTCTGTTTGTTTGTTCACATAGGAAGGTTGGACTGGTAGCACAGGTTGTGAGACTGGGGGTGGATTTCTCAAGGTCTCCCATGGCTCTTGTTTCTGATCATTTATCAGACAATGTTTACTCAGGTTTTAGGTCAACCCTTTTGAACTTGTGTCATCTTTCTCAGCCGTTTGGTATGTGCCGTTTGCTCCCGCTCCATTACACAGAGCTCTACTCCCATGGGAGGATCTTCTTGCATTCTCTCAGATATTGCATCATGGCCGGGCGGCATCGTAGATTTGGGGGTTCCCGTAGTTTCTAATGATGCACCCCCATCCTCTCGGTTCACTGACCTCCAGCAAGTATGCAACTTTGAAAAGATTTTGGTGGAGGAAGGGAGACTAAGGGCACGGTCACACATCCGCGAATATGATGCAAATATTGCGTGTCCAAGTTGAACTCCAAGAAAGCCACGCTTTGATTTGACTCTTAAATGTCCTAATCGCCTCCTCTCTCTCACATATTGGAAGTGAGCAGAAAGTGAAGATTTGCATCTGAAATATTTCCATTTGTGTGACCGGGTCCTACGGAGGAGCCGGAAAAGAGGATCGCCAATGTGCCTTTTTAGATTGGAACCCAACATTTTCACAATGGTCTCAATAGGATGATATTTAACTGAGCAAAGACTGTGTCAAAAGCAAGTTACAAGATTGTGTCCAGAACCGTTTCAACAGGACATGCAGCAGACAAGAGGGAATAAAGGTTAAATTGACAGGAAATAATGAAAAAAAACTTCTCCCTCTTGTCTTTCTCTAATTGTCCTCACTGGACTTTTTCTCATGACTGAAATAAATTGGGTGAGTCACAGGGAAAATACTTAATTCACTTAGCTTCGTCTTATTTTTAGTTTCTTTCCACAGTGTCTCTAAAGTGTGTTGATTAGGTTAGTTTTTGAAGGTATGGGTCTGTGTTTGCCAGAAACATCTCTCTCCTCACCCCTGGGGGAGAGATTTATGAAGGAGAGAAGGATATGACAGCTTATAAGATTTTCTGTCGGTTCATATTTTCCAAGCCCGGACATTAAATACTTGGTGTGTGACTGTACAAGGCGTACCTGCTGATTTGTGCAGGAAGACTGAATTTCCCCCGATGAAATAACCACAGTTCACAGTAAGCACTGCTCCCGTGGCCCCTGTTGGCCTCATGTGCAGCCAAATAAACAAAGGCCTGTGAGAGTGGAGCAACTCGCTTTAGATGATGATTACTGCACCTAATGACCCATGTACTTGAGCTGCAGTGTGTGTATGTGTGTGTGATGGACTGCATGTGTGTTGGCTCATGTGCTGGTGGTTGTGCTTGGCTCTGCCGTTGGACCCTGTGGTTGTGATTGAAGTCAGTCCTTGTAGATCTCCGTCTCTCTTTCCTGTCCTAGTTGGTTTGTTGGGCCTCGTGGTTGCCCGTCTCGTCTGGAAGGATCTCTGTTGTTTATTGACTTGGTGCCTGCCTGCACAGCTCTGTTGTGTGTGTGTGTGTGTGTGTGTGTGTGTGTGTGTGTGTGTGTGTGTGTGTGTGTGTGTGTGTGTGTGTGTGTGTGTGTGTGTGTGTGTGTGTGTGTGTGTGTGTGTGTGTGTGTGTGTGTGTGTGTGTGTGTGTGTGTGTGTGTGTGTGTGTGTGTGTGTGTGTGTGTCTACCCCAACCCTCAAATTATCGTCTTAGTAACACAAAACACAAATCTTGACCATACATACATTTTTTAGATGAATATCTTAAAATGTCTAATATTCCAAATAATGATAAATATTGCGGGCCAATTTATCAATCAACATAAAGTTAATCGGCAACGATTTTCATGATCAAATAATTATTTTCTATTTTGTGAGAAAAACAGACTAACAGTTTCTGGTTCCTACTTCTTGAAAAGAGAGAATTTGAAACCATCCATTGTTGTTCATGATCACGCGTCATCTAGACTCTGGTCCGACAAAGTACAGCGTGTCTCTTTGAGGTATGAGAGGTTACTACGGACATTTCTCACTATTTTCTAACATTTTACTGACGAAACAAATTATGAATTAGCTGGGAATTGTTCAGCAGGTTAATTGATAATGGGGAAAAAGGTTTGCTGCCCTGTTGGTGAGTTTTAGCAAGATCCATTAAAATGTCTTGTGGAGTAAATCAATGTTTTCAAAGCTTGTTAATTTGATTTAATGCAAAAATAATCCAAAATAAATAATCCGCACATGTAAAAAAAATATTTTTGCTGATTATAAGGTGGGGTCTGGTCTCACTTCAGTGAAAGGTAATAGTGGGAAATGTTGATCAAATATTTATTTGGCTCTCTATATAATTTCTCATAGCGATACTGACATATAATGGTGTCCATAAAATGTTCATAGCCTCAAATGTAAGTTTTTGTGATCCAGTAAATTTCCCCTAATGTGTAACTTCCATGCTACCGATAAACAGTCCTAAGAGATGTAAAAAACAACATAGAGTTGGAGTAGAGATAAAGGAAGGTACGATCTAATAAATCTAATACATAGAAATAACTTCCCTTGTTCAGTTGCCTTGATCTTTTTTTTTATGTGACATGTTTATTCTCTTATCTGACATCTGCTGACCGTCTTCAACCATAAACCCTGCTTCTATCTCCTGTAGCTGGGTCACTTATCAGCTATTAGTGATAACCTGTGGTTTCATGTTCACTCTTAAAATGATGAATACAGATGTTTTTACTGGTTTGACACTGTGTAGATATCACCCTCTCCGGCGGTTGTAAATCGGGATGTCACCGCTCCCCCTGCAGGGCAGGTGTGAGGCCCTGGTGAGGGTGAATCTTAAACCCCCCGGTTTGTTCCCGGCGTCGGTGCCAAAGCATGTGCGCCATTGCCACCGCATTTAAATGAATCTGATGGAAACGTGCAAGAATGCCTAATTTGGCTTGGGCCCGTTTTTTTTTTCTAAAGGGGAGGAGGGTAGAGAAGAGAAAGGCGTCTGGCATGCCGTTGCATAATCCCAACAGCCATTAACTCTTTGTGTGCCGGGGCCGAATGAACTCATCATAGCAACGGGCCACAGGCAGAGTGACACCAGGCAGCTCTCAATCAGCGCCTGGCTCCTCCCAGCAACACCAGCAGATTTTAAGCAGGCTGAAAAGGCCATTGGTGTTCAATGAGAAGGGCCTTCGCCTCTGTTTGATCCACAGATGAATGGGGTCAGCTGGCTACAACTGACCCCACAGTGGGCCCAGTTGTTGTTTGGTGAGAATATATTTTCTTTGAGTAGTTTAAATGTTCTCTTACCTGTGCCGATTTACTGTATCTTCCAGTTTACTTGCTCTTTGTTGTGTTCGGCGCTGCTCCTCATTATGCCTCTCTCTCTCTCTCTCTCTCTCTCTCTCTCTCTCTCTCTCTCTCTCTCTCTCTCTCTCTCTCTCTCTCTCT
The DNA here is from genome assembly GCF_947347685.1 of Pleuronectes platessa. Lineage (NCBI taxonomy): Eukaryota > Metazoa > Chordata > Actinopteri > Pleuronectiformes > Pleuronectidae > Pleuronectes > Pleuronectes platessa. The sequence continues at coordinate 9,657,626 of NC_070637.1, read as the reverse complement.
CTCTCTCTCGTGGGTTGAAGCAGAGCTCAAAGGCCACAGTAGGGCCAGATCTGTCTCCATGGCGGCGTGTGCAGTGTTAACCTCCTGTTCCTGACTACACCTGCACAGCCGGGGTTTACAGTGTGCGATGGAAGCAGCGAGATGAATAAGTGAAGCCGGCGACTTTATCTTGGCGCACAGCCTCTGTGACTGTTTTAAGAGCTCCTTTGAATCCTCGCTCATACATTTTGAATGTGAACCAAGTGCCACAGTGCCGCTCGTGTTCTCCCGGGCACTGCGGGAGCACTTTTCAGCTGTTCTCACAAAGGAAGAATTTGCAGTGGTATTTGACGAGGTTTTCTGTGAAATTGTACCTCTCAAAGAAATGAAAAGATCAAGGAAACGCACAGAATGAATTCACGATACATCAAATTTGCTTGTTTCTTTGTTTTTCTAGCAAGCAGCCATATGAATGTGTTGGTTTAATGCGATGGAGTGCATCTGTGCAAGCTTAAGAGAGAGCCTTGTGTCATCTGTAGACATGAAAACCCTCCTTGGCTTCTGCACATCTTTAAGGGGAATAGCTTCTTCTCGTCTGTACTTTTTTTTTTTTATATCTCTAACCAGTGTTTTTCTAACCTCAATATTATCTATTTATGTTTGCTGACCAACCTCCTGTATTCTCATTGGTTCTATTTTCATTTTGCACAAAAAATATTTTTTCATTAACCTCATCCTTTAGTGGCCACTCTAAATTGAGAAAGAAAAATAAAATATGAATAACAACATAGTTAAGACCTAGATTTCCTGATATGGAAGTGTTTCCCATTAACTATATAGATGGTAGCAGCCTGCCATATTTTTATTTGTCGTGCCACAGTTTCATATTTTACACTTCTCATAACTTCTTAAACTTGGTGTTTTGCTCAGTTTATTTCCTTGTGGAGCGATTTGCCTCATGCTCACTGTCTCTGCAGGCTCACCCTGTCGTCCATAAAGATTTTACCGTCACACAGAAAGTCAGACTTCATCGTTTCATCTGCAGCTGTGTACGCACCCACGACTGCACTCACTGCAGTTTTCTTGCGCATTAACATCCCTCTCACTTTGTGCACCTGTCACAGTCTGAATCAATTCAGTGGGAAACACAGGGTATCGCTTTGTAAATTTCCCTTTTTACTATATTTAATGTCCCTTTTACGTCTCTAATGTCTCAGTGAAGTCGGTCGTTCAGTAGATTTATTTAATGGCTACATAATCACCCTGGGAAACCTCTGCTGACCCGACGTCTGTTACGGCGTTAGTACATTAAGGCTGTTGTTCTGAATTAGTAGAACCACAGCAGAGGGGGAAGCCCATTACACGGCCCGGCGTCATTATTTTCTGTGGTTTTAATTATGTTAAACAATCTGGCCATCCTCTCCAGCTTCATCTGCTTCCCTCCGTGTCACTGCTGCACTCGCAGTATGTTTCACCCTCCGCTCGCTCCTTTTCACTTTGTTTCGTTCCAGTTTCACAAACTATGCCAACTACCGAATCCCTTTAAACCCCGTCCTCCTTTCTGCTGTCCTCTATCTGAACCTCCCCCTGTGTCTGTTCTAAGCCAGACTGCAGTGTTTTTTCTATCACTTCTGACAGTTGGATGGCGCAGCAGGCAGAATAACCAAGTAGGTTCTCTGCATGAAGAGGTTTTGGTGAAACGGCACCTCTTTGCTCAGTGTTTGGGAAACAACACTGTGTATAGAGTGGCAGCTGGAATGGGGTTACATTGGTGTTTTATTCTATCTGTGAAGTTGGGTTTGTATTGAAATGCATTGTATTTCTGCCTCATACTCTGTTCTGACACAAAGGAGTCTGGTTCTTCACGCGGTATCAGAGTCATATGTCGTCTGCCCATTTCTGACCAAAACGCCACCAGAACATTTTCAATCTCTATCTGCTAGGTTTCATATAAAGAGAGAAAACCTTGTCTGTTGGTTTGTGTGATGATTTGTTTTCACCAGTGCAACAAGAGGTCACAGGTTAGTCCCGTAACATCTGCTACATGAAGGTGCTTCCTGTTTGTCTAGCATTATTCCCTCCATCCTTCCACCCTACTGTAGCTGGTATGTGGAAGGTTGATGTAATGTATGAAGCCGCCTGTGGTGTTTAATTCAAACTCAGTTGAACAGTTTAGTTGAAGGAAACTACTCTCTGACTGCAACATTTTTCTTTATTTTAAAGAGTCTATTCTGGGTATTCATGGAAGTTTATTAACTGACAGTCTACTGTTGAAGGACTTGAGCGGCAAACTTGATCTTTTGTTTTTGTATTTATTGGATTTTTTTCACATAAGAATAAATTATCAGCATAGGCTTGAAAACAAACAGTAAATGTACTCACTTGTTGGAAATTATCTGAGCTGACTTGTAAGACTTGAATGCATCACCTGTATAACGTCTATGTCTTGAATCATTCCTGTTGAATTCAAACTTAATTGTGTGTGAGCAAGATCTGGAATTTTTTTTTCCTTATTTTACATTAGGGTGTCCCACCGTATTTATATCGTAAATGCGAATACAATTCTAATAGTGTTAAGAACTATAACATAAGCCTTACGAAGCCTTTTCGGCCTTCATTTATTCTTCTCAAAAAGAAATTACTTTGACAGTTAATTTTCTTGATTACATATTTTGACTACAACATAGCAGAAAACCTTTCTAACTTCACTCTGTCCAAGATTACATTAAAAAACCTTTTGTTTTATTCAACCAACTGTCCAACGCCCAACCGTATCTATTTTCTTTCATGTAGGTAGAATAAAAATAATTGAATGTGTCAAATTCTAGAATAAAATTAAACAGTCATTAAACAATAATATTCTTAACCAAAATTATTGAATGATGATTAATTTGCTGCTGATCATTGAAACGACTAATTGAAGCAGCTTTGAGTTGCAGTATTTTTTGTATTCTGTCAATCAGGTCTTTGTTGAAGATTCAACTGAAGATATTCACAGCAGTACAGTCTTGTACTAGTGTAATAATACCTGCCAGTGTAAATAATTCCTGGCAGGTATTATTTTACATCGTCTGTGGGTGGAATGAAAAGTTAATTCCAGACATTGTTATCAGTGTCTGCTATTACCAGCCTCCGTCAACAATATCAGTATTTGCCCTCAGAAACCCCACATTGTTCAATCCCCACAGAGGACAAACATAATACAAAGCACTACAATAGGCTGCTCTGTGCAGGTGCAGCCAGCTAACACAGCCTTGTTGATTTGGGAGCACAGGACAGTGCTTCCTGTACTTATCTGTTGAGGTGACCACATATAGAAATGCCACTGTAGTGTCTGACCTCTGCTCAGAGGAAGAGCAGGCAGAGGAAGTAGATGTTTTGTTGTGGTTGTTTCCTCCTGGCGTTGCGTCAGGGGAAGATCAGGGTCCCAACAGCATCCTCTGTTCCAGGTTAGAGTTTTCCCCGCTGCTTTGTATCCTCATCCAGGTTAGGACCCAGACAGATGTCCTGTCTTTCCTCACTCTGAACTGCGTGACAGGGGGTCTCAGCTCTGTGTGTGTGGTCAGAATGGAGGGCAAAGGCTGAGGTCTCCCTGAGGGTCTGGACAACAGCCGTGGCGGGTGTAGGCTGGCGGCTGTTTGGCTGTTGACTTCCTGTGGTGCAGATGGGGGGGGGGCTCCTGCTGCCGAACACACAGGGCTTTCACTGCCTCTGGAATCTGGAGAATATGTAAACGCAGACTGACGCCCCACAGGAAAGGCTGTTTTATGTGTTGGTGTGTGACACACATGTGGGTCATGCACCTGTGGGCACATATCTGTCTGTGTTTTTAAAGCGAGTGATTCATTTGTCCTGGTGTGTATCATCTTTGACAAACTGTGGAGGAAACCGAACAGAAAAAAACTCATTTGATGCTTCTCTCTGTCTTTTCAAAAGAATACGATCGGCCATTATTCAAAGAGTCTTGTATTTCTGCTCATTGCGTTTTTGCACCATGACTTCACCAGGGCTCTTTCATCTCTCGGTGGATGGTTTCCAGGCAGACGTCTTACTCTGCCTTTGTGCGCGCCCTCCTGTCCTGTCATTTTGGAGGAAGCGAAGAAAAGGTTGTAGTGAAAGGTACACCCCTGCCTTCCCCTGCAACCTCTCAGGTCCATCTTAAATGAGGTCAGATGACACAGGAGCCGTGGGTTCACCTCTGGCTTCCTCCCTCTGCTTTTATATTCCTCCCTCGTGCTCTTTGAACACGTCGATGGTGGCGAACATTTAGCAGAAGAACCCAACTCGCTGACTCTGGAAGAGCAAATGTTGTATACTCAGTTGTCTGCTTTTAGAAAAACGCCATGTTTGAAATTCTATGTAGGTTGAATGACAGTCAAATATGCCTTGCTGCATTCTTTACGTGCAGACGTCAAATGGGGAGACGCGTGTGCCGGTTGTAACTGCAATGTTTCCCTTTCCATTTTGGATATTGTTTCCATGAAATGTCACAACCATGACTCACTAACTGTAGGGTTGGGTTATGTTTCTTTTTCCGATATCGATTCTAAATTGATGCATTTTGTGGTTGTTTTGTTCAAGCGCCTAAACGTTGCCTGAACCGATTTCTTTAAGAAGGCCCAAACGAAGGTCAATGTTGAGAACTTTTTTCATTGTTGAGGCCAAGTGGAAGTTGATTATAACTCATTAACTGTAACAGTATACTTAACGTAAATATACAAATATAGATAAGTGCAAAACACATAACAAATTTAAACAAAACATAAGTAAAGCATAACCCGGCTAAAATAATTCAATAATGCACAGCTCTTTCAGTTTCGTCATTTATTGTCTCCCCACCGCAGGGGCTAGGTCCGCCCACACACTTTCAGATGTACCTTGTGCGTCACCAGGTGCTTCATCAAGTTTGCCGTTCAAAGTTTGAACTTAAATCATTCCTTGCACTTCCCGGAGTCGAAAACCTTTCATGTAAAAGACAGCGACAGTCTGACTGCTTGGCTTTAGGCATTTTGTTGTCAACTTGTGTTTTAGGTAGAGACTAGCTAATTGTAGGCTAATGTTACATTCTGCCAAAGCCATGTAGAAGTGTAATGTTAACATGTGCCGTGATTTTGATGTTGTCTGTAAGCAGGAAAAGTATTTCAGTACATAGCTCAGGAAGCAATCCGGTCCAGAACCTGTAGCAGATACCAGATTGGCACCGGACTTCGGTACCCAACCCTTATTGACAGTGGTTAATATTAAACCCAATTAAGATTATTTTTTTTCATTTAAAATCTGCTATACTTTAATTCAATCTTTTAAGAGCGAGAACATCACTGCATTCTAATGAAAACAGAAGTTTTCTGTACAACAGGGCAGCTTAATAGAAAAAAGCAACTCTTGTGATTTCCAGCCAGTCGGGCTAAACTTGACAACACCTCGTGGGGAAAGATGCTGGTCATGAATTAAACAGGCCCATCTATTCAGAGAGACCCGCACAAATGTTTCTCATCTCTTACAACAGCAAGAGTTGGATGTCCTGCAGCTTTTCCTCCACCCCTTCCCTTTTGTTTGATCTTTTTTTTTTTTTTCTGGCAGTGTAACTCTTACTGAAACTCTGGCAGTTCAAAAGGCATTAAACATGAGCGAGTTCCCCCAGTGCAAGGAAACGGTGAGAGGCCGTCACAGAATATGCTGAGTGTATTATAGACTGTACAACGGTACCGGATCCTCCCAGAGCTGTTGGCCCTTGCCCCGTGTTTCCCTCTGTAAACACTCACTTTCACAAACACACGCGTGTTAGTTATTTTTTGAAGAAACTTTACTTTGAAGTCGCCATTTGGGCTCCTCTTGACTTGTCTGTTTTCCTGAAGTCATTACTTTGTACCATATTTTGGTAAGTAGTTGGTTTACTTTGGAAATATGAATATGTTTCTGAACATTTATGGGAGTGCACTCTGGCTTTGTTTCTATGCCAAGTGAGACCCAGTTGACTTACTATGAATACCTTTAGGGTGGCAACAAATAACGCCTACATTCATGTTTTAATTATGTTCCTTTTAGTGGTAGGTGCCACAGGGCGTTGGGAGGCAGAGGAAGATGCAGTTGAAAACAACTTAACTTTTCGCCTAGCAGGGGTCTGAAAAAGTCTCTTCAGTTATGGGGATGCACAAGTAATTCTTGGACTATGACATTTCTTCTTGTGAGTAATACTTGACATAAGTCTTAAATATGATACACTATGGTCTTTTAGAAGTCTTAAGTTTAGCTGTGTCCCAAAACAATGGCAAGAAACCATAGCTGACCATAATGGTCACACGTAGGGTTGCAAAATTTCGGGAATATTCAAAGCTGGAAACTTTCCATGGGAATTAACGGGAATAAACTGGAAATTGTGTGGGTAATTTATACTAACTGTATTTACCTTGTCATATACAGACATAAATATAAACATTTTGTTTTGTCATAGGCTGATTTGAGCCCTGAGCAAACTTTGGGCACTTGACTATATGCTTCTGCATCTTTGTGTCATTCTTAACATAGGTCTTTGCTAATGTACACAGCCTTTCCTTCTACATTGGCTGGGGTGAAATGTCTCCACACATGAGATAGTGCACGTGGCAATGTTCTGTAGAATAAGATGAGAAAAAAGCTGGTAAAAAAACTCTAAAGCTATGCCAGAGATATAAATAGTTGGCCAATTGGAATCGTCTTTAAAAATATTTTACAAGTGATGGATAAATGAATAGAAATAAGCTAGATAAACCGATGAACAATCCTCACTCAGCATGCTTATATATTTTCCCCAGTAATATCATTGAAACTTACTTGACTAGTCCTCCACACTACAGCATGCCTCAATAGCTCTGCTGTAGTGTGCAGGATGCACACTACAGCATGTCACATCTGGAAATAATGAGTGAAAGTTTTGTCCGCAAACTGTATTTCACATAAAATGTTATTGCCATGTGCTGCTGCTGGGTTGGTTAATAAATAACCGTCACAATGGTGACATGGTTAAAAGCTTCTAGAAGGGTCCTAATGAAGACCTTAATTTTTAGGCGGGAGTGAGGTTCATTTTGGCAGCTGGTGAACATCAGACCTTGAAGGGGAGATTGGAGGGAGGTTAGAGGGTCAAGAGAGACTCGAGGTCACTGTTCCCCCAAAGATCTGCTCAGGTTTCAATGCAGATGGACTCTAACAAGCATTGACCTGATTCAAAGTGAGGGAGAAACACAGGTTCTAAGCCACCACAGATGGAAGTGTGAGCTCCCATGCAGAACTCTGTCAGCTTTAAACGTGCAATGAATGGATAAAGGTCAGGGTCACAACGAGGGCCCAGTTTCTTCAGATGCTCCCTAAAGAGGTTACATTATTGACAATAGGTACTTCAAAAGACTTTTAACAGATTCACTCCAAAGGAAGGACAAAGCAACAACTCATTCCAGCTGTGTACTGATGATTTGCTTTGTTCAAGGACACCACTTTTCATTATACACAGGACTGCACACCCTAACCCTTTGCAGGACCTGTTTAGAAATACATGTGTAGATGTCGGGAGAAACTCTTACATCTCAAATTCTTTGTTTTCTGGTCTTCTAGTCCGTTGGGGTCTGCTAAGGCTGACTGCCCATAATCTAGGTACAAGGTTGCAAAGAAGAGAAGAAGACATACAACTTGAATGCTTATTTTTCAGAGAGGCCGTGCGAGGAGGTCCAATGTTACCTGCATTTGTACCTACCACCTTTTGATTTTAAGGTCAAACAAACTCTTGGAAAGAAATTGCACCCACACTTGACTTCTTAATTTAATGGCAGTTGACATCAACCCCATAGTGCATTGCTAACACCTTCTGGAATGGAATGTGTGATCAGGTACACATGCGTGGAATGCCATACCAACGCGGACCTTCATGTTAGAGTGAATAGAGACGTAGGCATGTGTGTTTGGCTTGACCAAGTTCTCAACTCTCCGTCCTCGGGCTGCATGTGTCCCAGTTCCCCCTGACATGCAGACGTTCTCTCTGGCCCTGGAGCTCAACGACTTGATCCTGTGATTCTGATCTGATTTTCTCTGTGGGTCAGGTGATGTGAAAATAGCCAGGGTCTGTCCTACTATTCTCCCAGATTCATTTATCATTAAATAACTCTCTGAACTACGACACATCAGCCTTTGATGTTGCATCCTATCCCTGCCCCCAGGATGTGGCTGCTGGGTTGCTTGACTGTCTTTTAACAAGCACACATTCAAACATTGTCAGTTGTTTAACTATGAGGAGGGGAAGCTTCCACCTACCGTCACCACAATATCATCATACACGTTATTTTAGTGCATTGTGGTTAAAGGGTCATAAACTTCAGTATTAATTCTTTTTTACAAGAAACTTCATTGGTTTGTTTGCTTGTGTTATAATTAAAATACCACTAAATATTATTGCGGCTTCAGTGTCTCCTCAATGTTACTGCGCTACTTACCGTGCCTAAAGCATGGGCTCAAATTAAGGTCAGGAAGATCATAAAAATTTTGTGAACATGCAAAATACATCTGCATGTGAAATCCTTGCTTATTTAAGTATAGAGAAGATTTTTACTTGTAGAAAAAGAAAGATTTGTAGATTTATATTTGTAGAGTGTGGTCTCATACTTTTGAACCCCACTATGTCTTGAAGGGGGAAAGGCTTGGAATCTTGTGGTGTGTCGGATGTCCCTTTTTTAAGTCGTTTTTTTATGGATGACGGCTGCCTTTAGTTGGCTAGTCCTGAGGTCACCATGAGCTGTGTGGCGAGATGATTCCTGTAGAAGTTGTGCAGCGAACAAGTGGCTCTTGTGAAATGTGAGCAGGGGGAGAAAATGGCTGTAATTGACTCTGAGACCATATGCTTCTTATTTGGTGAAAAAATTCCATTTTGTTTTAGATCCTGTTAAATATAGTGTTGCCAGATTACTCGGTACATGCCATAAACAATGGCCCGTTTTCCGCATTTTTAGGATGGACTAAAACTTTATGACGAAGTTCCCATAGAAGCTTTAAGTAATTTAAAGTGAGGCTAATATTGATTTTAGTTTTTTGGGGGATATTGATTTTGTAAATGAATCCTTTGTGCTTTTTTTTTTTTCTTTGATGCTCAGTCTTGGATGTAGTTCAGAGCATCTCTGTGTAGATGAGCTGTAGAAATGATAAATGAGTGAATCCTAACAGTTTTCATGTGACTTTCAGGCCTGCAGCAGACGCTCTTATCAGACAAACTCCCCTGTATGTTAACAATGTTATCCTCATATTAGAGGCAACAAAAAGGCCTTTGACTGTTCGCCACGTCTCAGCCCTCTAAGCGATGGTACCCTGCTAATAATACCATTTCCTTTTAACCTGCTTAACACGTAGCGTCAAGCAGGTGGCTGCATGAACCTGAAATATACGTTGAGGAGGTAGAGCACAAGTGTTTCTTTTGGCCTTTTTCCACCAGAACTTTGCTAATCAAAATGAAATAAATTAAACAGAAAAATGCTTGTATATCTATTTTCAGGCAGCTTCAGGCAGATCCCCCCCCCTAGATATTTAATGCTTGCTATAGCTTGTAAGTTGTTGGTTGAGTGAAGCACTTTGATTTTTCAAGAAGTTTACATTTGAAATGCTACTGAGAAGAGGGGGGTTCTGGTAAAATAATATATTGGTACTCCAGACAGCAGAATATTAAGTTACAGAACTCTGACATTTTTCAGCATTATAGCTTTAAGTGGCAGACTTGTCAGAAAGGTATTTTTCATTGATTCATGGCCGTGCGGGGAAGGTGGGTGTGCCCTCAGACCTTTTTGAGAGTGAAATTCACTGACTGGGATCAGTGGCTCTTTGTTAGTGCAACTTAGAAACTGAGTTTTCTGACCCTCTGTCGTAAGCCACAGTCTCTGTAGTTATAAGCCTGACCCTTGGTGTCAAACAGCGTCGCAGCTTTATGATCAGAGGTCATGACGCATGCTTTAACCTCAGGTCCTGAAACACTGTGGCTTCTGTATAACATGACCTCTTGCCGTCAAACAAGGCAAATCTGCTCCTTACAGGGTCATTATCTGATTATCCCCAGCGTGCAATTTCACACAGGAAATGTCGTCTTAACCGGCAGCAGCCATGTTATGTATTTAACAAGGTTTTAAATCTTGGCAAATTGTCACTTTCTCTAAACAGTGTGTGCTGCTGTCCATTGTCTGGTTACTTAGACAAAAGCAGTAGTGTGGCAGTGTTGATATCTCTCAGGATGTAAATTCTCGTATTCGCTGTGCTGAGCAGAATGTACAGTTTATTCACACTTTAGTAAATTAACACTGTGCCGACGCATCGCTATTGCCGCCCGCCCGACCCTCTCTTTCTTTTTGTGTGAAACTCAAACAAAGCCCACGTCACCTTGCATACCTTCACACAGTGTGATAGATTTTTTTGGTCTGCACTGTCAACAAAATGCATCATTCTCTGGGGAAAACGGACAGACTCGAGTTGATTTAGGTGGCATCTACTCATTGTGCGATCACGCAAAGAAACTGTAAAGCTTCGACAGGCTCGATCCCTGACAGTCTCTCCCTATTAACAGGCAACTTCAGTGCGCGGCCTCTCGGCGCAGAGGTGTGAGACAGGGAGCAGGCAGAAAAACAGGTTCCTGGTGATAAATAGCAGTCCCGGTTTGGAGAGTGTCTCCTTTCTGACAGAGGATCGGGCTTTGTCTTGAAATGCGAGATGCCTCTCCTGCAGCCACTGCCAGCTTCTCAGGGGCTCTGACTTTTAACAGTGCCGAAAGAGAGGGGTGGAGGGAAGAAAGAAAGATTTATGTTACAGGGGGGGATGCCTCGAGGTAACATTGAGGGATAAAAAGATTTGAGTCGCTGTTGCTGTCTGTTAAGGGGTATTACCATTCAATTAGAGCTTTGGTCAAGGATATTCCAATGACTGTACATTTCGGCACGAAGAGCTGCCTTCTGGCCCTTTGGGACCCAACGCAATTGGTGCAGTGCTCGCCGCCAGTTCGCCACACACTGGGTATTAGGCCCAGTATGGGCTTGAACGTTGCTGCGCGTGCACTTTGCCTGACGCTGCAACAAACCGTCACGGTGCACCACAAGCCGACTTCAGAACGCATTGGTGCCGTTGTTTTAGCTCCATACCAGTGTCCAGTGCTCGCAATTCAGATAACACCAAGAAGCAATACACCACAAAATATACACATTCAACTTTTATAGAGCATTTATAGCCCCAGAGGTTTTATCTCTTAATTCATTTGAATGTAATCTTTAGGGCGCCATCTATAGTGTTGTGTCTCTGTGAAGGTCACGGCTCAATGAGCGCATGACGCCAACAGTACTCTGAGCTCCGACGTGGACGTTTCTGAATGTGGAGATGATATACTTATTTTCAGCTCATATTTAAACTGTTGAATCGATCACTGTCACAGATAAAACAACTGCGGAGCTGGAAATGAGCAGTTGTCACTTGGAATTTATCGCTTTTCTTCCCTCTGTTGTGAAAGATGGAAGTTTTTCTGTATGGTGAAATTCCCCTTAAAATAAGCTTGACTAATCGAAAGATGAGACAGATTAAAGGGCTGGAAAGATCCCCCCCCCTTTTCTTTCAAAGAGTTAATGTATATTATGAGAGAGCGGGAATTCCAGAGCCTCATATTTCATCTAGAATTGTACTTTTTCCCCCTTTAAACTTAAGTGGCCCATTAGAGGTGGCAGACGCGATATGGTGAAGCTAACATTTATGATTAGATATCTCTGCTGTAGGCCTTTACGTATTCCTGTTTTAATGGATTGTGCGATCAGGGAGAACCTTCTTCGTGTCCTTTGATCTGGGTTTAGCTCGACCCTGTTTTACCTCATCTCCTCCTGCTCCTTGCTCCTGGTGTCCTCAGGCGTGGTATGAATTGGCGTTTATCTCTGTTTGTTTGTAGGTGAGGATTGTTGTGCCAGGTGGTAAATTGAAATGAGGGAATTGCCCACAGCAGGAGCCTGGTCACCCAGCGTTCCTCTTCACGGGTCACAGATCTCACTTTGGTGCATCTATCTGGCACAGGTACAGTCCCTGCTGTGTCTACAGCTGTAGTCTGTACCACAATAACCTTCCAAATTGAAGAAAACACTTGCATATACACAGAGGAGAGTAAAGCAGGTTGTTCCAGATCGTGTTTCCATTTATAAAAACCTCCAGGATGTGCAGCGTATGTCAGGTAATGAACGCAGACCATCTAATCTGCACTGAGTGTGTCATTGATGGATGTGGATGGTCTGTGAGGAGATTGTTTAGGCTCATTACCGTCGGTCTCAGTGTCAAAGTGCTTGGGCTCGTCTGCCTTTACTGTTCCCTGCATACGCATGCATACGAAGTACAGTTGTTTTTTTGTTTCACTGTGGCCCTGGATGTGCTAAATACACACAGATAGGTGTCGTCAGCTCATTCTTTTGAAATGCGAATCAGCTCAGCGAGGGGGAGCGTGACTCACAAGGATTCAATGTGTTTCATTTACATCTGTTTTCCCGTAAACCATGACTGGATTTTTGTTTGTCTTGGTTAAAAGCACTTAAAATGTTTACCACTACATGTCATCTAAACATTGGCAGAATGAAACACTTAACCTGTGGCGGATATCTGGGAGATCTGGGAGAGTTGCAGGAGATTCAGACAGTGTGTGGAGCATTCCCACCGGTGGGAGTGTGGTTTCCTGGGCTTGTTAATATCAGCAATGTGGGCAGAAGAATACACACTGTGAATTCTCAGTCTCAGAAAACTTTGATCAGCCAACGAGACCAACGGCGAGTCAGCAAGAGTCCTTGAACGCCACAGTAGACCGAGCCTGTTTGCTGATAAATTTCATGGGGGGCAACAGAAAGGGATTTCACAGTGCAAAACACAAATGTAGTGAAATATTGTCAATGCAGCAGGATGACTGCATTATGAAATAACATTTATGAAAGTATGAGTCAATCTTATTATTGGGTTTAGCCATGCATGCAAATGCATTATCGTCCACTTAACGAAGTAGAAACATTACTAATTGATGCTTAAACCATGTCACACTGACTTTTGGAAAGAAATCCTGCATAACTATTTGGATGATTGACGAGATATGAACATATTTATTCAAAAAAAATAATCTTGTTCACTTTAACAAATATAAAGATTTTATGCATCTCTTGTTTGTCAATGATGATTGGATGGGATTTTTTAGGTTTGATATGAATCCATAATGAGTGTTAAGTGGCAGCTAGTGTGTGTGATAGCTTGAGTCTACAGCTCCGCAAAGCTGCACTGACTCACAGCAAAACACTGAGTAAGTTGATAACATCCTTAGAATGACGGTGCTAACGTGACGTTCAGTAGATATCATGTTAACCAGATGCACCAACTTAGTTTGTGAGTGTGCTGACATTTACTAACTAAATAGCCAAATAACTTTGCATTACCAAACACCAACTGTCTCACTCTAAAAATAGAAAAGATTTAAACAATTTTTACTATCTGCACCAAACTTATCAAACCCATAGATCATAGAACACCTAATATTTCAGATTAGTGCCTAAAAAATTAAAAAATGTAAAGATTATGATGTAACCAATGAATCATCCACTATTAAATTTGTCAGCAACTATTATTGTCATTGATTTTTGTCGATTAATTGTGCACCCTTAATGCAGACCCTGGTATATGGGCAGAACATCTTCATACTCAAATTCTACATCAATGTTGTTGCACTCAATATTGTAATCATTAATGGTCAGCACCAATAAGTAGTATGTGTGATCTGATGATGTAATCACAACAAATTTATTCAAATAGTTTTATATCTGTAGGTGGAAACATGATTTATTTTGCTGGAGCTTTTTGATTGAACCGTTTCAATAGCACTTGCGAAACTCTTCTCCCTGTGGCGTTTTGTCCGCGAGTGTGCCCAGCCCACTCTGAGCGAGCCATTACCCATGCTAATGCAGAGCAGGATTTCTAGCGAAAACTACAGTAGAGGGCTCATTCAAGAGGTTTATAAGGAGGGGGGGGTCTAGTTTTGCAGGGCTGTCACTCTCTCATTGAGGAGCAGAGTAGCGCGCCTCAACACATCTTACTCCAATACAAAGAGAGGCTGTGATGTACATACAAATGAGCCCATAATAGGTGGTTTTGTCACACAGTTCCCTCTTGGTTTAATCGGACCAAAAAAAAACTTGCAGTCGTGCTCGTGTTTTGAAGAGTGTGGTTAGAGAAGCTCAACTCAGCTCAACCCCCGTCTTTTTACTCAATCTCCTTAGTCCCATCTCCTTTCCCCCCCTCAGCCCAAATCCTGGGAAAAGCAAAACATTGTTCATTCTCGGTTTGTGACCTGCAGGAGACCGTGTGTGAAGCAGGAAGTAATTAGAGCTAATCATCTTGCTTTAATCATTGGGGGAAAAAAAGCTTCTCGGCTGCTTTCTCACCAGTGTATTTGGTTAACCGGCATTCTCACCATATAATTATTCTTCATAAGGGTGCGTTGTTCACAGAGAAGCAAAGGTATGATGCCCTTGCGTTACAGGCAATATGAGTCATCTGAAAGTGCGTCAGAAATCTCTGATAAATTTACTGGTATCAGACGGTAAACATTCCACATCTCTGTTGTTGTACTTCTCCCATTAAACAGACATTTTAAAACCTTTTACTGGTGTTTTTGTGTCAGATCTCCCTTTGTTTTCACTGGGACAATTATTACACTCCCACAGGAAACTTTGGTCTGGGTGAGTGGTATGGCATCCCTGGAGTTGTCCGTGCTCTCAACTCACAATTCTCAGCTAAATTCATTGCCTGATATTGCCCAAAAATGTGCAGACAGTAGAATGGAGTCCATGTGGTCTCACAAATGCATGGAAAGATGAAGCATTTAGCCTTTTGTTAGTTTAAAATGTCTTTCAAAAATCATCATTTGAAGTTTTGGAAAACTAATTACAAATCAATGGCAAAATTCACATGGCAGTTTATTTCAATTGATTCAATTTGTTACTAGCTATTAATAAGAAGTGTTTTTTTTTATAAACTAACCAAATTGGTTATTTAAGTCTTTATTTGACTGATTTTGTCTGTCGTAATGCCTAATAGTGGATTACAATTAATTGCATTAAACATTAGTTTGATAATTGTACCTGTTCTCTCAACAATAGGGATATTTATCCAATTACAGCTTAGTTAGCCACCTCTCTTCCTTTCTGTTCCATGTAGGAACCAATCTATTGTGCCTCATACACTCTATAGACGACTAGCAGATGACGGGTGGAGTCTGGCCCTGATGCCACAGCTCAGTGTCGACCTCACAGTCCATTCAGGAGTACCTGGTGGGGGAAGTGAGCCCTAATTGCCAGGGGATATGGGAGGGCCTTACAGGGAGGTTTCTATTGTAGCCAAGGCAATTAACTTGGCTTCTTTCATGTGAGCATCTCCTTTGAAAAGAGACATTGTACTTAGCTGCTCGGTGAACACCGGGATGGGACAGAGCTGTTAGTGGCCGCATTCCACTGCTCTGCCAAATAGGAGGTGGTTGTGAGCATGTGTGTTGGGGATTGTTGGTGGGACGCCACAGACGCTGCTGTCCTCGATTGCCTGACAGTGTCCCCAGCGTCTGAGACGTCCTTGTCTAGACAATAAGCTTTGTCATCCCTGTGCTGAGTCTGCGTAGGCCTTCAACCATATGTGTTTGCTCCGCAGTATTTTACCTCAGAGCAGTTAACATAGAGCCTGAACTGACTTTATAGCCCAGTTGTTGCAGTGAGCTGCTTGATCTTCAGTCAGGCTTCTTATTGCTCTTTTTGAAGCCAGAGAACTGCTGGGGGCAGTTGGATATACGACTGCAGGGACCTGGCTTACTGTAACACACCCCAGACCAAAATGTGCCCAGCTCGTTACAGCTTTGAAAGAGGTAGACCATGTGTGCTGATACAGGGTTGAGCCGATAGTAAGGGGGGTCGCAACACATCATGCCAGACATTAGAACCAGGTTAAGGGAACAATGGGAGGAAGAGGAGGAGGAGGAGATGAGACGCTGGTCTATGAAGTTCTGCAGCCAAGCATTTACGATAGACCTCTGCATGTCTGCTTCTCAGTGGAGTGGAAAGGAGGCCATGCAAGGCTGAGGGGAGCCAAGCTGAGCTGGGCCAAGGCATGTGGAGGAAGAGGTGGGATCCAAGGAATGGTGGGGGCAGACACCCTACACCATGTAAACCACACTGTGAAAGAGAAACTGACAGCCACAAATTAATTCAACATTTCAATGAATCATCTCTTCATTTGGTTGCACTAATCCTCTGCCCCCCTCTTTTTTTTCTGACTGTACTCCCTTTTGCGCCCACCCCTCCCCATGCACCCACCAACCCTTTTTACCCCTTTCTAACCACCCAAACTTCAAATACTTCAGGATGTCTGGAAAGAAAATTTCAGCTGCGTTGCATATCTTCCCCCTCCCTCCCACTCATCTACATTTAATTAAAACATCCCAGATAACTCAGTGTTGGGGAGTGTGAGACAGTGCTGATCTTTGGGGAACATATGGCGCTCTATTTCTGACCCACTTTTTCGTTAACCATTGTACCCTGCAGGAATTTTGCAACTGATTAAGCTGTTTGGAGTAAATGAGAGATCTCTTTTACTATGTAGTTTAAGCTCAGATCCCTGGAAACTCAAAAGGGTGTGTGTGAAGTATGGGCGGGGACGATAATTGATCCTTGGATGCTTTGTGTGAACATTTTGGCTAAAACAACTCTTTAATCAGAATTTTAAAATAGTGAAAATGAATACGACTTTTTATTAAAGAGTATGCACAATGCAAGATGAAAAATAAATGGCTAGATTAATGATTAAAATCTTTCTTTTATATTCTCAAAAGAATGGAAATCTGGGTGCTTTGTACATTAAACAACAACAGTTAAACACAGGTGACCACCTACTTTCCGTGGCAGATATACATTTGTGTTCGTGCCAGGGGCAGATCACTGCTGGCAAATGACTGAAAGACACCTTCTTCTCAGAGTGGTTTGTGCCTGTGTGGGTGCACTGTTCCAAAGCATATGTTTGTAGATTGTCTCTGTTGAATGCTGTTGGTTGCTAATGCAGCAATGTTGCTTAGACCTGTCGTCCTGCAGCCCAAGCCTTCCCCTTGCCCTCATGCTTCTCACTCAAGGAGAGGAGCTTGACGGTCCAGTGGCTCTCCCTGTGAATACCTATCATTGTCCCTCTGCTTTAAGGGAACTCTAGAGGCTGGCGTAGGACACGCTGGCTGGGGTTCAAGAACTCTGCAGGGCCAGAGATTAGCAAGGCATGGCAGGATCCCTGATAATTGACACCCTCCACGCAGGCATTTGAGTCGCTCTCCCATCCCGCTAAAGACTACAGCCACAAAGACGCCTTTCAGCGCTGGGCACGGTGGCGCTAATCCCCTTAGCACAAAGACCTGAGCCACCGATAGCATCTAAATAACTCTTCAGTAAATGTCATTTGCCTGAATTAGCTGTATAGTATCTCCTGGATCTGGATGGATTGCATTGGTGTGTGTACAGAAATATTTGTGCTTGTTGTGATTTCTCTAAATGTGCCGTTGAGTGCTGGCGTTTAATAAGCCATGAGGACGGGTCACCCAATGAGTCAGTCTGCCAGGGGCTGCTTGGCCCGGGGGCTTGGGTCAATTTAGTGCGGCCGCTTTGTCAAATGCATCCTTAACATTCATGTGGCATCGAACCGTCTTACTGTTGGCTTTCACTGACACTATAGCCTTTTAACCCTTGGATAGGAGCCTCTGCACGAAGCTAGAACTCAGCGGGTGAACACTTAACATCCACACAGTGGATATTGCTTCAGATTTCTCTTATGTGAAATGGCCCCGGAGCGTTGTCTCCAACGGAGCCGCATTCAGGTCACCGAATGTTATATTGGGGTTAGATTGTACTTGACAGTGCTGTTGTCACAAGAAGGGGAAAGAAGCATTGATGCCTCTGAGGAGCTTAAGGGCAAAACGGAACAGAGAAACTGCCCTTTTCTCATCTGTTTTAACAAAGGTTTATTTAAATTATTTTTTTAATTGCTTTTTTAGAACGAAAAATTTGAAAACCAGAATCCTGTTCTGCACATATTTGATGGAAATGTGACAAATACCCACTGAAGAAAAAAAATCGGAATAAGTCAGTATAAACCAAAAACGTATAAGAAACACAGCAGCTGAAGGAATCTGACACTAGTGAATTAACATCAACTCGCCTGCCTTTTAAGAAAAGCGTACTGGGAGGATGGTTGCTTAAAGATAGGAGGATCATCACTCCTCTCAGCAAAAAATAAATTACCCCTAATTGACCTTTGACCAGTGGTGAGGCTCCCCTCTCCCAGGACTGCCATGGTTGCCGTGGAAACGTCTGTTGGAAGATGCTGTCTGGACGGACGCAGATGAATGAGGGATGGTCTATATGCCTCAAGTCGTTTGTGTTATCAAAGACAAACCACCACTGCCTCCTTAAGAAATTCATCCTTAAATTTCTATAAATGCTCAGCCATTGTTGTTCTATACTTGAATCTTATTATATGATGCATTAGTTTCATGATTGATGACCAGTAAGCTACACCCATAACCAAAGGAGAATTCTCCTCCTCTCTTTATGATGCAGCTCACATCCTCCCCTTGTGTTAGCTTATCAGTCCATTACAAGGGCATGTCTGGGTCTTCCTTAGACAAGACCTTCTGCTACAAGAGGCTGCAGATCGATACATCCCAGTGAAATGGAGAATGTAAACAAACCGCCTGTTTGTAGAAGTCTACAAAGCACCAGTCATCCCTAGTTGAGTGTTTGCGCTCTCCTCCCTGCTGTCCCACTGGTCCTAGATGAGTTTCGGAGTGGGCGGGGGGTTACTAACCACAGTGCCCCTTCCCTCTCAGCCTCAATTCAATAGTGCTGATACCCGAGAACTGGACCATGGCTGTATTAGCCCTATAGCCTCGCCTCTGGGTTTAAGCCAGATGGAAAGATAGAACAGACTGTTACTAGACGCCTGAGATGGGTGGGACCAGGGGACTGAAATTAGACATGCAGATACCCCTGTTTTTACTGGGAAACATGATCCATTATTGTTTTGACATTTGTTGGTTAAGCACCACTCTTCCATTGAGAAAGAAATCTTTTTGGCAGCAACAGGCAATTTACAAGTCGAGGGAATGATCCTTCACGAGGGCTCGCCAAGTATGTGGAGCCTGAGAGAAATCATTAAATCACTAGGTCTGGACGCAGCAGTCATCATTGATCTGTGCAGAGGAAGAGCTGCTCTTTGTGTTACTGATATACGAGTGGAGGGGTGGGGGGTGAGGCAGTCACTGACTATGCTTAACAACTAGGGTTTCCTTTACACCTCTTTAAAAGCTGCCTGAGATTTATTGGACATCTCTCTTTTGAAGATGTTCAAAGATGAACTTGAGGTGGTGGGACTCAGGTGGGTAATGTTCATGCTTTTTACTGTAACTGCTGCAAGAGCCATTGCAGTACTGTAGTGGACCAGCTGGGGAACAAGCTGTTGCTCGTCAGTCAATGTCATTCAATAAGAAGTGTTTAGACGGGGATAGAGGTCATGTGAGCTACCAGCATTTATTGAATCTATTGTTTAAAAGTAAGAAGACATACTTTAACTATTGACTCCTGTTTCTTATAGTAATATGGTCTCCAAACCATTTGTCTTGGGTAGTAACGCTGTATCCAATTCAGCTGGGGGTGGGGTTGAACCTGAGAACCAGAGACATTACGCCTCATGGTCTTTGCCTTAAGCTCTCAGTCCTGGTCTGGGTCAAAATTTGCCAAACTTGAAATTTACCTAAACAATTGCATGGGTTTACCCTCAAGCAAATCTACTGAATCAAATAGGTGACGTACGATTTTCTGTCTTAAAATCGAGATTTCTTTCTCTGCTTTTCTCTCGCTCAGTTGCCGCAGTCTTTCTTTCTTTATATTAGGTGGGGTAACACCATGTTTTCATTGGTTGAGGGAAAAAGATAATAGAGCGATGTGGGGTTCTTTAACTTCTTTACGAAGAAAGTAAGAGATGTTTTGTTGCTTTAGTTGATTTAAATGCAGCAGAAGTTTTGTCAATCAGAAAGATTTTATATACTGTAGATATTAATACAATAAATGGCAAGAACATGAATCTGTTGACATGCTGTGGTGTACCTTTCCGCCTGAAACCAGCTCGCTCAAGTATCCAGATGATGTCATTGCATCTAGGACACATTCAGGGCTGTGTATCTTTGTGGATATACCTTCAAACCCAATTGTGGCCTGGAAACATTCACCTATGACTAGGTCTGCGTTGAGTTGGAGAACACCTCAGGGTACATGTATTGTCCTCGTAAAGGGACCTCCCCTTCAGGCAGGGAGTACTGATGGAGAAGAGGCAAACCTCCTGCTGCCTCTCTTTCTTTACTTAATCCTCTTATAAATAGGCCACTGTGTCTATTTTACAGGCGATAGAGCAATGTGTTGTGAGCATGTCATTAAGGTTCAGGGGGTGAGCAGGAGGGCAAGGGGGTATCACCAATGGTGACAAATGTCTAGTTTTTAAGACAATGCAAAAATATCCCCCTCTCCTACTTTCAACGTGTGATCTATTGTTTACTTTTTTGTTTCACTCCTCTCTCTCCCCTCCTTTGGCGTTTGTTCCGAGCCAAGATGAGCCCGAAACAGAAAAATGGGTAGAGGGAGCGATTGAAGGGAAAAAATAGATTTATGTTGCACTGCTCATGGGGGCTTTTAGAAGTAGTAGGTGGTTCACCTTTATCATAGATTGTCGCTTTGAGGCAGAGAGAAGGCAAGAGAGGAAGATGTGTTGACCCGTACCGCTCTCTCACGGATGAAAGCATTACCCAGAAGCCCATTGGTTTGGCCCGCAAAACTACTCCCCCTGTTCTCACCGAGGTTTATACTGCCAGCGATGATCAACCGTAAATCTTTCATGGCCATATTGTTTTGGGGAGATGTATGAAGGATGAATAGATGGATTCATGTTTACATCTGGATTGATTTATCTCATCCAGCTCTCCAAGAGCCGGGAGGCATCTCGCTGTTACAGCCGTACTGTATTCTGGGAGAAGCACATTAAAGAAAGATAGATAGAAATGTTCATGTTGCCTTAGAGTCATACTCAAAAATAGAATGGGGAAAAAAAATAAAAACACATGTGATCCTGGCAGAATGAACCCGTTTTCTGTTTGTGTCATTAAGTCTATGCTGATGTTGAGCCCCTGGTTAACATTCTTGTTTTCTCTCCTTCTCTCCTCATGTGTGCTTGGATGTGACTTATGCAACTATTTCCAACAAAGGTGAGCTTAAATACATTTTCACTGCCTTGTTTCTGTAAACCAAGTACATTCATTTTGAGGTTTTGAGAAATGGCCAGCTGATTGCTTCACAATATGACTTGTAGTTTCTGTTTTTGCCTGGCTACTTAACATTTTACACAAACCATCAATCTGCAGGATGCTATTTTTTGTTAAAATACACTGTTTAAACTCCTCTTACTTTATTCTAAATTTTCAACAATGTTTGAGCTCCTCTGCTTGTGTTTATTCATAATCCGATGATAACGGGTGCTGACTAAAAGCTGAATTACAAACATGTGATTTTGAGCAGTGTCTGTGGAGCAGCTTCACTATAATTAACTGTTAAAACTACACAGGAAATGAATTAACATGGTCAAATCAAAATCAAAACAGTGGTTAGGTAACACGGTCAGAATTCACTTGCAAAACAAAGCAATAACAGACGCTAGAGGCTGCATCATGTCATATCCAAATTCATCTAAATACATCAGGGATAAAATACTTCCTGATTTGATTTGAGGGTTTCTGAAGATGCAGTCATTCTACCAGCCTATATCCCATGATGTCCTGTTCTCAAGTTAATTCAACATTACCTGGGAAATCCTTCATAATATTGGTCTAATTTCTAGTGTGTGGATGGTTTTGTTTCTATCACAATTACAGGAGGTCCTATGATTGTAAATCGTATAAATTACATAGATATATTCCCCACTTGGCCTATTCAGCAGTGGATATAGTTAAAAAAGCTCAAATATAGAAATAATACATTTTATTATGGTATGACTTATTCAGGGTCATGATATCTAATTTCATTAGACAAGCTAATAAACGGTTAAGTCAATATAAGCTTTTATGTGGTAAAGATAAGTCAAGAATTAACTGGCAGGTGAACTTAAACTTTCCAGCTGTCGTTACAGATAAACCGCGTTCCCTTACACAGACCACATATTCACTTTCATGACGTCAGACTTCTTGAAAAAGTTCTGCCACTGTTGAAATGGGTCAAACTATACTGAGGCTCCCATTAATATATCTGGGCAGGTCGCCCAGTGTATGTGGGGAAAAACTAAACCCCTATAACGTGCAAGCTGTCTCCTCTCTGCAGAGGGAAATGCAAAGTGCCCAAAGGGCAGAGGGAACAGAAATATCTGAAAGGGAACCAGCAGAGCACTGATGTGGCCTGTGTGGGGTGGGTTAGGATGGCAGCGATTATGGGAGAGCAGCCTTATACTGTGCTCTCCCAGGCAGGCAGCAGAACTCTGCCAGTAAACTGCATTGTCCAATCGGGCGTAACGACGAGACAGGCCCAACAGAAAAGACAGGGAGGGCTCCAGCTTTACACATAGGTAATTGGCTGTTGGCATTAGGGGGCGACCCAGCATGAGACAAAATCTTAATTCCAAACACGCGCGTACACACACACATACACACACACTCCCTCACTCTTCCACTTCCTCCTCTCTTCCTCCCCTCTTCACCTTTGAGAGAACTGCCTATAACAACAGCTGCTGCATCCAGCTAGTATTCACACACAGCCAAACAAGCCAATTAGTGGCCTTAGAGCATATAATTGTGCATCTGTGATTGTGTGCGTGAGATTGTCTGCTGGTGAATGTGTGAGTGTCTGCGTGTGTTTGTGTGTGTGTGAAGGTGTTATTTCATTAGGTCTCAGGGGGTCGCGCCACCACCTGCTGTGAGGTGTCTTTCCCCAGAGTGTGAGTGACAGTATACTCAGAGGGAAGCCATTGTGTGAGTCAGGCCTCAATGCTGTTTCCATTTAGGGGAGAGGAAATCAGTATGTTGGCTTGTGTTTGTGTGTGTGTGCGCGCACTGGGAAAATGTTTTTTTATTATTATTCTAGTTAAGAGTTCATTTTATGGACTTGACATTTATTCAAAATATAGAATCAGTGGCTGTTTCATTATTCTGAGAGTTATGCATACAAAAATAAATAAACAAATGTTCACCCCCTGGTGATTGATTGATTGATGGCTTGCTTTTGATCTTGGTTTAGTTGAAATTAATTCATGGAAATCCGCAGTCTTCCCCTTCTACCATATTATTCAGGTCAATTTCCCCTTTTATTAAGTGTACGCAATTTTCCAGAGCACTTTCCTTACAATTCAGGAAGGGCAATAAAGAGGACAACTTCCTGTACTCAAGTTGAGATGGCATCCCTCCATTATGAGAGGAAAGAGAGAGCTGCTCTTTAAGTGTCTTATCGGAGACATCAGACTACAGGACTTCCCTCATATCTTGGATTGTTGCTTGCTTTAGCATAGACATGGCTTTTTCTGAAAACAACTGCAGTTATGTCAACGTAAGCTAAAATAATTCCTTCAGTTACACCATAAAAAAAAGCCTGCATGTTTTTATATCACCCAAATGATTGTACGGCTGTTTTCAACCAATGACCTCTTGAAAAAGCTTGGAAATTGGGTGCGGATGTTTTCCAGAGTTTGCCTTTCACATTTGAAGAACACAAAAAGAGATTCTGCGGGTCAGTCACGTTACCAAAACGGGAACAATTCTGAAACTTTCAGATGAGGCGTGATGTACAGCACATCGACACCAGTGTCTGCACTCGCCAAAAGCTTCCTAATCCTGATGTCTTTCCAAGTCAACATCTTTTTCTGAGTCTTTTACGTGTATGAAACCTCTTTTCTTTTTTTTCATCCTGAGATAATTGTACTCTGAGACACAGACATCCAGTTGTTTAAGGTCAAGAAAGATGGGCTATGTATGACTTTGCACCAACTCTGCTACCTTACATACTGTGTCAGTTCAATGCAAAGGTAGAAATTGGCCTGAAGCCTCAGTCACAACCATCAGTTTCCACATTCTGCCGTTTGAATAAGTCCCTTTTTTCTATTTAATGAAAAGAGAAAACAGTCATGTCTTAAACAAGTCGACAAAGTTATTTTTCTTCAGACTTTTCTGATGTGGAACCATGAAATCTCCACTGAGCCTGGAGAGTAGAGGGGGGAGGGAGGGAGGGAGCCTGAGTTGGCTGGTCAGGATCACCGCTGGCCTAGCTGCGGTCTGTAACTCCATACACTGGCATCCTCATTAGACCAGAGCCTTGAGCAGAAACAGACCATCCAGATGAGAGCACGCTATCCATTTGATCCACAGGATACACCCAGATCTCCCTCGACCACAGCCAGCACCCCAGCCATGAATGAGCCCTAAGGATGGAAAGCTTAAAGGCAAATAAGCAGACGTATCGACATGCATCAAAAACAACCTCCACTTTGTCTCTCTGTGTTTCTCTGAAGAATTCCCTCCCTCTTTTCTTGCCTCAGTTCCTCTATTCCATCCAATGTCAGTACACACATTCAACACGGACATTTGCAGAGCAGATGTAGAGATGGATACCAGCTGCAGTTCGGCTCTGAAGTGTTTCCTCTTCTTGGAGGCTGATGAGTAGAAAGACAAATGGTATCCCTTGTCTCCATAGAATCTCCATAGATGATTATTCCTGAGGGGCTAATTTCAGCAGATAAACAGAAACCACAGTGTTGTTTAAGTAGGTTCTTCTTGGTCTTTTAGCTTGTTGATGTTTATACTGTTTGGTTGGCCATCATCATCGTCTGTCTGTTGTGTATGAAGTAGAGATTTGACTGACAAGTACTATTTTAAGAGCGGTGAAGAAGTAATTTCCAATAGTGTGTAGTATTAGCCAGATATAACTAAAATATCAGCAATTTGACAAGATTTCTCACTGGGAAGTCCTACAAGAAAAATGGACACCATATGCAAGACTTCAGTTTATTTCAAGAAGGAAATTGTTGTGTTTACCTGGATTTATTCATTTGTGTACTTTTACGGGTAATGACGTTCAAACTAGACAATAAGAGGCTACGTTCATTGTTTTTTGGCCTGATTAAATGACACAAATATTACTTCTATACAAGGCAAAATACAATACATAAGTTAATATTTTTTCAATGCAATGGTATCGGATTAGTTCTAAGTATTTGCCGATGCGCAATGTCCAGGTATCAGAGTTCATGCCGGGAAGGTAAAAGTTGTTGTAGAACATCTCTAGTGTGAAGGTGAAGGCCTGCTGATAGCTTGGAGCCTTTTAGTTGTTTCAAAGGGATGGTGGTACATGAGTCCCCCCCCCGTGTTGGCATTTATCGCTCAGACTTATCCCAAGGGAAGTCTGTCTTCCTGTCCTATCTCAGATCCTTGCCCTGGCTTTGTTGATGTCTAGATGCCTATCAACAGGTGAGGTACCTGGACAAACACTTCTCCCCGCCACAACGCAGAGAGGCCAAACATTTAATTTCCTGTCCAGAGACCCCTAATCTACAGTGCATATGAGGTGGCGAGCCTACAGTAATCTGGCTTTGGTTGATACAGCTCGGGCCGCCTCTTTCCTCGCGTGCTAGCAGTGGGAACACAAAGTGCTTTTCTCAGCAGAGAGGTAAGAAGGGGCGAGTGCTGAGCTCCTGAATCGTTCACAGAAACAACATAATCACCTTGACTGTGTACAGATCAACCTGAGTGGGTGGAAAACACGACAAGTACCGCATGTTGCCAAGTAACAGGATCCGTGAGCCTTTGTGTGATCGTCCATATAGTAATGACTGATTTGTAATAGTGCTTGAATGAAGTTAGAAGGTTGTGTTACAATAGACTTTAAAACAAAGACAAAGACAGATACTCACATCCAGGAATAATTTTATCGAGTCGTTTCTCAAGGCTGACAGACTCATGTTTAAATGAAAATCGGGCAAGGTCTGTGTGTTTGAGAGATTATCCTTCGCTGCAGCCTTTAATTTGATTCATCTGTACTCACTCTGATCGGTTAGTTATCCTTCATCAGTATGTATCCCCGCACTACAGCGAGCACCCACCTGATAGTCTGTAAATGATTTATGGCTTAGTAGAGCATAGATTATACACCTTACCACTAACCTAGAATTATCATTGGAGATGTGTACCAGGAGAAAAAGAGACATTAAACACACACACACACACACACACACACACACACACACACACACACCATACAACCTATTACTTCTGTCAGTCTTAACCCTCAGTCCTTTTGAAAGTGGGTTGAATAGTGAGAACCAGCCTCATTTCCCCAAAATGTCCTCACTTACTCACTGTTCTAGGCCCAAATGCTAATACAAACACTGCTTTCAAAGCTAAATGCCGGGGGTCTGCCACATCCTGCCCATTCCTCTGTTATTGAAATAATCCCAGGTGCTGCAAATGTCATGAACCCCCTACGGTGCACACACAGTCACCCCATTAGATTTGAAAGTGGCACATACTCTGCAATCTCCTCTTTAATAGTATACACTAAAGGGCAGATGAAACCGAATTGAAGCATTTCAATTCTGAAGAGAAATATCTCCCTAATGGGGGTTTCCTCTCACTGCATAAAAGATTCACGTGGAGGTGGAATAAGCCAAGTCAAATTGTTTCCAGAACATTTGAATCCTTAACCCAAGGGACGGATGCCTTTTTTCATGTTGGTTAGAAAGAAATACTTAAAAACAAGGGAAGAAATTCAAGTCAATTGAATAGTTTGTAGGAATGAATACTTATCCACACTTTTCTCCCCCAAAGAACTTAACAGCTGATACTGAGAAGTCCCTGTGGTCCTGTTAACACTTGGCACTAAAATATGTCTTGAAATCCAGTCACTGTTGACAGCTCTTACTACAACACAGACTACCTCCTAAGACACATTAAGGAAACATTAGGATCAAATCACTTGAGGCTTGTTTTAATGTAAGAGTAGCCTGACAGAACTCCCAAATACCACGGACCTTCCAACAAAGGATTTTGCACTTAATGCCTGAAATGAAGCACTGAAAAACGCAACTAAAATGGCGTCACAGACTGGCTGAATAGAGCTGTAGTCACTTCCATGTGCATCTAGACTGAAACTGCACTCAGTACCCTACATGGATACGAACAGGCTGAGCAAATGGACCCCCTGCGTGCTGGCTAACCTGATGTCACAGGATGACTTGCTTAACTAAAAGACAATAGAACCCAATTATATTAATTTGGGCTACAGACGCATGTGAAACATGCTGGAATGATCCTCTCACTTCTGCTCTTTTCCTCTCATAACGGGATGTTTTTGTTGTCAGATTTTATTAAGATGATACAGTCTCCATTAATTCAACAATGACTTCCTTGTGTGTGAAAGGGCCGCCTTTAGCTGGATATTTGTGTCCTTACTGGTGTTTGGACCTGGTGCGTGTGTTTTGAATTACAGAGGCTGGGGTAGTGGTTACCTCCTCCAAGGAGGTTATGTTTTCACCCCTGTTAGTTTTTTGGGGTTTGTTTGTTTGTTTGTCGGCAGGATTGATTTTGTTGTTGCTAGCTCTGCTGACTTGCGTGTTAACATGGTGAAGTTATAGCTTTAATAGATATTTTGTCATAGTCCAAATTTAAATGAGTTGCAGTTTTTAAATAGAGAATGGAATCTTATTGATGGAACACAACTTTACTGATCACTATAGAAACTGAAGCAACGGCATCCCGGCTCACTTTAGGACTATAAGTGTTCTGTATTGGAGATCTGCCACTAAAACCTTCTGCTCTGTGTTTACAGAGTCAACAGATTCATAAAAATACACAGTTGCACCTATGTGGTCCCCGGTCACAGGGAGCTCTCTCTCAGCTGTTGAGACTGCAGCGACTGCAGTTACAGTAGACGTCTGTCCAGAGAGGTTGTGGCTGATTAAACTCTGGTGACTACACTGAGCTCACTCTGCACAGCCAGCCAAGCTCTGCTAGGAAATCTACACCACAGAATTGACTGGTCCTGAAAACAACCTGGTTGCCAGGTTTCTTTGACCCCCCCTGCCCCTCTCGCCAGCATCAACATCTGTGTGTGTGTGTGTGTGGGGGGGGGGGGGGGGGGGGACTGGAGGGAGTGGTAGATACAGAAAGGCCCGGAGGCCACCCATGTCTATATTTTGTCTTTTGTAATCTGTTAATAGAGACACACACACGCTACATTCATATTAGTGCGATTTCATTATAAAATGGCTTTTTTTACCCTAAAATGATTTCTGTTTACACAAGCATTTTAGCTCCATGTCAGTGTTCTCTTCAGCACACCTTGAAACATATATCTTGTGACCATTCAAGTACACTTTACATGTGTGCTGGTGCAAACAGGAAGCAGATTACTTCCTCTGCAGTTTGTTACTCAGAAAATACTACCAAAGAGAAACTGTTGAAGAGAAAGATGAGGTATTTATTTTCTTGGACCGAGGATGAGGTGGATCTGCTTCTCACTTTTAACAACGCTTTCCATTTACCCGGTTTTGTTGAGACTGACGAGAACCAATCAGGAAGATGATGCTGCTGACAGTGTTCTCCTGATTGTTTCCAAACTTATCTGTCCTCTGTGTTCAAAAACTCTGGAGTAGTGTGGATGGCAGGTGTAACCATAGCAATTAATGCCTGTTGAAATTAAATCATCATGAAATTCATCTTCCGTTATTTCGTGTAATCTTTCTGTGTTTGTTGTCAGCCTCAGTTAAAAGATGAACAACAAATGCTAATTCAGTTTCGCAGTTTCTTCAGTGAGGATATTGCAGATTGCTTCTGCCAGAGAGAATCGAAAGCTTTCAAAAACACACACATCCGAGGCCAGTGGCAGATGGACTGTTGCAGTGCGATGAAACAGAATGAGAGAGTAAGTTGGCTCTAATTGTGGATATAATGGAGTCTTTAGTGTACTCCGGAGCCCCATTGAGTGACTGAAAGAATCCGGCTTTTGATTGGGCATTTTCATTCGTGAGTATTCTGAGCTCTTGTCTTTGTAAATTATCTCATTATATCATAAAATGTATACTGCCCTGACAGAGGAGGGTAATTTCAAACCTCGTTTTTAATGATCCTACTTACATAGAGACATCACCGTATTAGCAGTCGGATGTTGGTGCTGGATTGACTTCTCAAATATACTACTCTAATATCCCGCACAATCTCTTTCAGTGTGGTCGGTAATAAAGTGACAACTGTTACAAACCCTCTTTTTCACCCTCTTTTGAAGCCAAAAGCTCAAATGACTCAAATTGGTATAAAATACCTCATCTGAATGACAGAAACAAGTGTTCAAGCCTCATCCTGTCAGTCTCCTCTCTTTTTTTTCTTCTACCATTTACTCTCAGTCCTCTCTTCTTCCATCCTCCTTATCTCGCCTTACTCTCCTTCACGCTGTGTAGTTTGCTGAGGGTTCGTAGAGTTCCACCACATTCCTGGTTGGCACTTATGTCTGGACATAGCAGAGTTGCGGGTGTTAGCCAGAGCCGCCTGCAGAGAAGAGACCGACGCTGGCAGCCAAGTACTGAGCGCCCACCTGCTGCCAGAGCCGGCGGAGGAACCATCATTTATTACCTCCGTTGATGGGAAAAGCAGCTCTGTCACTTAGGAGACGTATTGTCCTGTGAACGCTTCACTCTATACGGTCTACGTCCCAAGACTGCATGTTTGGCTCTGGCTTGGGCAGTGGAGGTATTTTATCCCCCTCTCTTTCTCTGTTTAATCCATCAAAGTTATTCATCCTCATAGATCATATTTCAGGAGGCAGGAGAGTTGGAAACAGCATCCCAAATCTTCCAACTCTGCTTTATCTCATCTCTGTCACAGTGCTGTGGAGAGGCTGTGTCCTGCAGAGGGAGATTTAACCGTGCAGCCAGCCTCCCGTCTCCGACTCCCACTTACACAGCAGACTTTAGTCTCGAACATTTAGCAGACTTGCGTGTTCAACCTGGCTACAAAGTGCTGAGCTCCCCTGTTCCACTTGGACTTAATCTTCCATCTTTGGCTGATAATTCTGGGAAAATATTGTAGAGTGTGACCCCAGATGTTTGATATTAGTGTTCCTTTATATTTAGTTTGATACTAAATCCTCTGTTAAGTTTTGTACATGCCTAGTGCAGGGTAATTCTAGCTCTTACTTGTATAAACAGTTTGCTTAAGGCTTTCATGTCTGCCGTGTGTGGTGCCTTTGTTGTATGTATATATATATATAAAAAAAAAAAAACATATGTAGAAGAATTGGCGGCCTTTATTCTCCACTGCTGCACTTTTCCCTCTAAAAGCGTTCCCATTACTGGATTAGTGCCCAGTTCTTCAGGACCAAAGAGATGGGGTAGGCCCGGCCCACTTTACCTGAGCAAAGCCTAATCCGTCTTAATCTAATAATTGCTCCCATATTCATTCTGTCTCGCAAGGGCACAGCTGCAAGGGTTGGCTATGGCTCCAGATTGCTGTGCACCATGGGTAATAATACCCACGACCCCTTTCATGGCCAGAATCGGGATCTGTGGACGCCGCAAAAGTTTTTCATCATCATTGTTTGGGCGTTCCAGACAAATTGTATAACCTCTTATCAGTCCCTCTGTTCCTCTCCGTCTTTCCCCTCCCTCCTTGTCGGCTCATGTTCTGTCCTCAGCGTGCGTGGGTTACACTGACATGCATTAGTCTGCCTGTGTTTCAACAGTCAACCTCTTATGAGTGGGTGTTGAAAATAGGTGAGAGCTGGCCACGCTCACATGTCTCTATTTTAGATACAGCATGACAGTTATGAAGCCTGGTGTAGAAGGATAGACATGCATGTGTGTGTGTGTGTGTTCGGGGGGTAGTGTTGATGAGCGATGAGGCTCAGATTTTCTCTGAAAGACTTCTTGAAGTGCCGGGGCTCCATCACTCTAAGTGAAACGTCATTTAAACATCAAACGATAACAAGGAATAGCGTGACATTGTGATGTCCAGCGTTAAAGTTAAATAATCCCAGCAATAAGAGCAAAGAAGACACTGAAAGTTGATCCATATGGAAAATATATATACATACAGCTTTTACAAACTGGTGACACTGGAATTTATCTGTAATAGTAGCTGCACAAAATCTATCAAGTAGTGGTATTTAGAAAAGCAAAACAAATACTGTTTCCACAATATCAGTTTCCTGATGTAAAATCATTTAGCTGAGAATTTTTATCCATCCTAAACTCCAGGCTATGGTGGTGTATCTAATTCCTGCTGGCAATATAATGATGATCCTCCCCACCTCAGTGGTTAACCTCATCCTAGCTTCAGCCTGAAGCCTGCTGCAGGCCTTGTAGTAAGACTCATAATGAGGCGGTAATAGCCTTGGATGGGTGGCCTGTTAAACCTGAAGCAGCGTTAGGTTGAGGCCTATATCTCACAATTTCATCTCCTCCTGGCGTACTTATTAAGCGATGAATGCACCGAGGCTTCCTTCTCCCACCCTCCCCTATCCCTCTCCCCACTCACACTTTGACTCAAGTGTTTTTATAATTTTTCCTGCCTCGCGGACCCTTTGGAGCACTTCATTTCATAGGTATGGCGGCAAGCAGCGACTTGCAGGCAGGGATGAGGGGGCATTTCATGACAGCATAAGAGAGGTGACATACCTCTGTCAAAATGTCATGTAGGTTTTTGATGAAATTGAATATCTGTTCAAGAAGAAAAGTGACTACAATGAGGTCAGTGTCATGTTGCTGATGGAAGAGCAATTTTTAAGTGCTAGATGTCAAAATGGCATCACACGTCCTCAGTGACTGTTGCTACAGTTTGAAGAAAGAATGATGCAAAAATGAACGGAGCGGTCTGGTCCACCTGGAGACATTGCATGCCGGTTGCCATGCCATCGCTGCCTGGCAATAAGGGAGGGAAGGGTCTTTGTGTCACTGCTGCAGAGCGCGCTCCCCGCTGTCAGCGAGGAGATGGGGAGAAGCGGCTGCAAACTGATAGTGATCTCAGCGAGGTTTGTAATGATAAGCCGGGTCCTCTCTTTGCACAGGAGCAAGTCACATTATACAGTCTGACCCGTCTACGGTGCAATTACATGGTACAATAAGAGCAGCGATTGAATTAAGGTAGTGGGTATGCATACCGGTGCCATCGGTAAAGAGGTATCCTGGCTCTGCTGCTTTGAACATGGTTTTCAATTAGAAGCAGCAGAATGAACACAGAGATGTGTTCGGCTGATGTAATGTCCCACAGAGAATAATATACTACCCGAGGTCAGTTTTCTGTACGTAATGAAAAGAGGCAGCAGGGACTCGATCTTTCATGTTACTTTGATTTATTGCAGAGTTTGAACATTTTTGGACAGAGACGGACTAGCTGTCTCCCTGTTTCCAGTGTTTATATAAGGCTAAGCCAATCTAAAATAGCCAACTGCTGGTTACCTTCTTATTTAGGGTCGAGATATGAGTTTCTCCACGAGAGTACTTTTTAAACTATTCCTTAAATGTATCTTAACTAAGCATAAATGTCAAACATCTGCAGCTTCTCAAATGTAATGATTTTATGTCACTGTGAGTTGATTGGTCAGTTATTGAACAATCTTTTGTTAAAACAGCAGAGGACAAAAAAAGACTAGGAAACAAAACCTCAGAGAAATCAAAGACAGCAAATGATACACAAATATAAACAAGAAAGAGAATAAAGATTATAAAATAGCGATGGTCAAAGAAAAAGATAAAAGCTAAGAAAGTAGTAAAGTGATGGAGCAAGTCTCTTTTTCTCTTGGAAGTAACTTGTTCAATCCTGTGCCACATAAATAAAACATACTATTTTTTTAAACATGATTTTCCTGCTTATAATAATTCTAGAACCAAGTCAACAAGTTATGGCCACCGAAGCCCAGCATGTTGACTAATGACATCCGCCTGTGGTGAACCATCTGTCACTCCCGCTACAAAAGGTTTGACAGACACATTGTACCTGGTCTAACTCCGTCCTGTTTAAAGTCTCGGCTGTCAAGCTAAATGAGGCAACCTGACCTCTGTGTTTTGGCGCCATTTCAGCTTCATGCACTGCTGAGTACTCTGAAATTCACGTTTAGAAATGGCAAACTATTGCTGACACATAGCATTGTTGAAAACACTGACCAGGAGAGCGGCAGAGCATGAAAAATGCACATTTCGCAAGATGAGCTCAGTTTGACGTCAGTATTCTAGTTTAGCTCCCTAGTTTCTGTTAACACTTTGTTGTCTTTTTTGTCTCACTTTGAAACACACACAAATTATTTTGGTCTGTTATGAACTTCTACCACACACACTTATCCCTAACACATCTGTCTTTATTGTTTTTTGGTGCCAATGGAATTAAAGTTTTGATTTGCCATCTTATTGTAGTGTCAATAAATACGAGCGCAGTATATCATGCTGACTTACCTGTCTTATGCTCTTTGGGGTTTTTCCATTGTGTTTACGAGACCATAAACCATAGAAACCTGTCAATCTAATAGAGCTTATTCTGCCAACCAGTTTTCGAGGAAACAGCCAGGGGAGGCACCTCAGTCAGTGGAAAACTCAAACATGCAATCACACAGACACGCATCCAGTCATTTGTTGACAGGCCATGAAAGCTCGGTGCTTCCCATGCTCTTCGTTACCACTCCATTTTATCTCTTTGACATCTCTGTCCACAAACTCAACCATCTGAGGATTAATCTGTCACAGTTTTTCCACTGACATTTCGCTTGATGTTTTAAAAAGAAGCACTGTGACGGATCAGCCGCTCGGCAAATGTCAATGTGACAATAATCCAAGCTTGCACTTCTGTCCTGATTTCAGGGAAATGGGTTTTTGTTAAATAAGCCTTAAAGGAGACTCATGATGTTTATTCATTGTTTTTCTAGCGTTTAGTGTAATGATTTTCCGTGTATTAGAAAAGTTCTGCAAAGTTGAAAAGCTGTAAAGAAAGTGAAGTGAGCTCCTCCCCCCACAGAAAGCACTGATCCTGAATCTGCTGAAACACCTCAGTAGTCCAGGCAATAAATCAACATTTGATAACCTCCGGATGAGCAGCATTTGAGTTTTCAATGTTCATTGGCTAGTCCGACACACCTTTTACAAAGCCGTGCCCAGCGAGAGTGGAGACTAATTTCCTACACATGCCGGAAGCGGTTGACCAATCACAACAGATTGTGCCAGCTGGCCAATCGGAGCAGACTGGGCTTTCCTAGGAGGGGGTCCTTAAAGAGACAGGAGCTTAAACAGAATGTTTCAGACAGAGGTAGAAAAGAAGTTGAGGAAAGTGCAGTGTTTTCTGAACATTCGAGCAGGGAAACATTTTTTTATTTTAATTATGAATATTAATATTAGCAGAATATGTCTCATTTTAAAAGTGTTTGACATAGATAACATGGAAAACACTGAAATGCCATTTGTTACAGCACCACTGTTTACTAAGTAATATGATTTAGATCAGTAATCTGATCAGGTATTCACTGCCAACCTTCTTTACAATATCAAGACCATATTTCACTTGGTACTGAAAATGTATTTACAGCTTCTTCCAAGGAGGTTCAAACTAATATGAGACTTTGACTCGTATCAGTTTCTCCACACCGCTCGTCTTTTCTCCTCTTGTTTCCTCCTCTTCTCTCTGTTTGACATCCACCCTGGCAGGGAAGCTAATCTTGTTATCCTGGCATTCCAGTGCAGCAGAAAGAATCTGCACTGATTGCTCAACTGCTGGAAATAAAAAATATGCACATTTTCTTAGCCGAAGTTCCACTCTGATTTTAAATCGAGACTTTTTCCACAGGACTCGAGGGCAGCAGACTTGTGCATCGTATAAAGGGAAGTGCTGCCCTCAACTCTCTGAACAGGACAGAGCGTAAATTACAGCAGCTGCTAAATTAGATGCTTTTAAAGAGAGAGTGGTTTTCGTCAGTGTTCCCTCGCTGCACATCCTTGTGTGTTGAAAAATTGATGACATGTTTTTCCAGTCATCGTGTAGGCCCCTGCCTGACCCTCTCATAGACATCAACAAAAGATGTTGCTTCCAAATGTGCCAGACTCTTTCAGATTTTATGTGAACTCTCTGAGTTGTTAATAATTGATCAAATCTGAAGAAGTCAAATCGTGTCTGTGCCACTCCTTTTCTTTCCTATTTTTACAAACTCCTTTGAAGCTGCACTGTTCGCTGTCCGTGTGCAAGTTTGAGTAGGGGGGGGGGGGTTATGGACTCCTGCTGCTTTTACTCTTAATTGGGTTATGTCGATCTTGCTGGGAGATGAACAAACAAAGTGTTTATTTGTGGTAGTTGTGTCGTATCTTCATAGGATTGTGTTTTTATTCATAGATTGCTGGATTTCCCATCAAAGTATTTAACAAAAATCTGCAGCACTTTAATGTGTGACAGAGAATTCTGTGTCACTCAGTGCAAGGTGCGGAGATAATCATCTGATGGCAGCCATGCCGAACGTTCCAATCACTGTCTCACGCTCCGGCAGCAACGCTCATCCCTGCGATTCAGAGACTCCTCGCTCTGTTATCCCGTCACCCTGAAACGTTTCAGAGCAGCTGTCCCGCTTCGACACGGTCCGCCGAGAGGCTATTGAACCACTCACACATATAGGGGCTATTTGAGCTCCTGCAACGGGTGTGTGACTGGTGCCAAGCGTTTGTGGGAGCTGCTGTTTGAGTCGGTGCATGTGCGGCCGACTCCCCCTTTAACCTCTCGCAGCCTCAGTGCTGCGTCTCGTCACTGGTTGTCGTCGCCCTGCAGCAGTTTGTTTGGAGAAGGATTCAGAGATAACACTGTGGTGTGTGATGACCTGGTGGAGACACACAGTCCTGATTACAGCAGCTTCACTGATAACACAACGTCTTGTAAAGATTATTAACTGGGTTCAACTTCGGCTGAATTAAAGCTCAGATTTTTATAAATACAAGTCAGAAGCATCTTTTTTTCTTATTTAATATAAACGTTTTACCTGCACAGTGAAAGCTTATGGCGAATAACATCACTCAGTTTATCTTATCTGGATATTGATTTTCTTTCTTGTCCATAGATAATGGATGACTCGGGGTGAAACTGTCGGCTCTGAGCCGTCTTTGTTTTAAAGCGGATGTTTCTTCATGCTGTTTGTGTGTGAGCTGTGAAACCCAGAGTATCACATGGGTGTAATATGGGAAATTCTCCTGACCATGATTTGCTTGGCTCTCATCCAGAATGCATCCATATAGTGTTTTCTTATTTTGACCACTGGACTGAAAGTATTTAGAGAAGCCTCAAACTCTTCTATCTATCTGGATGAATCTGGATATGCCTTAAAGCTTCTATCTTTTGTTTTGATTCAGAGGTGCAACTTAAAACAGATTAGAAATATTCTCTATTGTGTGGGTGTTGCCCTTTCTTCATCAGATGTGTTTCAAGAATTTAGGGGTTTTAAATGACTGTCTGTCTATATTTTCAGACATCACAAGTTGATAAGTATTATTTATTTGGGGTTGGTTACCTCTTCGCTTTAATATATCCTCATAACGATCTCTTGATTCGCGAGTGATGAGCGTTTTCTTTCATCCTCCTCTTCCTTCCTGAGCTTCTCCTTCTCCCTCGCCCTCATTTTATTTCCCTGGCTCGCGGGGCTCATACACATTGCAGAAAATGTTTCAGCCTTTCGATTTCCCTCAGCAGCACTTCTTTCTGCTTCACCTGTTTCCTCGGCTGCGAGGCCTACATGCTGGCATAACACATCTTTCTCCTTTCAAACAACTCTGTCTCCCTGAGCATTCATCGTACGTGATGAACAATGTTTTTTACCCTCTCCACTTCCTCCCTGGGTTTTCCTCACCAACCCTTACACTCAGTTTATCTTTGGCATGAGGCACGTTCACGTTAACTAGAGCGGAAAGTTTGATGTCCTGACCTGACACTAGATGATTGACTTGATAATGTACCAGGATGGTGTGCTTTTGTTTTACTTAAACTTTGCAAACAGAGTGATTTCACTGTGCACTGTTATATTCAATTTGCCCAAGTATTAAATGAAAAAATAATCTGATTTGTTTAGGGGGACAACATAAAATAGGGTGCAAGTGCATAATTAGTGGATTATTTTATAGAATTAATGCATGGACGCAAATTGATTTATTTCAGCTGTTGAAGTTATGTGAACACAATTTAATAATTTGTGTGCATTATTGTTAATCCTCTTGAATTATTGATTTGTGCTCTTAAATAATAAAACACAGATAGCTTATTAATGCACTTGATTTGATATCAAATTTTATATTTGATATCCTACTTTCTTCTAATCCACATGGCAGTAAACATTTAAGAAGCGCTACAGAATTATTTTTTTTATGATGCCGAATCTTGACTTCTGATGTACTATCCAAATCAAATGTATTATACATATAACCCCTCTTGCGATCCCTACTAATTACATTAGCATGTATATCATTATCCCATAAAATACATTTAATTCCTTAACTCTAGTGAAAGAGGTAAACATTTATTTCTTGAAATAATCTAAATCATACATGTTTTTTCCCATGTGACATTTGCAGGCTAAGTATGAAACAGGGAAATAGATACAACATGTAGAAGCCACCCTGGCTCAAAGCCTGCATTTAAAATCCTTTGTTAATGTAACATTTATCATAATACTTGATAGAGACTGCTGCATAGCACACAGTGGGTTGTATATCATCGAACTGAATGATTGATCACATTGTACCCTCTCTTCAGATTTCTGACCCCTCTTCACAGTAATGATTTGAGCTTTGAGCAAAGATTGATTTTTGAGATTGATGCTTTTCAAAGGTGGACTGAAGGTAGCCATTTTGTACGAGACAAAGGAACTGATAAAAAAGGTTTCCTTCGTTTTGTCTCAATCAGTATTAACCATTTATTTATGTCAGAGTAAATTTGAATACAGAATGATAATAGTTGCAGAACTCTGTGTTGAAGTCCAGTGTGCAGCTGATGTAATCTATACACCGTCTGAAAATAGAACAAGAAAAACTTCATCAAGGAAATGTTGGAAAGCACTTTAATTCAATAAAGTGAAGAAAATAATCTTGGGTCCAACCCCTGACCTGGATTCGCACCAACAGTTAATGCTTTCTTCCCTGATCCTTACCACATCCTTCCACCAAGTTCCATGCTAATCCGTCCCCTAGTTTTTCTGTAATCTTGCTTACAAATAAACCAAACTGCCATCAAACAAACAGGGAGGAATGAAAACAAAC
This sequence comes from Pleuronectes platessa, assembly GCF_947347685.1. NCBI lineage: Eukaryota > Metazoa > Chordata > Actinopteri > Pleuronectiformes > Pleuronectidae > Pleuronectes > Pleuronectes platessa. The sequence continues at coordinate 9,619,313 of NC_070637.1, read as the reverse complement.
GCTTGACTGATGATGAGCTGACAGCTTAGAAAAATATTGATGAATCATTTTGTTTCAGCAGTTATTTCAGTTTATTACAACAATAAAATCATCAATAATGAATTTGTCAGATGTGCTGCTCGGGTTACTGTCATGTTGGAGCTACGGTTTGCAGACATTAATTGGTCTTGTTTCATGAATATTGGCGTTGATTATTTTTGTGGCTGCCAATACTAACTGTCAGATTTCTGGCTTCCGGCCCAGCAGCTGATAACAGATCTGAGGTGAATGTGTGACCTGCAGATACTGTCTCTCTTAATTCTGTCAAAAATGATGGATAAACCCTAATGACATTCAGTCAGAGATTAGACTAACCCACAGACCCTCTGTCTGTGACGCCGACTGTGCGTCCTGCGATCTATGCTGAAAGTTGATAAGGCGTCTCAGTATAGTTTCTTGTGAAATTTGATTCCACTCTTGACACCTCTCTCTGCCTGTGCCAGCGAGCTACATGGTGAAAGAGAGATGTGGGCTGCTGATGAGCCCATTAAGGTGGGTTCTGGCTGTCAGGCCGACTTTAAGGCGACTTGCACCTGACAGCCCCGACAGCCGAGCCCGGCTTAATGGGGTCGGCAGTGCAGCGAGCCGAGGAGGAGATTCCCCGTGTGCTGATATTTTCCCCCTCTCAGCAGTTTCCCCCTGTGCCTTTAACCCACTTTCTGTCTCTTTCAACTTATTTCCAGATACCTGGATCGAAATCCAGGGAAACTCAGATTGTTTTGAAAGTGTAGAAGTATTAATATTTCATGACTGTTGCTGCTCATTCGGGTGCATTAGGGTGTTTGTTCTTAGCTGTTTCCCCAAAGTGCGTATTGATTGGAATCAGAGCTGGGACTCTTTCTGTCTTTTGTGTTTATTAACCTGAGACAGAAACGGAAGGAGAGAGGCTCATTGAAGAATGAGAGTAATAGTTATCACCAGCTTTTTTAAAATTGATCTAGATTCCACTTGCTTTTATTTATATTTAAATTATTTCAACAGTACTGAAAAAAATCACTTGATTAAGAAAATATCACCCTGAGCCCTGAAAAGTTTATACATTTTCTCACATTTTATAAGTCTATAGTCTAGTCCAAATCAACCTATTAATCAATTGGAAAAATATGAATTTTAAAGCTGCTGTTTCATGGTTTCTTCTTAAATTGTATCCATGAGGTCTAACAACATTGTCTATTTTCTTCCCCCATGGACACTTTTATATATTAAAATTAATTATTGTTTACTTTGGTGTTTACAGGCTTTATTCTTACACTGCTGGGTGTATTCCTGCATGTCTTAGCACATCTTGTCAAGTCTTGGCACATAACTTCCACCATCTGTCACCCAGCAAAATACCATAAAACTGGTGTGGCCTGTGAATAAAACCAAGACAAAATAAACCACACCTCCACAGTGATACTAGGGGCAAAAAAGTCCAGAGCATACCTTTTAATAATTCATTTGACTTCAATGTCATTGTGCCATTGTTAGTTTAACATTACTCCTTTCAACATCCTTTGCCTTGATTTGAGAGTTTTTGTGTCCATATTAACATTCCCATTCCTCCATTCTTTGTTATCTCTGTTTGTTTCCCACTGTATCTGAAACTCTCGCTTTCAACTGCTCTCTCTGTGAAGGGCCCTCCGCAGGAGTGAGGATAGCACTGGCCCCGCTTATCTCTCTGAAATGTCTCTCTGTGCAGATCCAAGCGTCTCTTTCCCTTCAGCCAGCGTGTGACTCATTGACAAAGCATGGCCTAAATTAACTGTATTGATTCGGTCGGACGGATAAATCTTCTGTAGAATGTTTGTTGCTGAGAGCCGATGTGATGGTGGTAGAGGACATATCTGTGTGTGTGTGTGTGCGTGTGTGCCCCCTTCAAGTCTGTCTTTGTATGTCTGTTTATATGAGTGTTGGATAGGAAGGGCTGCAGAGTGTGTGTTTGTGTGTGTGTGTTGGAGTTGTGGGTCACGGTGCCTTTTCTGTTTGAACAGTATAGTACACTTGGCAGATTTCCCTAAGATGTGATAGAGTGCATCTCTCTCACTCTCCCTCACTCACTCTCTCACTCAGTCACTCACTCACTCTCTCTCTGTCTCGTTTGTCATCCTGTGGTATGTGAAAACACCTTATCTACTCACACTGTCTCTGCCGGGACTTTTCCCGGAAGTCATTCCCTCTGGCAGCTAAGATCCACACACACACAAACGCACACACACCGCTGCATGTCATCATGCATCTCAAATGAAACCATCAACTGCATGCCACGCCTCCGCTGCGCTCCCACCGAAGCTCGTAACACCAGTGTACAGAGGAGGCTCGCTGTGATGGGAGTTGGCGTGCTACTTCACGGCCCAGCTGTAGGTTTGGCGCTGAGGCAGAGCGCTGTCTGTGAACATTACTTGATGGATTGATTGAAGTGGATGTTGGGGATGTCTCTGCTGGAGTTTCCAACCCATCTGCTGCCTCTTATCCCAGTTTTCCACAGATGGAACAAATTCACAGCCTCTTCGGGGAATTGTTCGAAACCAGTCGGTCGTACAGAAGAGGAGTTGTAACAATCCTGTGTCTAATAAATCATGTGGAGTTTAGCTCAGATGAAGAAAGAATGATTTATGAACTCAGGCTATGTATAATGTCAAAATCATTGACTCCTGAATACTCGTTTCGATTGATAAATTCAGTGTTGGTTCTTGAAATGTGAAACATCTTGTGTCACAGTCTAGAACTCAAATATATAAAACAAATTAGAAAAAAAGCATCAAATCCTGACCTTTGAGAAACTGAAACAGGGATGTTTTCCATTTTTCCATTCATCAGCTCTCAATGGTTTCTGTACAGTTTCGGTTATCATAGCTTTTTTCAAATCTGTGAAAGGTGTTCCAGAGAGTTGTTTGAGCTGTTTGGGACCAGTTGGATCACAGGTCTTTGTTTTCTTTTTAATATGCAATCTCAGTGCTGGTAGCGTATCAAACTAGACCTCTGATTCCTCACAATAGACTTGGAGGTGACTGGGACACTTTCGTTGCTCCTCGATCAGAAGATGAACTTGACACAGGATTAGATGGGCTTGTGCTCTCTTTGTCTTTTTTCATCAAATGAGAGGACAACAAAGTCCTTACTGCTCAATGCCTTTTTATCTCCTACTGCAAATTTTCAGAATAAACTACATGCATTTTTTTTTTAACTAGGTGTACTGGTTGTGCATGTGCACAGACCTTAACTCTGTCCCTTCACTTGAAAACCTTAGGTCACTGAGTTATGCTGCAAGCCTCAGTCCACCGTCTTCACCTAGAAAAAAAAACAAGAACAAAAGAAGTTGTGATTAGATTTCAAATCTATGTGGGGAAATGAAACGAGATGGTTGCCACATCAGCTGAAGGGGCACAAATTGAGGTTAAGAGGTGAGGTTCCATCCCAAGTGAGACATTTAACCCTGACGCAGTGAAGTAGAAATCAATCATCTGGCAGGTATAGTGTCACCCCTGGAGCCCGCCTGTAAATTTCTCTCCCATAGTGTATTTACAGCAGAAAGAAAGGCCAATATGCTTGTGACCTGTAATACACTGTTTCCAGGAAAAAGATATAAGCCTCCTCGGAGGATTCCCCGAAGACGCCATCGATCGTCTCTGCCGCCAGACCTGGTGCGAAATTAAAAACAAAAGCACAGTGGACTAAAATTATAACACTGGAGCGTTTTGTCATTGTTTCCTTATTTCCTATTATTTTAACCAGTCAACTCAAGTGTAACAACCTTAAGATCATGAATTGTGTTCACATAAATGTATAGTGCTATAAGGAATAAGTGAATCCATACATGATGAGCCAGTGCAAGAGTTCTGTACGACATTTGCCTGAAAGGTTGACAGATGTTGGGCAGATGTCAAGGTTTAACATGTTCAGTCGCTTTAGAGAAACATTGCATGAACTGCTTTGATCAGATTTATGTTGATCTCACTGCTGTTGGTAAATTCTTTGGTCCCTCGGAACATAACAAGGGTTTGAAAGGACTGGAAGTGTCTGTGTGTTTTTAATGGAAATCTGCAACTGTCCATCATTGGATGTGTCTGCGGACCATTGTGTGACAACATTTTAATGGTGGTTGTAGTCTACAGTACATCTTGCTATTGGGTCGTGTGTTGTTGCTAACGTTTTAGTGATTTCTTATCAGAGCAGCTTTTTAACTGCAGTTGCTGCTGGTGAGCAAGAGGCCAAACAATGAGAATAGTGATGGTTTTATCAGTGTATCAATGGTGTCTTCTTACTTTGCACCATAGCGTGTTGTATGCAAAAGCACTTGATAACACACTTGATACCGCATATTTATTTTGGTACTTATCTACCTTGCATGCAACGGTAGATGGGATTTATGTTACTCTTACACAACTTGATGTGGTCCACATCCTCACCCTGAAAGGGTGCCTGTCATTTTGTGACCCAGTATTCAGGCTCTGGAAGACGGTCGGTGGCCTCTAACCTCTCCAAGCTGTTTGAAATGGCCCAGCATTCTTGCCCATTACATTGATGTACATTTATTAGGCCTCTCTGCCTCGCTGCGTCTTCTTCCTCTTTTTTTTCTGCTGCCTGTCTGTCAGCTCGTGCCACCTGCAGCTGAGGCAGAGGTGATGAAGAGATGCACAGGCAGCAGGAGGACGGGAGCGGTGGGATGAGGAGGGTCAGAGATGGAGGGATTACCCTTGGCTCATCTTCAACAGGCTTCTTGATTAAACATTAGTGAAAGATCCCTTTTTACTTGGCTCCAGTCCTTCCAGAGGCCATGAGCACACGCACACGCACACACACACACACACACACACTCTTAGTCTATCCCGCAGGTGTAGGTATGTTCAATCGACTCCAGCGATGAATCGTTCCTTATGATCACAAAGCTTGACATGATAACATTGTGCAGATGAGGGCCTAGCTTGATAAACTATGGAAATGGCTACTGATGTTCATTGTGTTGGTTAAGCAAACAGGCAGTGAAGATGCATCAGCCAATGACACTCCTCCTGTGTCTCAATAAAGATGTTCTTATCGGCAGCAATCAAGAGAGCTGTGTGAACGTTACTGGAATAAAAAGTATCTTTAACTTGTTTTGTAACGCCGGATCTGGATAAAGATGATCATATTTACGCTGCTACCCTATTCTCATTGAAGCTGTGGCTGCCCAGTATAGCATTAAGATGTTAATGTTTCCTGTGCAGATTTGCTAAAACAGATCATTTATTTCAGTGTTTTTCGTTAAGAGAATATAATATAAGTGTTTAGTAAATGTTCAGCAATTTTGTGTCATTTTTTAAATTATTTGTTTTTATTTAATTATTTGCTAAATTATAAACAATATAATATTGCCGTCCTAATTATCAGCATCAGACACTGAAAACCCCACATCAGTCGACCACTAGTAACAATGTGAAGCACAAACAGAAACATGCCCCTCTAGCTAACGGCAATGTGACTCCATGCTTCTGATTTAATTTATTCCCTCTTTCCTTCCTCTGCCTGTGAATATCATGACCATATCGCCTCTCACAAATACTGTGACTGTGTTACAATAAAATAGAATTGAGTGGATTTGTGACTCATATTTAGTGAAAGTCACTCTACCCATTTCTTCCAGTGACATGTGGGTAACTGGAGCAGAAAACGTGTCCCTCACACAAAATAAGCGTGTCCACAGTATCACGAGGGAAATAAAAGATTCAAGTGTGCGTGAGGATGTGTGTGCAGCATATCGTGTCTTGTTTGGGATACGTGTCTCACTGAGCTGATGGAATATGACTTTGTGTTTGTGTGTGTGTCAGTGTGTCAGATTAGTCACTAATAAGAAAAGGGATTTTCTCCGCGTTAGGTCTGATAATTTTTACGACAAAATAGTTCACAGTTAGCCATTAGTGTCTAAACACCACATTCCTCCACACGGCTAAGTGGTTGCTATGGCGCACACTTAATGATCGGAAAAAGCAGTAAAATGTTAACAGCAGCCAAATCCTAACTCTCTGTCGTTTACTTTCCCCCTTTCTCCCTTTTTTCCTCCCTCTCCGTTCCAGTTCTGTCCATCCAGGCTGCTGCCATCCAGTTCACCAAGGAGCCCAAGTCCCAGGATGCCTTGCACGGCCGCAGCGCCATGCTGCGCTGCGAGGTCAGCGATCCGGCCGACATCAGCTACGGCTGGCTCCACAATGGCCAGCGCCTGGAGAACAGCGAGAGGCTCTTCCAGGAGGGCAGCAACCTCAAGTTCACGGCCGTGGATCGTCAGCTGGACGCAGGGAACTTTGAGTGCGTCGCAGAAAACGCGGCCACGGGAGAGACCCTCCACTCCACCAATGCCTCCTTCAATATCAAGTGTGAGTGTTTCATTTCAAGCCTCATTCTGAGAAAGAAAAATAGCCCCTTTGATTTCCTGAGTGAGAATTTGCCAGCTGACAGGGTTTCATAATGGCAAACAAGGATGTGCGTCCAGTTTCTGGATCAAAAACGCAAAACAAAAGTGGCAGTATACGATGACAGGTAGTATGAGCTGAAGGAATGTTTCCACCTTGTTGCCTTGTTCTTTGTGGCTTCATCTCCCTCTCTCCAAAGGAAACTGGATATGTGTGCCACCCAGCATGTGGTTCTTGTTGCTTGTACTGTTTTTTTTTTTTTTTTACTGCGTTGTGTAACACTCTCTTTTCCCGTATACACTCAAAAGGCTTTTGTTTGGATGTACTCAAGAGAGTAATTTACCTTCTAGCTATATAATTATTTAGGTTAAGATTAACACTGCCCTCCTTTGCTGTAGGCTTTTCAGTCTGTCATTTCCTTTACGTTTTTGTCGAGGCACATTAGTATCTTGATTTTTGTTTTTTTGCTGTAGCCCCCAAATCCAAAGCTCAGTGACCCTCTCAAGTTTCAGGGGAAGCCATGGGAATTCTGCACAAGGTTGTTTAAGATAAATAAGAACTTTGTTTGTGTATTGTGGAAGGGCCTCAGGTACCAGTTGTTACTGAAAAGCCTTTGTGTCCTGCAAACACTGAGTTATAGTGATGGCCGTCAAAAAACAAAAAGCAAAGCGGTTTGAAAAATGGCTCCATCTGGAATATGTTGTCCTCTCTCCGTTCAGCCGGGAGGTTTTGTCTTTGCGGTGCTGTTGCTAGTTCAAAGGCTGATTACAAGAACAGATGAGTGTCCAGACCTCCTCGTAGCAAACTGGGAGATAAACAGAGGGGCAGGCAGAAGGAGAGAGCTGAGGTTTAGCCCCTCCTCTTATGATGCGCCTCCACCAGCGGATGTTTGTGGTTTCTGATGGTGAGCACCGAATCTGAATGGTTTAGAAGAAGAACATGAGTTTTACAAAACCTCATCTGATCTGAAGGGAACTGACTTTATGTGCTGCAATTAAACACGATCCTGTACGTCGGCCAAGTCCAACTGACATACTCCCACAGATTAAAAAGAAAAGAAAAACAAGTCAGACATGAAACACCAGTTCTTAAGAGCAGACCCAAAATAAACTGTATTATCTGCCAGGTCATAAGCATTCCCACACGTTGGAAAGAAGGGCCTGTTTTTATTGGAGAGAAGGTGCTGTATTTACTTAATAAAAGTATTTTTCTTTTTCTCTTTGCACTCATTAAATCATGGAATTATGTTTTATGTAAGATGTAAAATGTACATTTATCCCATACCTGAAGACTAGAGTGTCAAAATCTATTCTGGTAACAAAGTGCGACTTGATCACAAACCTGCTGTAAGAGCTGAGCCACGTTATGGACACACACACACGCACACACACACACACACACACAATAAAATCATCTTATTCCTTTTTGGCTCTACTGCAATCATCTGTATTTTATATTAGTAAATTACAGTGTACTGTAAAAGATGTACCCACATAACTATCACTGTAATTATCCACTTATTTTTAATTAGCATGATATAATTGTCGTATATTCTGCACTTTGGGCTTTATGTTGTCTTTCAGCTCCTTCATAAAATCTCACAGTTTTGGTCGACTTTCATCACTGTGTGGGGTTCATTTCTAGATACAGCTTCAGGTTTGCACAATACAATATAAATATAAACACAGGAATATTAACTAGTATTGACTGCTTTTGATCAGCATGATTCTTTCCATAGCCAAAATCTTTCATATGATTGCTGTTGCTTGGTTATTTGCAGCCAAATCATGAACATTTGTTTATGCCCACACTGAGCCTGCACGTCACTCACCAGTTTGGTATATCCAAGTGTAAACTAGTGCTAGAACTCAGTAGTGCGCCGACCTTCTGTCAAGGCCCAACAGCCTTTAAAACCACATTTAAATTCACCAGATACATTATCCTATCTCAAAATCGTAAAGATGGTAAAAAAAAATGTCCTGACTCCGCCCCCTGATCCGGGTCTGCACCAATATTTAATGAGTTTTTCTTTGGGCCATTTCCTACCACTCCAATTTCATGGAAATCGGTTGAGTAGTATTTGCATAATCCTGTTGGCTAACTTACTAACAAACACGGCAGAAAAAATGAATTCCTTGCTGGAGGTATTAATGCTATATGAGACAGACTGCTCTTGAAAATCACGGTGCAAGTTTTCCTTTGCTGTGTAGCAGCAAATATGTCGAAGTCGGTTTCTCCATGTTTATCTGAGGGTGACCAGCTGTGGATGTGTCTCTATGCAAATGCACATTAAGCACACAACCTGATGCTGGACAACCTGCGACTACACATTTGTCAGATATGGCAATGGTATGTACAAGCAGACATGAGCAGCAGATGCATTGCCAGGAGGCAGATGTTCATGCATGTACTGTTTGTAATCCATCAAACATCAGTCTGGAGATTATCATTGAGATTGATGCGATAGCCTTGCGTTATCAGTTTGATAAGAATACAGCATCTTGAGTGGATTAAAAAGACGTGTAAGACGAGAAACAACGATATATATGTTCCAGGATCAAACACAAGGTTCAGTAGCACACAGTAGTAAATCATCTCTTATCACTTTCGTACACTCTGTCTGTATCAACCCCGTTTGTCTGTCTGTTGTAATGCACTGGCTGTTTGTCTCTGGATCACTTTAGGTGGATCAGACCGTATTATGACAGATGTTCTCATATTTCCCCAACATACATTTAACGGGCAATAAAGTCGCATGTGGTTTTAAAGCGAAGACCCCCTCGGCAATAATCCTGTATGTGCGTTCGCTCATGTGTGTGCTAGGTTGCGTGCGTCGTAGTTAATGTGGGTTGTGAGGAGGGGGGTGGGATGGGGGCTGTTCCATATGTACTGTACATAGACTGTACCAGAGTAGCTTTTATCCCCTCCCCCCTCTGCAGAGAGAGAGAGAGTGAGTTAATTTGTCTTTCTCTCAAGGGTGGGTGGTCAAATCCTGCCAGTCGAGAGTTATTCAGAGTAATTATCTCCCCTCTGTTTTGTCCAATAGTGGTTTTAGCCCCCCTCCAGCCCTTTGTCCCAGCCGGTCACTAGGCATCAGGGGCGAGGGCCGCGTCCAGCAGAGGCGTGGGGGCTCAGGCATCACCATTGTCACAGCGTGTTTGTTGGTCCTGGAGGCGACGCCTGGCTTGACTCTCAATAATAATCGGTAACGAGATGAAGGCCGACAGTGTTTTGAAGTTCATTGGCTCGGCTCTTAAGAAGAAGGTAATGAAACTGCAGAAACACAGGCAGCCAGAATTTCCTCTCGGGTTAGACTTTCAAATCGCAGAGCTACGTGCAGACGAGCGCGTGCACACACACACGCCATCCTGAATTAATCACACAGCTTGTGTCCTTAACCTACATTTGCTCAGCAGATGCATTTTATAGCCTCCTCGCTGATGGCTAGCTCAGCTGTACTTTTTCTCGGAATCACTTCAACTTTTTTTTCCCTTCATCCTGTCATCTGCGAGGTGAAAAATGTAGCTCCTCGTGCCTAATGACCCCGGCTCCATCCCTCAGCCTCTCCCCTGCAGAGTGACTTTGCTCCAGTGTCAGTTTCTTTCCCTTGCCTCCTTTCTTCCTCCTCTATCTGTCATGTTACAGCAGCAGCATCATGTGTGAATCGCCACAGTTTGCAGCGGGGCCCTTTGACCTCTGTCAGCCGCAGCTGATAAAATCTGACACATCGTCTCAGAAGGCGTGCTGGGCTCGTCACGCATCTCCCAGGACCTTTTTTTAAACAAAGTTTACAATATGAAACCACTATACCACATGTTTTAGTTATTTTCATACCCATATGGTGCTGCCAGTCAAATCATACCCATAGCACTTGCCTGGATAACACAATCAAACCTGCCTCTTCTCCATGGCAACAAATAAGCTCATTGAGTGAAACATACACACACACACACACACACACACACACACACACACACACACCTACCTTTTGGCACACTGAAGGATGAACGGTCCAAGCCTGTGCCTTGACAATATCCTCCCAATTCATCTGTTATCATCCTTGTGTTGATGGAGCTTCCTGTTCTGTCTTCAACATAATAATTATACTCCCCTAATTACGGCGTTAGCTGCCAGGCCCGCTCCAACACTTAGTCATGCATTCTGAGAGGGATTACAGGCAAGAATTTGCCACTAATAGGTTATGAAAGAGTACCTTCTGTTTGTTGAGCAGACAGCTGGAGAAACCTGAAACTGTGACTAGAGCTATGAGCAGAGCAAAGGTTCAGAATGTGTCACTGTCAGGGAATCCAGGTCAAATTGGAATTTAAATTAAAAAACATGAATAGGTTTTAACCTGCTGGAGGAAAGAATATGTCTGGAGGTTAGAACTTTCGAAATAGTCATGAGGCAGTTTTTGTTAAGAAGTTCACCTTGTTGTTTTGTCTGCATACATGAATGGGTCACACATTAGTCAAACTGTGTCTGCTACAGTGATGACTTTTTCACTTTTTATATAGTTATGTTTTCCTAATCTCTTCAGCATTACTTTCCTATTACGCTACTCGCCCACTGCTTTACGATCTTATTTCAGACACCTGCTGTTTTTTTTTCTACCATGACAGACATACTCCACTCAAAGATTATGTAGAGAATATCATTTTGAATTTCAGTCTCAGCCCTTGGGGTTGACGCTTTGTCACCATCTGAAACTGGAAACACCCACCTGTTACTCAGGCAGGTTGAAACAAATTCTACAATTTCATTTGCAGATGACTGTCTGTCGTTGTGCTGCAGATGATAATTGTCCCATCAAACTTTTCTCACCCTCCTCCGCCTCCTCGGTGACTCAGTCTCCCCTTCCTTTTGTTCCCTATTGCTTCTATTGCACTAATAGCAGGTCTGTCTGAGTGTCTGGCTCCAGGTCCCCATAGCGCTGGATGGCCTTCATCACAACCTCCTCCTCCTCACTAACTTACTGGAGCCATTGACTGGAATGGCCTTGAGTGAGACACACTAACAATTAGTAACCTGTGTTGAACTGCCATGTGTACACATGCTCTCACGCTGAGGGGCACAGCATCATTAAGTGTGTTTCACTCCTCACCAAACCATACATGCACAAACACTCTCTAACACACACTAATATTAGCACACACTTGTTCAGCATAGCGCACACATTCCCAGTTGTCGGAGCATCTGTGTTGAGATGAAGCTAATGAGCGGTGCCTGGCTCAGACGGGAAATGAGCCAGAGGGATCTAGGCCGCGTTGCCGTAGAGACGACTTCCCATGATCCTCCATTGTGCAGAGAACTGCTGGGTTCCTGTTTAATTCACAGTGACAGGTTTTCCTCTAGCGCCCCCTCTGACCTCAAAGGGGTGCTACCCCCCCTCCTCTCAACTGTCTTAGGGGCAGGTTCATGCTATGCATATTTCATAGGTTCCGAGAGGCAGCCACACTATACAGTCTTAGGAATGGAGCTCAACATGAGGGAATGACATAGATAAACACACACACACACACACACACCTTACTAAAAAACCCATTGACTCATGTTTAATCCAGGGAAACCCAAACAAACATGCTCGCTCACTGGACTCATCCTTATTCCCATGTAACCAGACAGCGTGTAGAGTTACTGTGTGCTGCAACCACTGCTTACATATCATCACATAAATAACAATTAACCCTTGTTGTCATTCAGTGTAAACTCTTAAGTATTTGTATAGTCAACACACACAGCAGGGTGAAGGGGAATCCCCACAAGGTACACTGCGCCTGCACTTTGTCACGCTGACTGCATCAGATAAAGCAAATAAAGGCTGATACCAAATTTCTGCCTATAACAAAACAGGTCATCACAGTTGGAATTATTGAAAGAGGGGATGAAATACCTCAGTACATCATGGGATACATATATACTTGTCTACCTTGGACAAACCTTGACAAATGGTATTATGTTTCCCTTTTTTTGAAAAACGATTTGACATTTCCTGACATGCTATGTGTATTATAAATGTCCCCGTGTGCTGGGTCACTTCCTGGATGGGGAAGCCACGCAGCTCACCTCATTCCTCCCTGCACCGTGCTGCATTCAGGGGACAGCTGTCACCATCTGTTTTCTGAATTTGTTCTCTTGTTAATCCGTCAGTCAGACTCCATCGATCGGGTTTTACATTAAACCAATATTCAAGAACTTGATTGACTGAGAAGTGAATACGATAACTAAAATAGAAACATGTTCCCTTCTTCCCGTGTTTATGGGCTACTCTGACAGCAGAGTAGTCGTTTTAACAGAGTTATTCCATGGGCTGTCCATTAAACGTCCATAAAAATCAGTGTAAAGGCCCAGCTCGCTCTTGTGAGTGTAAAAGAGTGGAATGCTGATGTAAGCTGACCCAGTGATGCGGTCGCTCCCTGCTCCGTCTCTCTGTTCCTGACTCACTGGGCTGTTGTACCCATTAGCATTGTCGTCGTGTGTCCTGCGAGGACACATGACAGGACAACCACTTAACTCAATTTTCCTCCTGTCCTTCTCCTCAGTTATTTCTCTTGTCCTCATGCGCTCCGTCCCTCCTCCCACTGACAGTCGCCTCTGTTTTTGTTTCTCTGCAGGGCTGGAAAGCGGTGGCGTGACCCTGAAGGAGCCCAACTCCGAAGGAGAGATCGAGAGCTCTGTGTTGGTCTCGTTGCGCTGCCATATCGATGGACACCCACGGTGAGTCTCCTCCCTCTCTCACCTTGAGTTCAGAGTTCACAGGGTTAAGGATCATGGTGAAGACTGTACTGTAAAGTGATTCCTCTGTGCTTGTTAGCATCTCTCATCCCCTTTTGTTCTCATGCCCTTTGCATCTCATCTTCTTTTGCTCCATCAGTCATCGTGTTTCAAGATTTTGTACCTGAACCTCTCTCACGCCTGACCTCTCTTATTGTCCTCTGCCTCTCAGGCCAACCTGCCAGTGGTTTAAAGACGGCGTGAAGCAAACGGAAAAGAGCCACCAGATCAACAACAAGGAGAGGACGCTCACCGTCAAGAGCGCCAGTCCAGACGACAACGGCCTGTACTACTGCTGTGCCAAGAATGCAGCCGGACACGTCTGCAGCAACAGCAACTTCACTCTCAACATCATAGGTGTGTGAGTCTTGGTTGATTTCACTCACTTGAGTTGTTTTAAGACATGACCTCTGGAGGATGTCCGCATAATTGGGTCTGAGCTTTCTCCGGTGGTTGCCTTTCACACATGAACAATGCAGCAGGAAATTTTCTGCTCAGACACATTAACAAAAATAAATCTCTGGAGCATTCAGATGATGGATGGTGCAATGTTTTAGTCTTGACATCTTTGTCTGTGTCATTCATAATTGGCAATGCTTTTACATCCTGAGATATTTGTGTTGTTTGTTTCTGTTTTTCATTTCTGCATGAGATGCATGTTAGAAATGTCTATCAAAATGCCCACTCTTGTGTTGAATCCTTCAGAGAATCTCTTGTTCTCACATGAGCTAATTTGGACAAGTGTGTAATCAGTTTTTTTTTTTTTTAAACGGCAAGTAACCATTTGCTTATATATCATTTCTGTCAAATTAAATAATAAATAAATAAAACAGTTTATTAATATAATAAAGAATTTGATATTTTGAGCTTTCCACATTTCCTCACCTGCCCGGAAACGTGTTGAAAGGAGGGGATGTAAGGACTATAAGTGGGGAGAGCGAGAGCAGGAAGACAAAGTGATAGAGTTCCTAATGAGATTACCAGTGTAATGTGTTAGTGTTTTCCTCCTCTGCCACCCACACAGACAAGTTACAACATCATAAACATCTACGCAGCAAACGGTAACATCAGCTCCCTCAGTAGCAGTGTCATTGTGCTGATTTGTCTCTGTTACTTAAGCTTTCACAGACGTGTTAGGAGACATATTTGTTTTTCCTGCAGGCTCTTGAAACGGCTTCTGCTGTTTACTCTGCGTGTGTGTGTGAGAGCCCCTGCGTATTATCCCCTCAGCACACCACACACAGCAAGTACAGTATATACAGCAGCACATCTGTGCAAGAAACCTGATGCCCTGTTCTACTCTAATTAGCCACCTGCAGCACACACACACTCACAGACACGCTAGGTTAGCACCTGGGTGGAGGAAGAATGGGTGATTGTTGAGTTTCCAGTTACCATGTTGCCACCCTCCACTTTTCTATAGGTCCTCACCTGGAGGACAGGCTGACAGATTTAGACAGCTCTTCAATGCACGGTCACAGCTCTTTAAGTTGAGGCCTTCCCATCAACTTCCTGGGTGGGCCAGGTGTGCTCCAAGTGCACGCTTTTCTTTTCCCTCACCAACCATCGCCAACGTCCTAATACTGCTACTGGCTCCATCCCTCCATTAGCCGTGCAGATTTGAAATACTCACACGCATAAAGCTGGATTAGGGGTATTTTCGTGTTCTCGTTCCTTTATTGAGCTCAACGCCCTTCAGCTTTGTATTTTGAGTACAACAATGTCTTGAAATCTGTGCGGTAATTACTACCCATTTGGTTGGGCTGTACCAAATCTCTGGTCTAAGCAGGTCAGAGCAGCCTATTCCACTTTAAACAAAGGGGGGATTTGACAGAGTAGAAGGAATGTGAATACTATGCAGAAGAATTTTCTCACAAAAATTGGTGAAACTCCATTGCAAAAATTGACCCCAGTTCCTCGGAGAAACTTGACTTAATCTCGAGGAGAGAGAGATGATCTCCTGTGTGTGATTCTACGACCCAGGAGGTAAAAGGGAAAGAGATAATAGGTCCTGATAAGCTGAAGGGTCCGGTCACTGACCTCATTAAGTTTCTCCGGGGCCCCTGAGGTGTTGACACACACCGCCACCTGAAGACTGCCTGCTCACCGGGCCTGCGCTGCTGTTGGCAGGTTTTAATAAAGGCCCAGAGTAAATGTGTGCAATGCATGAGTATCCACGCAGATGCAACTTGATGGTCTGATAACGCCTGCAGATGTAATAATGCACATGTTTGTCTACCTCTCTAACAGATAAAAGTTTTCCACGCCCAGTGGTGATCCCGGAGGACCAAGTGGTGTTGAAGAACGAGGAGGCCATGTTCCACTGCCAGTTCACTGCCGTGCCGGCCCCCACTTTGGAGTGGTACCACGAAAACGAGCCGCTGGTGAACAAATCTCGGTACGTTCAGAGATGAAGCCTCCTCCTATTTCTCATTCTGCATCAGACTGCCCCAGTTCTTTCTCTCACTCCATTTTCTCGGACTCCCGTCTCCCATCAAGTCCCTCTCATCCTGCCTCCGCTCCATTCCCTCTCCGCACTGACCATTATATAAGTTCAGCTTCGGGTACTGCTTTGAACCCAATGAGGAGGAACATCAGGCTCTCTGCTCTGTGTGGTTTTTCAACTCGAGTTTAAGACGAATTGCACGTTAAGGAATGTTATTACTGGAGCAGAGCACTGTAAAGTTTCTGTGCGGTCGACTATACATCACTGGAGCGCAGACTTTCTCTGCAGCCTATCACAGACGCCTCTGCAGCTCTCCAGTGTTCACGCACGGAGTGGAAAAAGCCCTGCAGCTACAGTCGGCTTACCGGGCGCGTACCCTGTAAACACATAAGCACCAGATAATAACCAATTTCTATACTTCTATACATTGGGCCAAGCTCACCCTCAGGGTTCGTAGCACCTCACACGTATACATAGTCACACTCCACAATGAAAGTGAGGGCCTATTTCTTAGATTGTGAATTGATTATTGTGATTACAGAGCGAGCGAGGCGAAGGATTCCAATACCAATAGTTAGTCACTTGTGTAATGAGGCTGTCAGAGGTGGGTTTGTTTCACCAAGGCAGTGATGAAGGCACTTGGAGTGGGATGAATTATAAGCATGATATAAAAACACCCACCACTCAGGCTTCTGTGATGGTTTTCTGTGCGATTGGAGCTGATTACACAGGCAGAGGAATGTCATATCATCTGTTATGCACCTGCACTGTTCAGACCCTCCCTCCTCCAGATTATATGTGAATATTATCGTAGACGGATAAACTCTGCCCCACGGCTCAAAACAACTCTGGAGGCCAAAAATTAGAAAATTCCTCTTGGTGGTTATTTTAAACGGTGCCCTAAGAAGTATGCTCTGCTGGAAACATACACAAGCTCCCAAAGTTGATTTCCGTCCTTCTATTTGACAGAGAAGGAAAATAGATGACACAGAAATATCATCTTTCCTCATAGAATCCACAACAGAGACATTTAGCTGCTTTTTGAAAATCTTCTCACGAATTACACAGCTGACAAACTGCATCCAACAGTACCTTTTAGTATTCCTCTCTGCTTTACATATTTACCTCTCCCATAAGCTTTCTTATGGGATATAATAATGATGAGCTGTTGGTTTGTCCGGCCTGTAAAGCTGTTTACTCCTTATCTGTCATCCCTGGAGCTGGCTTAAGGTCAGTCTTTAATTATTGCACATCCTGTCCATCTCTGCTGGCACGGATGCTCTCCTCAGCCTGACAGAGGTCGGCCCTCGGGATGAGCCTCTTAAAATCCAGGACTATTTTTTTTACCATTAACCGTGTAGGACAGATTATTTTGTGTTCTGTAGACAATTACTTATAATTTAGTTAAGACAACTTAGAGCAGCAGAATTCTGATAGCATCCGGTAATATGCCAAGAACCCTCCAAAAAATACTGGTACTTATTTATTGTTCTGCTTGGCAGAGGGTCTTCAGCTGGTGTTCCATCAGACCTAAACAAATGCCAAGGGTTGTTTGGATCAGAGTAGCTCTTTTGCACATGTTGTATGCTTCTATATCTGATCTCCTGTCGTTATGCAAGAGCTGGTCTCTCAGTTTGAGAGCAGGACTTTTTGATTTCACGTTCATGGGTTATGCTCACACTCAAAATGCCCCCCGCTTGTGCTTGGATTTGCTCTGCTTGTGATCAAACTGTGTGCTTGCACTCAGACATTTTGTTGCTTGGACAGATTTCCTGCGCTCTAGGTTCTTCTCACGCAGCGTTCTGTGCACGTGTTGAACGTCTGCTCTCAGTTTTCATCTTGGATTCTTTTATGCAATAAGTCTTTCAAACTTCCCCAACCAATAGAAAGCCAGGTGTATTGTTGATAACATAAAATGTCCCGCCCTTGTTGTGGGTTCATTAGCTTTACAATAAGAGGTTCGTGCCCTCCCGCCTTCTCCTGCTTTTTTATTACTCAAGCTTCTTCTTTTGGATGAAAGCTTTACAAAATTTGAACTTGTGATGTGAATATAAATAGCATGTGACTCATATTGTTTGTTGTTCAGTGGTTCAGATTTCTAAACTGTTTGATCTGTTCCCTCTCCACAGAGTCGTTCTCCTGTCCAATGGCACTGTGCTGTTCACACAGGTCAAGCCCAGGAACACAGGGACCTACAAATGTGTCGGCCGCGGCATCAGCGGGTCCCTAGTTCCTTTGGAGGCCTCTCTCCTCATAGCTGGTACGTACACACACACCCACACACAGCTGTGGTGGTGTAATCTGAGTGTGACAGGGGCATTGGGGTTACATATTACATACTCATGCCATATCATTCTGCTTCCCCCCCTTCTTCCTCTCCTGGTTCTTTCACTTAGAGCCAGATCTCTCCGATGATAATCACATCCTCTTATTGACATCCGCCCCAGCTGTATCCATCTCACACACACACACACACACTGCTGGAGTGTGCTGGAGCCTACATCTCCTCCATACGATTTCCTGCATTAGTCCAGCTGTTTGCCAAGGATGTTTAGTCCAACAAGCTTCCCCCAAAGTGTAACAGTACCTGGCTGAACAAGCAGCAAAGTAACATGAGGTAACATCCCATTAGGACTCAAATAAGCAAACAAGCAGCGTCAGTATGAGGTTGGTTAATGTCATTTGAGCTGCCCCATTGATTCCAACACTAGTTGAAATTTTGCTTGCATTGTCATGTGTAATAAATCGCTCTAAACTGAATTAAAACCTTCAGAAGTAACAAATACTGCAGTACATACCTCCATCAAGGCCAAACAGTCCCCTTAAATCCAATTATTACATGATGTTAAAGAAAGTGAGGAAAAGTGATACTGCATCCGGCTCCACAACAATATTTAATCGGTTCATCCTTGACCACATTCTACAACCAAGTGTCAAGGTTGTCTTTGCTGTAGTTTTTTGCATAATCTTGCTTACAAACAAACAAACCAACCAACAATAAAACCTCTTCTGCAGAGGAAATACCTCTGTGGTTGTCCCTATATGTCAGATTCTGATAAACGCAGGCAAAAACAATGTAGTGCACAAGTCCAGATGCAGTAGAGCTGTTTTAATATTATACATAACAGTGGCTCCTCTCCTCTCCTCTACTACCCTGACTCCGAAAAGACCCACTCAGCAGCTTTTAAATGGCTGCTTGAGCTTAAAGCAAGAACAAGCTGTAGTATCTTCTCATCTTACTAATCAGCCAGCATTTTGCAATGCAAGTGCATGCAAGTCAAATATTTTGGATAAGCTCAGGGCTGGAATTTCTATGCGTTTCAGTGTCCCAAACACTTTTATTCCCCTCACACAGCCCCTTTCCCCCCCAGGCTTTTGGATTAATGAGGTACAACTGTATCGGCAGTTTTAACCCAGTGAACCACAGCTCCATTTAAATACCTTAATTCACTTAATCTGATGGTAATCCCCGCAGGCATTATAGGGGGATTGTGTCACAGCAGAATTCAGCATTTAGGGACAAGTTTAAACAGTCACTCCATCATTGCACCACTTCATTCATTGAGCTGACCCCCCCCCCCCCCCAACCCCACCCTCACCAGCTCAATTTCGCTTTCATCTGCTGAGAAATGTGTGTTTTTTCCTGTTGCCCGTAATTGATTTAGATCTTAGACTCAAAGAAGGTCAGAGCCACTGACCAGCTTTCAGAGCTATGTCGGCCAATACAGTATTAATGACTTCCATTTGAGACACACACACACACACACACACACACACACACACAGTATTAGTCCTCACTGTAGTGGGAGGTCTTCTGTTTCTTTGGACTACAGATCACATTCCACTTTCTGTATAAGGGCTGACAGTTTTGATATGACCCGCCTCACAAAGGCCCTTGTTAATTCCCATACCAAGAACAACCTATATACTCAGTTCTCCTACTGTGCGCTTTGTTCTCTAATTATTTTGGTCTGTGCTACACATCAGAGGACTTTTTCTAACTAGACAGGAAATCCGTTTCCAGAGCTGTGAGTTGGAATTAGTTTAATGCGTCACTGGCTCCAGGGAAGTTTGATGATTATCAGGGATATAAATGTAAATCAATTGGACCATTTGAATCACTTCTTCATGCTCTTGTTCTTTCTTCTCTCCATTACAGAGATAGACGACATGGTGGCCAAGATGTCAAAGGTTTTCACAGCGGACACCCTGCAGAGGGTGGCCTGTCGCGCCCCCCGCGGCAAACCTGAGCCCGAGGTGTGGTGGGAGAGAGAAGGTCAGCGAGTCCCGACAGCGGGCCGGGTGCACCAGGACGGACTGGATCTGGTCTTCACTCCTACAGAGGAGGGCGACTCGGGCACGTACACCTGCGTGGCCCAGAACAAGGCGGGACGCAGAACCCAGGAGGTCACCTTCACCGTGGCCAGTGAGTCACACACAGTTCATTCTGATGCGCTTCAACAATTTGACACATTAAGTTTGGTTTACAGGCAGAAATTGTTCTGTAATGTTATATAAAGTAAAAATGTATAACCGGAATTTTATATTGTGTCTAATCAAATTGGATTATGGTAAATATAGGAATGTATTTGTATGTTTACCCTTATAACAGATTCAAATTCAAGAAATCTTAAACTGTTTTTAAAACTAAGTATCGTAATGTTATTTTATAATCATACAAAATCTAATGAAATTACTTAAATAAATAATTAGTGGTCAGTTTTTAATGTCAGCTAATTTATAAAAACATAGATGCAACAGTTTATTCTTTGCAGGGCACACATATTTTATTATAAATAATGCATCACGTATTAAGATCCCACTTTTTTGTATGTTTATCCCCCTGAGCAATCCCCTGAGCAATCCTGAAATAGTGGGATTCTACTGTTTTTCCCATTAGAACTTAAAAGAAGAAGGTTAACTTATAGATCATTGAAAAACTAAAATAAATAGCAAGGATTATTAATGGTGTTCTGTGTTTGTGTGTCCACAGCTGCTCCAGTTTGGGTGACAAGGCCTCAGGACAGCCAGTTAGAGGAAGGTAAACCAGGGTACCTTCACTGCCATGCTCAGGCCAACCCTCAACCTGAGGTCATCTGGCTCCGCAACAACATCTTGATCACACCTGAGGTGAATTAACACACCCACTCACACAGACACAGATATTAGTCTCTTTTTCTGACATTAAAAACTTGAATAAAGCTTTGTTTTTGTGCTATAAGAGAATCTCGTGTGCTTCCTCCCTCAGGACTCTCGTTTCAAGCTGTTCCCTAACGGCAGCCTCAGGATCAACAATGTGGAGGTGTACGACGGACTGATGTACGGCTGCGAAACCAAGACCGCAGGCGGCCGACTGAATGGGCAGGCTAGAGTTCTGGTGCTTGGTAAGCTGCAGGGGGAATCACTCAGTCCATCAGTATGTAAAGTAGATTATGCTTTCTAAACTGATCCTCAGACTGATGGAATTATAATCTCCAATGAATGAAATCATTTTTGGGCGTAATGAGTAATACGGTGCTGAGAGAAGATTGTAAAACAAATGCTGTCATGCCTGTTGGTGTGTGCGTTTGTGTATAAGTGTGTGCTCACTAAAATATGCATGTCCACGTTGTGTCTCCAGCGGACACCCACAGAGGTGTAAAATGTGACTCATGTGCGGCAGCTTTATTCTAACCTCTACTTTTTCCAGGTGATAAATTCCAACTGCTGCTACACAATGAATGATAGATGGCCTTACGTGGGCCTGCTTTGTCTGCCCAATGCCTGTTTGTATGATCTCAGCTCCAGATAGACCTCGCCTGTTAAACTTATCAGATCTGCGTGCACATGTGCGCCTGTTGCCCTGTTTGCCCGAATGTGTCTGAACACGATTTGCATCAGATTAGTGTCATTTCACCTGCAGTGTGAGTTGCACAAAAGAGGCTTTGACATCCCCCCCCCCCCCCCCTCGTGTTTACCACGTGTGTAATGTGTGTGTGTGGTGTCTTGACTTGTGTTTCAGAGAAGCTTAAGTTCACCCCAACCCCCCAACCTTCTCAGTGCCTGGAGCTGGATAACGAGATCAGCATCCAGTGCTCGGCTAAAGGCAGAGAGATCCCCACCATTCGCTGGACCAAAGCAGGTGTGTACGCCGCCACTGGCTTAACCTCAGCTCACGCTATCTTAAAGAAGATGAGGACTGACTGCTCCTGAAGAGAATATGTCATCAAAAAAGCAGAAGCACTCTTCATTCCATTAATGCTTATGATGACTGACGGTGTTTACACAAGAATATGTAGGAGCCTGTTTGGAAGATTCATCATCATGCATCAATTCATACCTTTGTTGGCCATGATGGACTCGGTTTAACCACTTCACTTCGCCATGCAGGGCCAGACCCAGCACCTCTAACTCCCCCCTTGTCCCCTATGTCTGTCTCTCTGTCTCCCTCTGCAGACGGAGGTGAGCTGCCGCCTCGCGTGGAGCAGAGGAA
Source organism: Pleuronectes platessa (assembly GCF_947347685.1). NCBI lineage: Eukaryota > Metazoa > Chordata > Actinopteri > Pleuronectiformes > Pleuronectidae > Pleuronectes > Pleuronectes platessa. The sequence continues at coordinate 9,597,217 of NC_070637.1, read as the reverse complement.
CGGCCAGCTCCACTTCACCAAAGTCACGAGGAGCGACGCCGGCAACTACACCTGCATCGCCTCCAACAGCCTCCAAGGGGAGATCAGAGCCTTGGTGACGCTCACTGTGGCCGGTAAGCATCTCACTCATCATCCTGGAAGCAGGGGATTATGAATGAGAGGGGTGACCTTACCATATTAGTCATCAGCCCCACATCACAAGCGCTTGCGGTTTTCTGTACTTCTAAGGGTGGTTTACAAGGAGACACTCATTGGTTATCATCACACAGCAGCTTTTACTGTGTGGCCTTTTTACAGTCCGAGTAATGAATTGGCTTCTGGGCTGTAGTGTAACTGAGAAGACGTTAACCACAGTCACCACAGGCTGTAAATGGTTTGTGTGGCCCAGTTGTGGCTTGAATGTTGTGTTAATGAGCTTTATTGTGTGTCCATGTGTTTCTTGTGCACAAATAGTGTACATTCGCTTTAAGTTGGAGCCAGAGAACACAACGGTGTACCAGGGTCACACTGCCATTCTGCACTGTCAAGTCACCGGCGACCCCGAGCCTCACATCCACTGGATGGTTAAAGACAAGACACTGGACATCAGCAAGAACAGGAGGTAAATGAGACGCTTCTATACAGGGCTGAGGATCACGGCTCTTTATTACTATGCATTCATTATTTGTGTTTATATAATATTAAACAGCTGATTACAATGGGACTCATACCAGAACATCTCATCCAACTCATTGGTTCCTAAGTTAAATGTAAAAAAATAAATAAAAACACACTGCTATGATATACTTACAGTACATACATCTAAATCATTTTACTTTAACATTACGTGGATAAATACCAAATTATGACGATATAAAATATGTGCACATATATATTCATACATACAGATTAGTTAGTACCCAGAAATAACCCAAGATGAGCATATCAGTGTGGTGTAATCCAATAAACATTTTAAATAGACGTCATTTGGAATTTTACATATTTTCCCAACCTCCTTTTAAATCTCCTCACCGCTCTCTTTCCCCTCCACGCTCCCCTCAGCTCGTACTTTCACAGAGCTCCTTTCTTTTACAGAGCGGCTCAGCTGACACCACTAATACAATCTTATAATTTTATCTCAGTCTTTTAATGTCACGTCTTATTCTGCTGCATTTGTTCTGTTCTTTCCTCTTTCATTTTTCTGGATCAAACAAGCCCACACAGTGAGTGCAGCAGACGTCCTTATGCAACAGATGTACTGTTGTTGATTGTGTCAATGATCAAATCTCACAAACAGTCATCTGTATAAGAACAGGTTGCATTCATCAGGCTGAAAGAACTGATTCATGACAACTTTGTGCAGTGGATTGTGGATGTTTGTTTGTTCTTGCCTCTTTCTACTGTTTGCGTCTTGTTGGCTATAGGCCTGTGTGGACGTCCACACCTCCACCCTCACCTCTCACGTTCCTCCTTGCTTCTTCCTGCCAGGTTCCAGAAGATGTCCAACGGCTCCTTGGTGATCAGAGATGTCACTACAGACGACACGGGCAGATACACATGTGTGGCTGGAAACAGCTGCAGCATCAAAGACCGTGTGGCTCAGCTTTATGTCGTGGGTGAGTTTATCACACACACAAACGCTGCACACATGGGGCATGAGCCACGATCAGAAGTACAGGATGAAAGCATTAATTAAACCCACGCCCTCTGCCCGTCATTCAACTCGACAGGTTAATAACCTCGTCTACGTCTCTGACGCCACGACTGTCACTGATGTGATGGGATTGGGCAAACGTTAGATCTAATAACGCTTCATCCTTCTTTTGTGCCGACTGAAAATTATTGTCACACACTTGCACTCGTGTCCCATATCAACTCATTTTGTCCCAAAGTTGGAGACAATTAAATTTAGATGTTTGTCGTAGCTTGTGAGGATCACAGAGAGACACAGCACTGTGTAAACAGGGCAACTCAAAGAATACTTGTTAAAGGAAGTTTTTATATAGAATTTTGGTTTTATCTGTTTTAACATTGAATGCAAGGGTCATATTCAATAAAGATACAGGCTTATTCTTTGCTATAATAGGTTAGGATGGGTTAGATTTTGCATCTGTAACACAGAAAACCAGAGATTTTTTCAAATGTATTTGCAGCCACTTCTTCAAATACCTGTTATTGCAGAAACCTAAATGTTTTTTGCTTTACCGACTATTTATTTATTATACATATTAATTATGTTTATAGGCTAAAAAACATTTCCTTGTTCGCAAGAGATGCACATTTACAAGACAGCAGGAAACCACTGAAATGGCATATTAAATTGAATTATGGGAAATGTACATTTTTTTACTTATAGAAGAGATAAAAAATGTCAACCTCTATATCTTTGCTTTTTGTTTTGAGCATACTTTTTTTATTCTATAGGTATCCTAATGTTATTTGATTACAATAATAAATCACTTCAAACATAAAACAGTGGTTGGTTGTCAGTTTTCACATTCAGCTAATGGATCAACACATACAGCACTTACAGAGAGCAGGGAGATTTTTTTATGATCATAATATAAGACACCCTACTAAAACAACAAAGTGCTTTTGTTGAAAGATGTAACAACATTTTCTGTTCATTAAAGACTGCAGCCTGTGATGGTCAAAGTAACACATCCTGTGCATTTTCAGAGCACTTTAGTTATTAATAATAATAATATTTACTGCCTGTGTCCAGCAGAAAAACCAGTGCATTCCAATGGTGAAGATGAGGACAGGGCTCCTTACAAGATGATCCAAACCATCGGCCTGTCAGTGGGAGCGGCTGTGGCCTACATCATCGTCGTGCTGGGTCTCATGTTCTACTGCAAAAAGAGACGCAACGCCAAGAGAATGGAGAAAGGCCAGGACGGAGAGGAGCCGGAGATGGAGTGTCTCAATGGTATGACTGTTAGATTCAGTCCGTTAAGAACGTAGATGTAATAGTGCGGAGACGGGAGTAAAATCACAGGTTAACATGGTCGTTCATTTTCCATCAACTCCCCTAAAAGTATTGGTGGAGAGTTTTAGACATTTGCTGCCATCTTGTGTTCATTCTGGTTATTGCTCTTATCATTTAACATGCAGTTCAGATTCATTTGTTAAGACGGAAGTTGTCTATTGCTCTCTACACACCATACACACCAATATGGGTAACTGTGATTAATCACGATTTATTGTCATTTCTAAATGCCAGAAAAATCCCACTTTTCTATTTATATTGTTGTGGGAACGGAAAGATAAATGACAGAAGGTGTATATATACATTTAACATTAGTTTTTTTATTGCTGATAAGTCCAAATGATAGAATGAAAAATTAAATTAAACATACCACTCCATAATTATATGTAGCTGTTTCTTTGCTATGCCTCTGAGAAACATAGGATGATGTTATTAAGAATTTTTGCTTTTTTTTATCAAACTTAATGATTACCTTTACCTATTCCTAAACAATATCCTTTGCTCTTTTCTTTTAAGCAAATATAGGATGGTTGAATAAAACTTCTGTCTTTTTTTAATCAGACAAACAACCAAATCCTTTACACAATTAAATGGGAAATTCTGCACATGCATTAATGCGCGTTAATTCCACAAATCAATTACCCTGCGTTAATGCATTCATTTTGAAAGCCCTAATATGCATACATTACATGTACATCATTTTGACTATGTTGGTGTACATTGATCAAACTTCTCACTACCTCGAAACATTACAACTATATATAAATGTGTATATTTTCTAAAAGAAACATTTTTTAGCCAATGATGAATCTATATATTTTGCTCTTTTGTCGACAATAATGTTTGTGACCCTGTGTGCTGTGTTTGTCAGGAGGTGCTGTCCAACAGAACGGCCACACCACGGCTGAGATCCAGGAAGAGGTGGCACTCACCAACATGGGTACCGTGGCCACCACAGAGAAACGGCACAGCCACGTCAACAACGACAAGCTCCACTTCCCTCGAGCAAACTTACAGACCATCACTACTCTAGGTAGACTCCTGTAACCAACTCAGTTTCTATAGAATAACCTTCTGATCTTAAAGCTGCAGCATAATCAATGTCGTTATCAAACATGATCTGCTCTCACATTTGCTTCCTGGCGTGTGAACGTTTCCTCAGGAAAAGGGGAGTTTGGTGAGGTGCTGCTCTCCAAAGCTAAGGGCATCGAGGAGAACGAGGAGGAGACGGTGGTGCTGGTGAAGAGTCTGCAGACCAGAGACGAACAGCTGCCGCTCGACTTCCGCCGCGAAGCTGAAATGTTCGCCAAGCTGAGCCACCCCAACGTCGTCCGCCTGCTGGGCCTGTGTCGGGAGGCCGAACCCCACTTCATGATCTTAGAGTACTACGATCTGGTAATTACACAAACAGAAGTACACACAAACAATTTAACTATCTCGATTTAAATATATTTTTATTGTGATTTAATGTTTTCGCTTTTATCAAACAGGGAGACCTGAAGCAGTTCCTGAGAATTTCTAAAAACAAAGATGACAAGATCAAATCTCCCATCAGCACCAAGACCAAAGTAAGTGTTGTGGTTATGATTGACAGCTCCTCCTCCTCCTCCATCCTGCTCCCTTTCTCTGGTATTAATAGTAAGAGATAGAAATATATGTCAGATTGAGCACATAAAGGTTGTTGGAGATGTTTTCGTGCAAGTTGTGCTGATCCTGTTCTTTGTGAGATCATGTTCACATGAAGTCCTATTCATGTATTTTAGAAAATACATGAGATGAGTTCATCCTCTCATCAATGTTAAGTTTGCATAGTAAGTAGTTTAGCAGCTAAACTAGTGACTAAACACAGATGTCAAAAGGTTACTGATTATGACACAATGTCTTCTGTTTAGAAAGAAAATTGAGAAGTAGTGGTTTCAGTGGCTGTTGTGTCAGTTTGTTGGACTGTTGTCATTGTGTGGTTACCAGGCAATGAGAACTTCTGCAAAATAAAGAACTGATTCACAAAAGAAAAACTCTCCGCTGCTGTTGTGTATATAAGTAAAGATTTAAATTGACTGTTGTTTCGTTCTATATTTTGTCTGCTTCTTCTCCAGGTTTCCATCTGTGCCCAGGTGGCTCATGGGATGGAGCATCTGTCCAATCACCGCTTTGTTCACAAAGACCTGGCCGCCCGAAACTGTCTGATCAACAGTCAGCGTCGTGTGAAGGTGTCGTCACTCAGCCTCAGCAAGGACGTGTACAACAGGTTGGTCAGAAAAGAGACATTTAATAGCTATCTTTAATTATTTCTTCATCTCAGTGGATTTCATGGGGCTAATATGAACTGTTTCCATCTCCCTGTTATTTGTCCTGGTGTAAATGTCTGCAGTGAGTACTATCACTACAGACAGGCCTGGATCCCGCTGCGCTGGCTCCCATCTGAGTCGGTGTTCGAGGACGATTTCTCCACCAAGTCTGACGTGTGGGCCTTTGGAGTGTTGATGTGGGAAGTGTTCAGTCACGGGGAAATGCCGTATACCAAACTCGTGGATGACGAGGTGCTGGAGGGTCAGTATGATGCTGCAGCGGCTTATTTTTAGTTCTCTTTCTGATTCAAACAGCGAGACATGGAGCTCTTTCAAGAGAAAAAGAAGAAAGCTTTTAGTTTTGTCATGACACAAAAGTCGTGACCCTCGTGTTAAATGCTTATTTTACACTTGGTATTAATGCTTTGAGGTAAGAGACATTTAAATGTAGAAATAAACTTGTTGGTGCTGTGACATCGTGCTTTGCTCGTATTTACATATTTTACCACCACAGCTCATTTATTTGTTTCTTGTCTGTAATAAACAAACAAACTACAACACCGGAAATATTAGAGACAAACTCTGACCCTTTTAAAATTGTTCTGTGAAAATGCCTGCAAAACTAAACCTGTCCGTCTTTATCCTCACAATAATTCACATCTTTTTTTATTAGAATAAGAAGTAGTAGATTTGCCTGAGATAGATGGCTGACATGTGCTGCCCTCTTTCTCTTTCCCCCGCTGCCCATTTTCTTCATTAACGCCCCAAGTGCAATGCATGATGGTATATAATGCTCAGCTAGTGAACATTGGTTGCACACTACTTTTCTCGATGCGCTGTGGGAAACAATGAGTCCATCCTATATAGGGTTTCAAAAAATCCACTTAACATTTTGACAGCACAACTAAATGTCAAACTACACTTCATAGTGATTAGTAAGTGATTTTGGACACAGAGGCTTTATCTCAAAACGATGAACTTCTAGTTACCGTCCACATGCTTCAGGTTTGGTTTAACCCCCCCTCTCTGTGCTCACAGGTCTGAAGACCGGGAAGCTGAAGCTCCCCATTCCAGACGGGTGTCCCTCCAAAATGTACAAGCTGATGGTGCGCTGCTGGGCACTAAGCCTCAAAGAGCGCCCGTCCTTCACCGACATCGTCCAAGCCCTGGGAGAGCTGCCCTCTGACAGCAAAGTCTGAGACAACTGTCAGCCCACATCCGAGGGGGGGGGGGGGGCTTCTACCAACCTCCTCCCCCCAAAGAGAAAGACAGGAATGCTGGATATTAAAGTCACACATTTCAGGGAAAAGGGTCGAGGAGAAAACACTTTTTTTTAAATATGCATTTCAAAACATGGCTGTGTGCACAAGACTTCTTTGCTATATCAGTGGAAAACGCACACGCACATTTGTGTGAATGGCTTCTCGTGAGCAGTGCCAGGAGTTTACGTTTGCCTTAACCGCAGCATGGATGACCCTCCCCTCCAGTCCCTGTGTGAGGCTCCACTGTGACCCTGTCCTCCTGCTTGCCTGCGGCCCCTCTGTCCCAGAGACACGTCATTTCTCCGAGCTTCACAACCTCAGTGCCTCCACACACACGCACACACACCGAAACTGCGGATTAGGAATCTAATACAAATCATTTTTCTGACGTTTAGGAAAAACCCTTGAAATTTCCGTTCACCACTCTAAGTCCTCGGTCGTTTCTCATGAATCTAGAATAACCTCGAGAAAGGAAAGTGGGATACAATGTGACTATGCTTGGTAAATATTCTGTCAACCACTTAGAAGTGTGTTGAGTGAGACGGTGTCAGCGGATCTGCTCGAACTTAAAATCCAGTCAGCTGCATCCTGAGTCCCTCACCCTAATCCCAGAGGAGACACCCGGCTGCTCTGTCCACCAGGGACCCACCACCACCCTCCAGAGTTTGTCTGTGCGTATGTGTGTGTGTGGACGCGACACTAAACTGTTCCCACGCTACAGTGTATGCTCAAAGTGGAAGCGGAGGTACGAAGGTTTGTCGCCGTGAGGACTCTTGTGGAGATAAATCCTCCATGTTGTGATAATACTTCAGGAACAACAAAAAAAAGAGTTCAAGTTTATAGCCAAGGAATAAACCGGATGGATGAGACTGTGCTAGTGTGGGCTTTGTACGTTTTCACGAGTGTGTTTTGTTTTTGTATTAACCTTCAGGTTTTTATTGGTCACTACCTATGGGTGAGAAAACCCATTATACTACATTAATATCTTTGTGTCGTCGCGGGGCTGCAGCCTATCATTGTGTTTAACCTGCGACATAATTTCCCCAGAGGTCCAATCACAGTTCCCCTCCTGGTCCAAGTAGTTGTGTGCAATGCTGCAAAGTGGACCATCACACCAGGCAACGTGTACATAATATAGAAGCCATGCACTAACTTCACTTAAAGGACTATCCCTCTGTATCTCTATCATGTCGTGTAGAAGGATGTGCAGGTGCCTGTTTATTTATGATGAAGGTCCTGTGTTTGTTTTAACTATGTTTATAATAGAAAGGTACTTTCTCTGATGGTATGTATTCATGCTCACGGTCCATCTCAGTGTGCGTTCAGCTCAACACGCTCACACAAAGTACAAAGGGGGTCAAAAGAGTGACTGCTGGTCACCAGTACTCGTTTTAAGTGCCTGGTAAATGAAGGATTATCTTAACTGTTTCCCTCTTTTTTTTACATTATCTAATCAAATGCAATGGCCTTTGTTTATGAACTTGTTTTTATACGTTGTTTTTAGTGTAATGTTTTGTTTTTATGAATGCTAGGAGCTCACACCTAGACTTTTTTTTTTTTTATCTGCTTCAGCAAAATGTTCACAGTAATCAGATATATACGGAAGTATACATGCTGCTGTCAATAAAGGTTCACAGTGTTTTTACCCATTGTGTTGTGATTCATACTGTGGACGCTTACGCAGCTTCAAGAAGCACATCAGCGTTGGAGGCTTTGTGTTTTCAGTTTGTCCGTTTGTCCCACTTCTCTGAACATATCAAGAACACTTTGAGGGAATTTCTTCAAAGTTGGTTCAAACTTTCAGTTTGAGTCAGAGAGGATTTGAATATATTTGTGGTTCTTGTAGCGGTGGCCTCACAAAGCGTGTCTCAAGTCTGGCTTTAGGGAATTTCTTCAAAATTCGACCAAACCAGACTTGGACTCAACATGAATTGTTAGGAAGTCAGTGGTCAAAGGTCATGTGACCTCATGAGCCTGGGAACCTTTTCAAATATATGCGTGTAGACAGAAACTACTCTGGTTGGAGGAAGGGTACAAGAACAGGGTGGTTAATGTAGCTCCTGCATTTTTTGTTTGGTAAGAAAATCAACTTTTCTAAAAAAAAAAAAAATACAAGCATGTTTGGTATAATTTGCTCTGCACATGTTTTTCTTTTTAGCTCTAATGTAATAATACAGTTGAAACTGGGACCATATTTCACATCCTAACTACAAGCCAGGTATTTTGCTGCTGAAACATGTTTCATGTTCAACCAGAAAGCTGTGATCAGGATCATGGACATTTTTCATCGATGTTGGTTCTTCTAAGCAGTTGAATGTTCACCACCCTCATGCAAGTATCTCTAATAAAAAAAATATTCTGTCGATAAACAGACCTTGAATGAAGTAATGAAACAAATGCAGCCAGTTCTCTAATTTACCACTAGAGGGTGCTGTATATATTCTGTATGTCTTTTTTAACTTGATCCCAAATCTTCCCAATGTTTTCACATACATCTACATCCAGTTAAATGTGATATAGTCTTTTAAAGTTGCTAAATAAGTTTACAGTGTTAGTGTTGCTGTGCCATATGACATTTGGCTTGGTGCCCACAGGCCTCTCCATCAGCTCATCATTGAATCCAAAAGGGTCTCCTCTTCCAAATTCTGTTTAGAATTTCATTGATATGGCCGCTTATGTTGTAGCTGAGTGGTCTGCTGCAGAGTTATAGTGATGGATCAACAGCCTCAACTTCAGACTTTGACAAAAAACAACGAGCAAAACCGCTTTTCATACCCTCAAAACCAGTACAGTGACTGAGGTAGTGCCAGTAGCATTTCAGATATCTCCCATTCAGAAGATTGTACACTTTATTGACCTCTTATCATAAAAGTCTGAGCATTTCAACAATGCTTATCCCTCCTGAGCGTCATGCCAACAAATCTTGGATTTGGAACCACTTTCAAATACCGTAATTTCCCGGCATTTGTTTGAACCTGCCTGCATTGCCCGTGGGGTGGGGTTTACTGCATCATTTAGAACTCAGACACAAGTACTACACAAGAACATCAACCAAATGAAAAGAATGCTGGTTAATGATAAAGATAAATACTGGGACCCGTGAAAAGAACAGACACGTATAAAATAGCATGTCAGTCGTTTTCCTACTGTGACAGGTTGTAATGTCTGGAAAACTAAGCAGGATTTAATTTGGTATGTGGCACAGCGACATGTTTAAAACAACTTGGATACAAGCTCCTTTGAAAAAGTAGTTAAAGTAATCATAAACTTTATTCTGGAATTAATCAGAAGGTTAGTGTGACGTGAGTATATTCTGGTTTTTCAGTGGAACGAGGTGAGTAAGATACAAATCCGGTTTAACAAACTTGTGGATTTTTATTGTTAGAATAATCTGTAACATTAAATAACCACATGTCACGGAATGATGAAGTATCTACAGTCAATCCACCAGTAGTGATAGAGAGTAGAATCATGTCCGTTCCAGATCACTGAGACATTCTGGCTTTAAAACTCCGGGGAACATGTTTCAATGACATGTGTGCGACCTACGGGGAATAAAACAAAGTTGCATGTTTGTTATGTCGGTGCCTCTGCTTGTCCGCGGTGACGTTGATGGTAGCGCAACCATTTTGGTATTTATTCTAATCAGCGCGCCGTGTTGACCAATCACAGCGACCCTCGGATAATCTCCAGCCAATGGATGGGCGACGCTGTGACTCACCAAATAAGGAGAGACACCACCAAATAAGGACACGTTGTATCTCTTTATAAGGCGGGAAGTAGTTCCCGTGTTCGGAGATCACTGCGCTGCCGTAAATGTTGCTTTGAAATTAGACGTGTTAAAGCACACATGATCCGCAGAGAGAGGCGTGATGTGGTTTTCATTCAGAAAAAGTAAACACGTGAAACCCAGCAGGTCAACACGTGTGTAATTGTCCGGTAATAGCACGGACTACTTGACATCGCGGATGTATATGCATGGCGCGCTTCGCATATTCCTTTTAGAGAAGGTTCTGGGAGTAGTGGCGGCAGAGGAGGAGGAGACGCAGCGGGGCTCAGGGGTTGAACGGCAGCATCACTTCCCAAAGTTTGTCTCGGTTATTTCCTGGAGTCGAACCATCAACCTGCCGGGTTTGTTTACGTTGTGCGGCTCAGCCGTGTGTATGCGCTCTGTCCGTCATTTCCGACCCGACGCGCTCCAGCTCTCCGGCTGGTGTTCACAGACTCGGCTCCGCGAGTAGAATGTTACCGAGCCAGGTTGGGTCGGCACTATCTGGGAACGGCTCAGCTTCGGGCAGGGGAACCACAGGGCACGGCGCGGGGGTTGTCGGGAGCGGGGTCCGTCCAGTTTTAGTGAGAGCAGGGCAAGCTTTACAGGGGGTCGGGGAGTGCGCTGCCGGGCGACAAGGGGAGAGAGACGCCATCGGGATGCTGGGGGCAAACGGTCCTGGGGGTCCGAGAGGTGTGCGGCCGGGGAACGGGACAGGCGTGACCTCCCTGCAGAGCGCCGTGCAGGGGAGCATGGTGGGGATGAACGCGGGGGTCGTGATGCCGCACGGAGCGCGGTTCGACCCGGACAGAGAGATCGCTCCGCTGTGCAGCGGCTCGGATAACGACTCGGACTCCGCGGAGGACGACGACCCTGTGGGTTCACTCGGGGACAGCAGGAGAGGGGTGAAGCGGGAGAGAGGGGAGATGGAGGCGGCGGTGACGGGACAGGAGGTGGGAGTAGCTCCCGGAGGTTACGGCATGGTGCCCGGTGGGGTCGCGGGGGCGAAGCCGGGGAAGAAGACACGTGGGCGCGTCAAGATAAAGATGGAATTTATTGACAACAAGTTGAGACGGTACACGACTTTCAGCAAGAGGAAGACTGGGATCATGAAGAAGGTGAGTCCGAGTGTTGCACTGTTACATGTGTTGTTCATTGACTCATGGATCACGCCTCTTTTACCTGTGCATCTCTGACACCTGTTGCGTGATCCTGCTCTGTTATTGTGATCATCTCCTACTGACATGTTGTGAATGGAGGCTCCACTGACCTGCAGTTCCTCTCCTCTCAATTCATTTCATACTACAGACAAACGAGTGTGGCACTGACTGTCTGGCAGTGAGGAAGTCAGGGCTTTTATGACAGGCCACGTGCTTTTTATAGACTTGAGCAAATGACAATTCTATTTGTGACCAGGTCCACCCACAGCTCTACCTCACACATGGCCTGACACACACACACACACACACACACACACACACACACACACACACACACACACACACACACACACACACACACACACACACAGATTTCCAGATAAACGGACACACTCCATTCATGCACACATACCCTTACACCCTCATACACTGCTGCCTGGAACTGTTTTCTGCGGCTATTTCCTTTGGTTGCAGGCAGCAGCCATGTGGTGATGAACAGCAGCAGGGCCAGTAGGTGCCAACAGCTGACTAAACCCCAGGGAGGCAAGTCAGAGGACAGTCAGAGAGCACCCAAACAGAAGTGAAGTCCATGCACTGTGGTACACGCGTCGTGAGCCAGTGGTTGACTTGCCTTGGTTCTTAGTTTAGTTGTGATTCACCCGGATCTTGCCTCCATCGTTCTCTGCTTAATTGAGCACCAATCATTACTTCTCTGGAACTCACAACCCAGCCACATGTTTGCTGCCGTGATAAACGGTTGCTCTGTGGCATTTGGCATCAAGGCATCTGCAGCAGATTATTTGGAGATGAAGTCGCCTGTTGACCGGAGGCACAGCAGTTGTTTTGCAGTAGACGCGGCCATTTTTCATTGTGACTTTAGGTAAACACTGGTAAGCCGTGTTTTATTGTAGTTGCAAGAGTTTTCATTCGTGCTGATGCTACTTCCAAGGTGCCGGCATCATGTACTCTGATTTATTTCTCTATCCTCTTTATGTATCCCGGACTGTTGTCGTGGAAACTGGGGTGTCTTCATGTAGGCTGTTGGCAGCACGAACATTGTTTGACACAGTGCGGGGAAGGAGGATTTTTGTAAATGTTGCCCACACTATGTGAGCCGTCACAGAAAATGACAGGTGGGTGGAGTGGGAAGATGCATCGTAGAGTGGTCTCGCACTGGTTTCTAGGATGCGCCTGGTTTTCATTTTGATGGATGTGTTGAGTGAAGTCTTCGTCTTTTCGTCAGACATAACACTTTGCACAATACAGTATTACTCACTTAATTAGTTGTTCCTTTGCTGGTTCAGTTGTCCTGAAAAGGGCATTTTTGCGCTTTCTGTCGCTCTGCTCAGTTCTCACTTTTTATAGCAGACATTTGAACTTGTTATGGCAGGAAATGTTCAAGTGTTACCAATAGAATAAACGGTGGCTCCATTCCATTCAGGTATCACGAGTGCGATACCAGAGCTCTGAAACTGGCTCATCCAATTTTTTTAATGTAATTATTTATACCATGGTTTTTCCTGCTGTGACATGTCGACTGTTCAAGCAGTTTAAAGTTTAATGCTAATCCTTAGTGATAATTCATTGTTTATCAAACACTCACAACTTTACATTGTTTTAAATTAATTAGTTCTTAACAGTTGCTCAGAGGACACAATTAGAAGACTCTAATTTGGACTCCAACAACTTCCAATGTACACGTCATCTATTATTTGATTGAAGAAATCATGTTTAATCCAATACAGTAATAATCATTTATAGCAGTGTTAAACATTGCTGAGGTGAGGATATGTGTATATATATATTTTTTATCCAATATCTGACAAATGCACTTTAAACAAGACTCACGAGCAAACAGACCCTCGCGCATGTTATCTATGCAGACTGGACATTGGCCGATTCTTTAACCATCGGACAAGGGGCAAACGTGGCTAATTTTGTCCAAATCCCAAATATGATGAATTAACACATCAGTGAGAACCTCAGACGTCACATTTGGGAAGCTGGAACAATCAGATGTTTTTATATTTGCCTTTCGATTGGCATCAAAAGACCATCAAAAGTTTTGTTGGCAATTTTTGTCTATCAGCGAATCAATTTCTAGACTGATTGTTTAAACACTACTTCCAATGCCTGCAAGCCACAATGGTTGACTTTGCACACGTGTATTGTGATCTTGCTTCAATTCAAATCCAACGGATATTGTTTTACAGATGTTTTAGCAGATGCTCCTGCAGACAAACAACAGAGAAATATACTGAGAAATAAGTTTTACTTGGCTAGTTTATCCATTTTTGTGTCCATCTTTTGCTTCTTCTTTATGTAATATATATATATATATCTATATAGATATATATAGATATATATGAGCTCGACTTGGAATTTGTACGAGCCAGAGGAATCAATTACCTTCCAAACACTCATATAACCTGCAGTCATGAATATTTATGAGAAATTCAGCAAGGCAAGAAAATGTATTAAAGCGTTGTGTAGGTGTAGTTTGTGCTGCCACTTAACTCACTTAAATAAACAAATTCGTCCTTTATCTGTCTGTCTGCATGCTGGCCAAACATCAGAGCTCGCTGTTAGACAGACACCCGTCTGCCAGTTGAGGGAAGGGGTTGGAGCTGGATAGTTTATCATTACCAGTGTGAGGTGAGGTGACGTGTGCAACAAGCCAGGTGTTCCTTCAAAACACACACACAAGCTCTGCGTAATGAGTTTCAAGTGCTCAGGTGACATAAGCAGCACCGAGCCACTTCAGGAGGAGCTAGCCATCATTGGCCTTCTGTTCTGTCATCGCATAATCACACACAAAAGCAATTATGTCGTCAGCGTCAGTTGGCACTAGCCCACATATAGAGGACTCGACTGATACAGCTCATAATGAGGGCAGTGTTAAAGCTGACTCGTCATGTGGTATGGACGGCAAATGCACATTTTAATATCGGCTCAATAAAACCATTAATTTGAATGTGATTCGTCTCCTCCTCGCTCCGTCTGAGGGTATCTGAATCCAGCTTGGCACATCTATCAGCTAGCTGCCGCTGCACCGTGTTCACCAACGTGATGGTAATGGCACTGTGCCTTCAAAGCACCACATGAATCCTCCACATAACTGATGAGTCATTTAGATGAAAAAGCTTTCTCATGAGTTCAACCCGAGTGCAGCATCGACATCTGTGTGTGTGTGTGTGTGTTGGATGGCGTTTGAGTCTCATTGTGCGTTTCTTTTACGCCAGGGAGTTTGAACGTGAGCGTCTAGGCGCCTTGTCATTCATTACACAGCATGCAGAGCGTGATGGTGGCCTCATGTTTCACAGCCGGATTCCTCTGCGCCTTAAAAATGACTCCTTGCTTCTTCTGTCAAGAGTGGGTTACTACCGGTCCCCCTGCCTATGCAAGCCAGTCCCCTGCTGCAATCAGTCTCACAGCTATATCACACTCTCTATTCTGGGAACCTTATCTCATATTATTTTAGCCTCATCTGTGTTATAAGTCAGGCTTCACTACAGGGGTATTTTTAGATCCTAATGTTTTGAAGCGTGGGTATTTTTTATTTCCCCCCAGAGTTCCATCTTCAAATTTCTCACATTCTGTTGAGAATTCTTTTTACGATGTTTGATTGAACCATCCACTCTGTCAGATACTGATGTTTTCCCTGTTTCTCTTTCCCAGGCCTATGAGCTCTCCACCCTGACAGGAACCCAGGTTCTGCTGCTCGTGGCCAGTGAAACGGGTCACGTTTACACTTTTGCCACTCGCAAGCTCCAGCCAATGATCACCAGTGAAACAGGCAAAGCCCTGATCCAAACATGCCTCAACTCGCCGGACTCGCCGCCACGATCTGACCCGTCCACGGACCAGCGCATGAGTGCCACGGGCTTCGAGGAGACGGACCTCACTTATCAGGTGTCGGAGTCGGAGAGCATGGGGGACACAAAGGTGAGAACTAAAAGAGAATTAAAGCCTTGTTACCATCTCAATCACAAGTAGAATGCACAAATGTTTCCAGATAAACCTTGTCCTTCTTTGCACCAACATTGCAACTGTAAAATAATGTTAATATATTAAAATCAACAGTTCAATACTATTATTTTGTTTCATATCAGATTAAGAGTGAGTAAATAAAAACAAATTAATCAAACCCCCGGGCAGCTGCCAAAAGTAATCTTTGTCCTGTTGTTGACACTTTTGAACTTTTGTCTGTTATATTGTGAGGCCTGTGTTTTGGGCTGGTGGTGTGGTTCTGAGCATCAAGTCCTTTTTTGTTTTTAAATTAAATCAAAAAGTCTCCCTGATGCTTCAAAAGGCTGGGGAGTGAAGGGAGGAGCAGATAAGATGTGGAGTATTATTCTACTCTACTGAAGGGAGCTGTCTACACTTTACCTCTGTGACCCCTCGTCCAGGAAAGCCTCATAACGCTCTGAGAGATAAATCACAGCAGGTCTGGGTTGTGTTAGGATGAGAAACACGCAGACTCCTTTATGGACGACTTTGGTGTTTATCTTAGGATTTTGGGATGGTGCTGTTCATGGATGGAACGCAGAGCTAATGAAACATATCTAATATTTCTGAAAATATGGGAATATCACACATTGTATACAATTTCCAACCATGTTAAACTTTTTAAAATAGCCTTGACAGATCTACCTTCAGGACTGGATATTTTCAGAAGATGAATTTCTGCATTTCTTTTAGTTCTGTGTGTAGTGTACTCTTTTTCAACTTTTGATACTGCAGATCATGTCCCTGTGTTTGCCTCTGCGTTGCTTCGAGGTTTCTTAAACCTTGAGCGTTTGAAGTGAAGCGATAAACTCATCAGCAGACACACTTCGCTGCCCACACCTCCGTGTGATCACGTGCTGGGAAGCCAAGATTCCCTCCACTGTTTACACGGCTTAAGTCACCCCTTAGAAGACGGACACTGGCAGGCCTGTTTGGCCGCGTGCTGTTTTTACAAGGCACTAACTAACACGTACCATACAGCGACGAGGAGAGTAGATAAACCTTTGCACGTTAAAACCCTCTCATGCCCACTCTGCTCATTGATAAAAATTAGATTCTGTCTCTGTTGCCATATATGGTATGGTTTCCCTGCCTGCTCTCTTGGCTGAGGCCCCGCGCATTCCTTATAAGCTGCAGCTGTCTTTGGAGTCCTGTGATTTCCCCCCCCACCCACCCCCCAGCCCCCCACTCATTTAGTGATATGAAGGGGAGGTATGGATGTAGATACGAGCGGGCTGGAATGGAAACATTTGTGCAATACTTTGTCAAGTTTCATATGACATGTATTGAGGTGACTGGCAATGATGCCGTGACCTCTAACCCCCCCCCCCAGCTGCAGTCACAAGTCAGGGACAGCAGCATGAGTCTCCGTGAGCCCTCTCCACTACGAGTCCTCACCGCATGGTCCATCTCAGGATGTGTGCTGTTATGATTCGGACATGGCAGGTGGATAGAACGGCCTTGATTTTAAATGTTTTCGTTCCTGTGCAGTAGATCGGTTTGCGTGATCACCGTGTGCACCTCTGCAGCGTCTGGACGCTATTCATCAAGAGAGTATGTCACACATACAGTCCGAGCTAGTCTAAACAGTTCAGAGTTTGCGATGGCTGGCGGGGGGGGGCGGTGGGGGAGTAGAGGACATGGAGGAGCAACAGAGCATGAAGTGAAGAAGACATTTCTTATAAAATCATGTGAAAGTAGAAATTCTTGTGCTTAACTGTTGCTGCCATGAACAGAGTTAAAATCCTGTGAAAGTATTCCCAAGAAGTGGAACAATAAAACCCCTACACACTTATTGGTAATGTTTTCTATGGACATACTTTTTGTTCTTGAAGTGGTGTATTTTACTCAAATAGGAAAGGAGACATATTGATTATTTTTTTCTGTCAAGTATACTGTTACACTGTCTGTATTAATTGTGGTCAAATGAGGTTAACATGTGTGTAAGTGTGACAGAAACGCTGAACACCGTTTTTTTCTACTTCCACAACAAGCTTACGTTTACTCACCACAGCTTTCTATATATGGTCATATGCTTCGAGTACAGCTCATTCTCCCAAAACACTCGACTTGAGTAGTATTATAGGGATTTAATGTGCTCCAGCATAAGAATAACTGATGCTACAGGTTTACTCTGTTATTCTGCTGTCTGGCAACAGCAGAATAACTTTTTACAAGCAACATTTGCTTTTGTGTTCCTAAGGGAAAGTTTTCCACACCAGCTGAATTCTTATCAATATTGCTACAAATGCGACCATCAAATGTGGCATGTGTAGCAATTTAAAAAATAAAATATATTATCTGAATCCAACATCGTGTCTCACGGATTTAAACTCGGGCTGGGACGTGTAGTCAAACTTAGGTAGTTGCCATTGAAATAATAATTCCAGAAAACTCTGTTTGTGGCTCAAAAACCTTTTCATCATGTCAGCTTCACACTGGGAATGCATATTGTTGAGGATCCAGGGAAGTGCAGTGTCGTATTAGTTGTGATTAGGAAACGCAATACATTTAATATATACTTTTGAATAAACAGGCGACCAGTGAGAGCTCTGAAGCAGAGACGGCTGGGTCACATGGTGATATTTCCATCACGACCACTGACGTGATTACATATAGTTCAGTGTATTCCCCTTAATGTATTCCTTTTTTATATTGTGAAAAATATACATTGTATTTAAAATGGTAAATAATTGGCCATTTGGTAGAACTTGACTACTATTTTTAATGTGTTTAAGAAAGTCTGTTGGAAAATCATCATTGTTTAATATCAGTGATTAATTTGTCAGAGAAAAAAACTTGGACATGGACGATGTCCAAACACAAACAAGTTCAGTTGCCTGTGCATTTGAGTAACTTCTGAAGAAACCATGACCTCGATGACTGAGAATCTTCACAAAAGTGTTCAACCTAAACTATTCCCTTAGTCCTGTCTGGACGAATTCACCACCGACCGGGCTGCTGTTGGCTCAGTGTGGGAAATCATGACTGAAAATGTTTTATTTACCTACTTTATCTACTGTAAACACGTTTTTTAAGAAGAGAAATGGGCCGTGCAGCTCCAGAGTCACACTTCATGGCTGATTGCTTTGTGTGTCTGTTAAAGTTTGAATTCTGTGTGTCACATTATTATCATCTCATATGTTGACTGTTCAGATGCCTTGAACTGACTCTTGAGTCACTGTCCCCAGACCTCAAACTGCTACTGACAACACGAGCAGAAAGAAAAGCAGAGACTGCTTTCTAGAAACCAGCCAGGATTACTCAAGGGGGAGTTCCTTTAATTGAGCAGGGTAGTGTTAAAAGACTTTGAGTTTCAGGTGTGTGTGACTCA
The DNA here is from genome assembly GCF_947347685.1 of Pleuronectes platessa. NCBI lineage: Eukaryota > Metazoa > Chordata > Actinopteri > Pleuronectiformes > Pleuronectidae > Pleuronectes > Pleuronectes platessa. The sequence continues at coordinate 9,578,428 of NC_070637.1, read as the reverse complement.
CTTTATGTCTGGATGACCCTCACTTTTCTATGGTTTCTGCTTTTTCAGGTCGCAAAGTAGGAAAGACCTGAAGTTAACATGATCAAGACTGTTCTCTGAGGACTGAGTAAATGCATTGTTGGAAATATACTATCTGATGTAGAGGTGAATGAGGAATGACGATGGAAAAGTAGCGAGCACTTTGCAAACAGGGTAGATTTGTCCTCATTGTGCCGTCCCTTCATCCCTTCCAACAGATCCTGGTGTTGTTTATAGCTGATTCTTAATACTAGACAAGCCTCCAGTACAGATGTTTTTATGTGTTTCTGGTTATTTTTGGAAGGGGAAGGCAAATCCCACAACTCTTGTTTGCTCAGAGGATCTGTCTTAGCACCCAACTCCATTTTTCCCCTCCTCCCTGCCCTCACTCTCTCTCTCCTGTCCCTCCATTCGCTCCATGCCTCTCTATCTCCTTCCTCCCTGCTGCGTTCACTGTGCTCTTGTTTTAGTCCTGGTGGAAATTGTATTTGTTGCTCTGCTCATTAGCTCAGTTGACACTTCCATTGCACTGTGATGTCGCAATAAACACAGAGCAGAAGACTTGCAGACCAAGGCCACTGTCCTGATGAGCAGCGGTCATGTTTGTTTTTCTGGCGTTACCGCTCTGCAGACGTGCCGCGAGCGATCTAACAGCCTCATTATTCCATATCTATGATTGTGTTTTTAAAAAGTGTGTATCATTTCACACTTTTCTACAGTTCGTTCAAACGCCTTAAAGTAGATGACAGGAGAGAATCGCTGAGGTGACGGAATGTTAATTTCCTCTGATGTTTGCTCTCATCAGAAGGCTGCCCCTGAGGTGGTGATTGTATCCGAGGGGAGGGAAGCAGCATGTTGGCTGTATTGGAGGGGGGAGGCGAGAAACGTTATGTCACCCCCCCATACCCCCCCCCTTCCACCTCCTTATTTTACAGCGAGCAACTGGACAGGTCATCCGCCATTGGCTGCACCTCCTCCACTTGGGCTGCCTTGCCTTTTTTAGCAGTCCCAAATGGAGCTGCAAATTCCATGTTGCTGGCAGGGTGACAGACTGGGAGATGGGAGCCAGCAAATGGGAGATTAGACGAGGGCCAGCCACCAGTAGACTGCACAATGGGCTCTCCAACCAAACACTGGATCAGCCTGACAGTTGTCACCTTCAATTTGGACTGATTAATCCCCCCCCATAAATAGGGAATAATTTGTGTCCTTCTCTTTTTAATTACCCTGTTATTTACCAAGTCTTAAAACAGGCTCCTTCCTGTGATGTCTGTGAATTTAAGGAGGGTTATTGAGGCATTTATTCTTTTACCATATCGAGCCACTGAGAACGCACAAAATGTTTGGAAAAACAAGCATGTAAAAGTGCTAACGGAATTGTTTTGCCTCTTTTGTGTTATATGTTGTAAAACTGCACAACCAGAGAAACCTTGAGTCTATAAACAAGATTGCTTGTGTTTCTCATGGTTTGGGTTTATTGTATTCTACCTCCTGATCCTTTTTATATTAGGATTTGTCTTCACAGTGGATTTAGGAGGCACAGAATGTAGAAATGCTCGAGACCTCTGTTTCTGAAGTAAAATATTGTCCCTCTTTTGTAAAATGCTTTATAGAGACTGCTCTCAGTGGCCCCTGTGTCTAGACTCGAGGATTCATCGCCAATTTCAGAAAACTCTTTCCTCCATTCGCACAACTATAAATTGTGAATTCATTTGTTATTTTCTGCTACTTCATACTAAGTGGAGTTTTTTCCCCCGGTCGTGCTCTGGTTCAATTTTCTTTTCCAAAGCAAAGGGAACGGTGCTGTGGTTCATTTTCAAAACAAGTGGGAGAATCTGGGATAAAATTGTCAAACCATAAGGCAACAATCCTATTTCACCAATTCCTTCTAAGCTGACACAAGTCTTTATCAACAAACTCAGATGGTGTGAAATGCATAATACCTAAGATTATTAGTTTGAAATGATGCAGGAAAAAGTCCAAATACTCAAAGCTCTTGGACACATCCCCCTTTTTGTTCGACCAACATTTCAAGAGCACAAATCGCATAAGAGAAAACTGTGAAGTTTGTGGCTTTTCCTTTTAAACGTAGAATGGTACCCAATAAAGTGTATACCTCCACAGACCCCTTGATCCAGATCTGCACCAAATGTAATAGGTTCTTTGTTGGGTCATTCCCCACCCCTCTGAAATATTTCATGGAAATTAGTAGTTTCTGTTTAATCCTGCAAACAAACAAACAAACCAACAAACAAACATCAGAAAACATAACCTCCTTGGCAGAAGCAAACACAGAATTAAAAATACAGATTAAAATAATGATATAAAAAACTATCGGTTTCAGGTCTAATATGTTGTATTATACACTAAAGACATGTTCCAGAGTAAATTAAGTTGACACAAAGAGCTCAAACCTCCGCCAAGGCCCAACATTCCCCTTAAATTCAATCAAGTTGCACCAAATTACACAAACTCATGGATATCAGTTCCTTAAATGTGTCTATTTATTTATTTTCATAAAGATCCATTTGGTTGAGAAACCAGATCAATTCCTGCCCCTGATCCAGATCCCCACATAAATGTAATGGGCTCTTTCCTGACCCATACCACATCCTTCCACGAGGTACTCTGCTCCGTTGTTTTTGTGTAGAGTTGCCTATAAAACAATGAAAAAACGGACCGGGGTGAAAACGTAACTCCCTTGGTGTAAGTAACTAATGGTTTCAGATCGAATGCTTGATTTTGCAACATGGTTAATTATGGAGAAAATGTGTGTGTCTCTGAAGGAGCAGGAAGCGGAAAGGACTCGAGGAGGAAAAGACGGTGGGAGGTTTTGCCTCCGTCACTAAGATGATTCTCTGTTCTCACTTCTTGTCTGTAGGAATGCATTGCACCACTGAGGCTTATGTTTACTATGCACTGCCTCAACTCTGAACTAAAACCCAGCGCTGTTTATAGACTGGCCAGTTGAACAAGAGACGCATGGTGATGGTCAAACAAAGCAGTTGGACAGTTAAGGCTTGTGACAGAGGTCACAGAGACAGTAGCAGTTTCACAATAGGTTTTTAGGGTGTAACCAGGTTTAATATCCAGTTTTTAACCCATGCAGTAATCTGTGTCCTTGTTAGATGTGAGTATAAACCAGCCAGAGCAGCCACATATTTCTCGACGGAGAAGTATAACATGGAGAAGCTGAAACCTCGCCATGTTTTAGTACGAAATCCGATAAAGCAACATGCTCCTTTTCCGGTGGCAAGAGCTACTGAGCGTCAGATGGCGGCTGTCATTACACGTGGTCTCTTGCTGCCTCAGCTGGCTCGGAGAGGGTTAATTCCCCCTCTGAGGTGCTCAGGTTTCCCTCCAGCTGTCGGTACTCTCAGCTGTTTGTACTCTGACCCCTTTACTGTCCCCTGTCCCAAACCTCACAAAGGTCTCACCCTGCTTCGCCACACAGACACACACACACTCTGCTTTTTTTTTTTTTTTTTTTTACATACTGCAGTTTTATCTGCTTTGTGACTACGATCCACACCTACTGTTACCATCTTTAAGATTTTTTCCCCGTGTAGAGTAAAACAATTCACGTTGGCCTTCCTGAACATCAATGAGACAACAAAATTGGAAAGTCTCTCGGGATAATGAAAACGTGCTGACAGCTGTGTCATGGTCTAGCTGTCTGCAGTCTGTCTATAATGAATAACAGGCCTGACAGTTGTATAGTAATTGGATCGTAGATTGTTGTTGTGTGAATTTAGATTCAGATTTCCTCTCTGGTTAAAAGGCCAGAACAACCGTGAGTGAGTCGTCTGTGCAGCCGCCACCCCTCCTCCTTCCCTGCAACTTTCCAGAGTCTGTTTAACTAAAGAGTTGAAGGACCTTGGACTGTCAGGACCCTGGACATGTGCTACAGACGAGCTAACTTGCGGCTCAGCTCTGTGTATTTCTGCTTTAAGACACCACCTGCTCAGCCATCTGCACCTCATCAAGTCCTGAAAACTCTTAAGTTAGCCTCAACACCCCTGATCATTTATTAAAACACTTATTAAACCTCTGTTTCAAATAAAACCAGTTTAAGCATTGCAGTGAGCAAAACTAGAAGCCTCTAAAAAATACTGATATGTGGGTAAACTGCAGTGGTGCTGAAGACTGGTAGCTAATCTTTACAGTAGCTCCATCTACATGAATTCATGGTAGTGAGTGGTTGGAACTCATTATCAGTGGAGTCTATGCTGGATCCTCCACCTCTCACCCATGTAATCAGTGACATATAAAAACCAATAGTGCTTTTCTAGGAGAGGTTGGCCTAGTCTGCTCACACATTACCTTTTGTTATTCATAATGATTAGAATTCCATGCAAATTATTTGCAATACACCGTCACTTGCTTTCACATAGTCCATGGCTGTTTTCAGACACTGAACCTGGATAATTTATTCACTGCTTTACCATGAAGTGATCTGACTATGAAACCAGTTCAGTCCCAGTACTGAGGCTGCACCCTCTGAGGGATACGCACACAAAAGATATGTCCTTCATCAGACCTGATGTCCAGACTGACTTTGTACTTTCTCCCAAAATAACAGTTTTTAACCTGTAATCTCAAATATCAGTCAAGTACAATTCTATCACTGGAAGCTGCCCTCAAACACACAACAAAGTATAAATACTGCTGGGAAACTGGGGCATTGTTTCAACAGTTTCAGATCCAGGTTGTGACATTTCCCTTCAATACATAATGTACAACTAACACACAGTGGACTTCATTAATGTGGTATGTCTTCGAATACCTGTGGCTGTATGCCTCTGCCATCCAGTGCAGGTTCAGTCTTTATTAAAAATAAAAGAATCAGGCTCATGAGGTCACCATGACCTTTGACCTTGTGACTGGTTATTATGATGTCTCTCTACTGTACACATGCAAAATTAAAGGATCCAGTCACTAAAATGAGAAGCAGCGTATTTATCATTCTTGGCCGTGCATGCAGCTCCCTTTTGTATTTGAATGGCCTCTCTTCTTTGCTTTGTTTCCTACAGGCTAAATGCACACCCCTGATTGTGAAATTATTATTATCTTGATTTGTCAGTGGCACCTCTGTTTTCATATTCAAACATCTGGATTCAAACCCTCAAAAGATATTGAGCCCACATAGAAATGCAATCTCTTTTCACATGTAGCCTTATTCCCATTCTGCTATTACAGATCATTAGTATTGTGTGATACGTGTTTTCATAAGTGCGGAGAAACAGGGATGGTGTGCTTCTGTGCTTTATAGTCCCGGCCTGACGCCTACTCTGCCCTTATCATGCAGCCCACTCACCAACACATCCTGCTCTGCTGTTCCATGGATGTTCAGATTTGTGTGTTGTGTGATGCTACAGCTCACCTCCTTAAGTTCATGTAGCATCTTCTCTGCCTAGTGTTATACAGTTACATGTTTTATGTTTCAAATAAAAAAAAAACGAAGGGTAGAAATTGTTTTTATCACTCTCCAGACGAGTTGGTTCAACCAGTGGCTGGATTTTAATTGCAGTATGTTCAGATGTTGCAGGATTCAGAAGAAACAGTCATCACACTACACTGCTGGAATTCTCACCATCTTATACTGAAATGTTAAAAAAAACTTTACATATGGATGCAATTAGACGGGTCCCGGTGCAGTTCCCTGCCCTGTTCATGTTCATTTGCTCCAAGTCTATTAAAACACACTCTGGTCTCTGTCGGCCGTCCATTGATCCCTGAAAATGCAACAAGAACTGAGGTCTATCATCCTGCTTGCCCTGCTGTCAGCTGCTCAGAGAGGAAAAGCCCCATTATGGTGTTGTTCCAGGTGTACCCATGTGAAACTCTGATGTTTCTGATGTTGATTCGTTTATTCAGAGCAAGAGCTAATGCAACATTTGGAAATAATAGCAACTTCTACAGTCATCCTATACCAAGTCCAGTGTATAGGAATCCTGTACTTTTAGATTTGCACTGAACTCTGGATAATCGCCTGAAACTAACAGAGGGGCTGTAAGTGAGAAGGGAAATGTCCAAGTCAGTTGCTGCATTCTCCGGAGTTTCTCCTTCAACCCTAGTAAATACTCCAGATAATGTCTGAATGAGCCCTGTTAGAAAACAGCTGGAGCTTATCTGGAGGATTCATCACAAACGAATGGGGTTTGATGTTTCTAACGCGCAACAGATGCAGAACTGAAACGAAGAATATGTCAAGAGCGCTTTTAGTGATAAGTTGTCAATATGCTGTAAATCAGAGGTCTTCAACAGGGGGTCCGCGACCCCTAGGGGGTCCGCGGAGGTACTGCAGGGGGGTCGCGAAATGTTTGGTTGATGAGACAATTTTTTTAATTGTTTATAATTTTTGATTTATTTTCTAACCAATTTTTTTCCACAAATTTAAATATCTTTAAATACACATTAACAGGCATCCAACATATTGAGAGGCTAATTTGACCCTCTGCCTGACAACCTCCATCCGTCCAAGGTTAGATAAGTTGTGAGCTACCCATCAGGGTCCGACATTTCACTAATGTGGGAGGACGTGTGCTATCCACCACTGGCTTGAGGATTCACTGTCTCTTCTGCATGTATGTTTAAAATAAAAAGATGAATCTATGAATTACTTTAATAGCTCAGTGTTGTATGCAAGATGTATGTTTAAAAATGGCAGTGGCATGGCCAGCCTGTACCGTGCACTTGTTTTAAATTAACAACATGAATATATGAACCTGTGTTATATTTGAATAGCTTAGTATTGAATGCACAATAACAGGGTAGCTATGTTTATATATGGCACAAGGCCCAGTTTAATATTAAACACACTTGTATACAATATATATAGTAGGGGGTCCCTGCTCCCTCTCTCGACCAGTTTGGGGGTCCTTGGCCTGAAAAACGTTGAAGACCCCTGCTGTAAAGAAATCACGTGATCTCCGTAGGGTCATTTATCTCTTACATCCTGCATGCTGCGCCATAACTATCCTGAAGGTTCCGGACATTTTCCTGTTGATATGAAGGCACCTAACCCTGATAACCTCCTGCTGTGTTCTATGTGAACCAGACACAAACTCGATAATAAGGTTCAAACATTTTCTAGAGATCTTGTCTGAAAACTTTAAAAATACCATCCAACGATCTGCCCATGTCTTCCTAAGAAGACTTGTTTTTGTTTTTTCTCCTCCCAGGATTCACTGAAGCCGACGTTCACGGTGGCCAGCCTTCCAGGCAGCACCCAGTCCACAGTACCCACCACCTCCACCACCATGCAGGTGAGCAGCGGAACTTCGTTTCCCCTCACCAACTACTTGGCGCCCGTCTCGGGCAGCAACATCAGCGCCAACGGCACCGTCCTCAAGGCCGCCGGTGGCTCCACAGGGGTCATGCAGCTGCCCGGTGGCTTCACCTTCATGCCTGGTACGTAGAGAAGCAACACATGTCCTGAACATCTAGAGCTCTGTAGCAGTTCTCATTTCTGGTCTTAACCTCATATTATAGAGTCAGGGCACTCCTGCAGACCTGTGTGTTTTGCTAACGTCACAGCATTGTCTAGCTTATTTTCTGATTAGAATCTGAATGGCTTCTCCGTGATCTCCGGCGCCATCTCGGGAAGGGGGGGGGGGGTCGTGCCTCTCTCAGCGCTGTTTACATCACACAACAGCTCTTCGTAGGCAGTCACTAACACTCAGCGCCCTTGGTTTTTACAAAGCCCCCAGTATCCAGGAAAGGTACGTCCATTGGCAACTGGCCCTGGCTTTGATTGTCACTCGGGGACAGGAATAATTAGGTGAGAGGGACACAATAGACCTGGCAATGAGGGCTGACGAACACAGTCCATAATTAGTCATGAATATTCAATGAAGGATCGGTGCCTTGTGCTGAAATTATAATTGAGGTGCACTTTGTGGAGCCCGAGCTTTGTGTCAGTGTGGACCTGAACTACACATGACCCTTCATTAAGGGGGACCTCACCGACGCACACAGGGGATCTGTACACCACCAACTCAATGAGGACGTTTGGGGCAGCGGCCTCTGATTTGGGGATCCCTGAAGTGTTTCTAAACTGGCTTTCCCCAGACATTATTCATTACACTTCCTCTTTATAATGGACGTACTGGGAAACACTGCGTCTTCATCTGAGGGTCTCAAGGAGGGGCCTGGGGAAGCCAAGAGGTCACGATTCCCCCAAAGGCAAGAGTAATATTTTAATTTCACGATAATTTTATATTATCCAGTCTGTATAAGAACCATTTATTCAGACTGTCCATGACATGAAAAGACTTAAAAGCTGACTGGTGTGGTTTTCTCTACAGTTTAGGATGTAGACCAGAGTCTGTGTTGCAGCAGTGAAGCGGAACAGGCCCAGTGGTCGTCAGAGTTTTCAGTGGTGAATAGCTGCAGTTTGTGTTGGTTGTCAACCCTCTCCCTCAGCTGAACACACGGACAAACTGATTCCCACTTATGGCTCTTATGTTATTTTAGCTGACATGTGAAGGACAGTCTGGCAGCATCTCTGTCCCTTCTCCTTCTCTTCTTCCTCGCTCTATCGCTGCCGTTTACAACCTCCTCCTCTCGCCCTCCCTCTCTATACACCCTCTCACTCCCTCTCTCGTCCTCACCACCTGTCTGGCCCATAGCGGCAGTGCCAGGTGGAACAACACACCCTCCCACACTATAACCTCCTCAGCTGGCAGTTTGAAAGGGCCTGTCCGCCCGACTGCAGCAACTGTCAATGGAGCATCTGAGTAAATGTGAAGCTTTAACTCCAGAGTCATGTGCTGAAGTGAAATATCTGTCATCTCTACAGAAAAAGCTAAAAGACAATTGATACATGATGGAAGAAAGTAAGCTGGGGGCTTCAGAAAATGACAGTTACATGTGCACAGTGAAACTTCAGTCTAAATCAATGAATCAACTTTATTCAGTCGTACAGTGTGTCAACATTCAGGTTTATATGAACATCTTAAATAGCTTGAACTGAACACTGCCTTGCACTTGGTACAGATCAGTTTTACTTGTGGAACCTTCCAGTGTGAAATATTGTTGACATTTTAGCTAGCTCAGGCTAAAGCTGCACTACCCAAAATCACTTTGCCACTACAGGTGGAAGTTTCACCACTAGTAGTGCTGTGGAGCAATGTTTTTATAAGCCCCACTTGTTTTGTTGGCTACCTACACATGCAGGAGGGTGCAGAACCATTTGCGTGAGCATACGGGCTTCACAGTTCACATTCTGCTGTCGGGTTTCAAGTGCCAGCAAAGGCAACGAAAACGACATGATATAATTATATATATATTATAATATATTCAAAGATCGGCTTTTAGGAGAAAAAATGCACTCCACATGTTTGTGAAACCTCAATTTTAAACACAGTATGTTTTGGTGAGAAATATATTGTTAGTGTACTCCACAGTTCACCTATTAAGATCCATCCATCCATCCATTATCTATACTGCTTATCCTTTTAGCGTCGCGGGGGAGCTGGAGCTACAATTTAGAGTCTCCAGTTAACCTAACCCTAATACATGTCTTTGGACTGTGGGAGCAATCAGGAGTATCTGGAGAAAACCTACACAAAAATGGCAGTCCTGTTATCTTGTTAAAGATCTAGACTAATGGATGGAAGCTTAGATTAGAACAAAATGTTTACCAAAAACTAAACAGTGCACATCTGCTGTTCTGTTTATGTCTCTAGCACCTGAAGGTTGAAATTAACATTTTCAAACACTGCTGTATTTTCACGTTAAGTCTTATCCTCTGTGTGTCTGTGTGTGTGTGTGCCTGCCCCCTCCAGCAGGCACACCTCTCCCCCCTGGCACCCCCACCATTCCTCTGAGCCAGCTGCAGCAGCACTCCCTGGCCCTCCAGGGGCAGCATGGTCAGACCCTGGCCTCCGCCCAGCATCCACAGCAGGGACAGCAGGCTGTCTTCCGCTTCCCTGCTGCTGTCTCCCTCACAGGTGACCTGTTCTGCCTGCTGCCACCACTCTGCCTGCTTTTACTGATCATAGCCTCATTTCAAGCTGCCACCGCTAACGCTTCCTTCTATGAATAATAACCATTAGTATTACTAATTCAACTTGCACGACGATGTGTACTTCAGCTAACAGTACTGCCAATGCTTTTACTTCTACTTTATACCAACCCCAGTCCTGTACTTCATACTCCCCTCCTGTGGCCACTCCTCCTCCCCCTGTGGAGTGCGTGATGACTTACGGTAGCCACTGTGTGCCCTCCTCCATGTGTCTCTAGGAGCAGGCGTTCCTCAGCAGCTTCAGGCTATCCAGGTCCACCAAAACAGCTCTGAACACAACCAAGAGATCTCCCACTCCTCCACAAACTCCACCGGTAGGTCACATCCCCTCTGGAGAAACACTGCTGTCCCGTCTCATGCACGTTGGATGAAACCTCTCTGTCTAATGAGAATGTTTGGTTTTCTTGGAGCAGTGGTGCACAAACTTTTGCAAACCAAGGACCCCTAAAGTGACAAATGAAACCATTGAGCCCATCTGGAATTCGCGACCAAAATAGTTTTACACTATGTCAGTGAGTTACTAAAGGATGAAATTATAGTCAAAATAAATGATTATCCCTTTTGCTGGGGACTCCCCTGAAACCTCCTTAAGGACCCTTGGGGCACCCAGACCCCACTTTGAGAACCATCTCCATTTAATTACCATGTACATGGCTGCTCCAAATGATGGAGAGAGTTTCTATAAATTCATGTGATCTTATGATGACACACAGTAGAATTTATGAACTTACACTCGTCCATCAACCCACAATCAGACATTTTAGTTTAGCCGATATATTGCAAATAAATACACATCTCCATGGGTGGAGGACTTCAGGAGATTTGGTCTCCTTGCACTGTTTGTTATTCATCTTGTGGGTTGAGATGAATTCTATCCCTAATAAAGTGTGTTGGAGCCACTTCACAAGCAGAGGCAGGAGTTAGTAGTGTAATTGAGACAGCTATGAAGCGCCACCTGCTGGCCAACATGTGTACACGACTCTACCCTTCAGTGAGACGTGCTCTCTCTCTCCCTCCCTCCTTTCTGCCTTTCAGCAACGGTGAGTCTCCCAGCAACCATCGTCACCTCATCAATCCCAACGTCGGTGGCGGGTCACATGATGTACCCCAGCCCGCACACTGTAATGTACACCTCCACCCCGGGGCTGACCGACGGGGGGCTGGCCGTGCTCAACGCCTTCTCCCAGGGCACCTCAGCCATGCAGGTGTCCCACGCACAGGGTCAAGATGGAGGTGAGACACTGATGTGGCACACTCTTGTTACTGGGTGACAGCTTTGGATAAATATCGGTTCACTGATTGCAAAACTGTTTTTCTTCCAGGTGGTGTCCCTCAGGTGTTCCTCACGGCACCTCCAGGCACAGTACAGATCCCTGTCTCTGCGGTGCAGCTTCACCCAGTACGGCAAGATCTACATTTTACAAGTGAAACTCTCATATTCCCTATGCAACCAGCATGCCACGTGATCGCACTAATGCATCCTAACCGAGCACTGGCACACAGAGGCCACAGGCTTGTCACCTGCTGCCTCTTTGTATGAATGTGGGTGATGAGCTGTCATGTTGGTTTTACCTGTGACCGGCAGCCAAAGACACGTGCAGTAGACTAAACCAAACACCACGGTTACAGTGCATGGAGATGAAGAGTGTGATGTTTTATTAAGTTTGTAAAATCTCATCTTTCAAAGGAAATGTGAGGAAGTTGGTTGAAATATGTTGCTGGATCGAGCTCTAGAACTCTCCCTTTAGAACTATAGGTTATAAAAACACACTGGATAAGATGGTACAGAGTGTAACAGTAACTTTCCACTTTCTGAACAACTCTGGGTCTGAAAGTACATCTCATTCATTTTCTCAATGACGTTTCAAATAGTCCTTTATAAAGAGTTTTTAACCCGGAGCCAGCGACTCGTTGGTCGTGACCACAAATCATCTGATGTGGAGCAGAAATAAATATTGGAAAATGTTGAAAATGGAAAAAAAAAAGCAAATGTACAAGACAGTGAACATAATTATTGTAAGAGTAAAGGAACTACACATCCCATAAACCATTGCAAATGATCCCTTCTCAGTGAATTCCAGCACTTCCTCCTGAATTTTATCTTATTATTTTTATTATAGTGTTGAAATGTATAGTAGTTTGTTTCTTGTTTGTATGTGTAGCACTTCAAACAATGTATTGACTGAGTGTAGTTGTTCTGCTGAACCATGAATAGTAATTTGCAATTGTGGTCAACATTTCCATGGCAACAGCAAGCTCCACAACTCATATCTTTCGCTATTACACCTGAGGATTGTGGGTAGTGTCGTATTTCTCCTTGACATCGCGTTGGATGGTTCAGCTATGAAAGCTGTTGATCAAAATCTCTATTCAGAAAATAAATAGGATTTCTACTTCCAGAACCAACGCTGTTGAGCTCTATAGAGCTCTAGATTATAAAAACACGCCTGTCCTGTAATTCTTAATACGTTATTTCCTAGCTTAAGCTCTTACTTGTTACATAAATGATCAGAATCTATTACAATGTCACATCGCTCCATAATGAAAAGCATGCAGGGTAGCAGGACGTCCATCTGTGCTGGGTGCTGTGATGACATGTGATTGGCTGCCTTTGTTTGGCCCTGTGCTCTCTACTGACGCAAGGCGTGTTGTGTTCCAGATGGTGATTGGTCAGCAGTCGAGCGGCAGCAGCAGTAACCTGACAGAGCTGCAGGTGGTGAACCTGGACGCGGCACAGAACTCGAAGAGCGACTGACAGACGGCTGGAGCTGTTTAACACAGCAACACAGACAGACATCTCTATTTATTGATGCCTTCCTACAGAGTTTCCCATCACACTTCTGAATGTGACTTTTTAAGTATATATTATACACAAACACACACACACAATCAATCAATCAAGGGCATATGTGTGGCTGACCCTTATACAGTATTCAGTATGTTTTGGTATATAAATATATATATATATTCGCAGATGCATAGGAAAAGTATCACTACACCCATCCTCGGAACCTGTTTTTATGCCGTTAGATGGTGTCTTCTTTATTTTTTTGTGTGTGAGTGTGGTTTTTGAAAGTGTAATTATGTGTACACACACAGCGAGGTGCCACAGCTTCACACCAGCCAAAGAGACATTTGTTTGTCTGAATGTTCCAGTGTGAGCAATTTGTGCACAAGTGTGTGTGTCTGTGTGCACGTGCATATCTGCAGTTTGTAAATGGGGCGGGGAGACGCTTGTTGACATAGGAGAAAAAAACAATGAAAAAAACATTTTTTGAAATGTACATATTTTTTTTTTTTTTATTGATGACTTGTATTTTTAGCCTGGTTTAGTTTGTGCAACAGCATGTAGTTGTTTTTTACGTAGTGGTTTTTGTATGTACATGAAAATTGTTTGCATAATGAAAATGAATTATTTACATGTATATGTAAATTAATTTAATATACCTTTATATCTTGCTGTTGGGAGTTTTCACTACGAGATGGAGAAAGATCGCTGGATGTTTGTTTAACTTTTGTTGATTCTCACAATATCATCAAGTACCTGGCTCACAAAATGTAAAACATGACATTATCTAGGATGTCAGTAGAGTGTTCACCTCCGCCCGGACCCAACAGTCGCCTCAAATTCTATCAAGCTGCAAAATTTCACACACTCATAGAAATCAGTCCCCTAAATGTGCCCCATTGTTTTTCACTCAGATCCATTCATCATTCTCTGGGAAAACTGAAATGTCAAACGCTTTTTTTTTCACAATGTTGAAGAAGGTGATAAAAAAAATCCTTGATCCCCCTCCTGATCCAGATCTGCAACAACATTGTACAGATTCTTCCCTCACGCACACTGCAGCCTTCCTCCAAGTTGTGTGGCAATCTGTTGAGTTGTGTTTGTGACATCATCAATTTCCATTATCTCTGTGGCGGAGATAGTGATTTGCTCTAAACATGTTTCAGTGCAGCCTTCGAATGCGTGATCGTGTAGTGTGAGTTTTACATGAGGCTTCTAATGAAGCTCTGATGTGGCTCTTAAAATATACAGTTAGTTCCAACTATGACAATCTGATGGAAATGATTATCATTTATCTCAATTCTCACCATAAACCCTTGTATCTATAATTTCCACCATTGTTCACACATAAATATGAACATGTCACACACGGGTAATATCCTGATGTGATTTTTTCTAAATCCCTTTAAACACGTGATCGATTGTAACCCTGTAGATCGGATTAGCCTTCATCAATCTGTAGAACTTGCACTATACGGCGCTACTCCTCATTTGAGTCAGGACATCGGACACTGTTGCATTAGACTGTGTGTGTGTGTGTGTGTAGATTTAAAGATTCCACTTGAATACTGCATTGAAAGCATCAGTGTTTCCATGTGTGGAGATGCTCTGTTAGTAAGTCCAGTCGCTGTAATATTACAGCAGGAATGAGTGTCTGTCTCTCATTCGACTACAAGGGGATCTCTTCATTTGGTCTTTATTATTTAGGTTCTAATCCTTTAACTTTAAGACCCTGTCTGACTGCATCTCAGTGTGAACCTCAGCGATCATAGAGAATAAGAGTCATCAGACTGAGCCTTCCCTCTGCACCATTGTGCCTCTTTTCTGTGGCTGATTGCTGTATCACTGCAAGGCGAGTGAAATGTAGGATTTACTCGTTTTTTTGTTAATGTTTCAGAACTCCTCACGTGACTTTGGACCTGTCATGCGATCCTCAGCTGCGGCCGCAGTGAGATTATTTCAACTCATTTCTAGAGAATTAGCTGGATGAGCGAGCGCGGCCACAGGGCTGGAAGCCAGAGAGTCGGACGGAGGATGAAGTAGCTGCGCTGACTGAGAGAGGCAGAGGTCATTTTCACGCTTCATGTCCTCTGCGCTGTCCCTGAACACGTTCTCATGTCATCCTGCTGTGCTGCTTGAACAGGAAATCACACGCTGAGCACAGCTACTTTTACTTCACTTTAATCTGGTGGTTATTAGAAGCTGTGGATTTAAAAAGAGATTATTGAACAGGATTTGTGGTTTTCACTTTGTCATTGAGAGAAATGGATATTTTTGTGTATTTTCTGTTTTTGTTGTACAGACTTTTTGTAATAAAAACACGATGAATTGCTCAAAGAACGACCACATCTCCTGCTGAAGACCTTTATCTTTATTTGTAGTTGGGACGGAGCATGTGAAATAAAACCATAATGTCCTGAATGAAACCAAAGAGGAGCAGTGAGGTGAAGACGGCTGCTGATGTGTAAATGAACATTGAAGTGATGGTTACTCTGTGAGGGACTGGGAGGTGGGGGGGGGGGGGGGGGGGCTGCATGCATTTTATCTTAATCAGTTAAAGCTTCTACACAATCCAAGTGGCCACGAGGGTGAAGAAGCATGAGGATAGGGAGGAAAGCAGCAATGCATGATACAGTGACTGGTCTGAAATCAGTTGGCAAATCAGATTTAAACTTAAGAGTTCTGTACATCTTCACAAACCCATCACAAGAGACAGAAGCACAGTAAGATCACAACACACTGCAGTGAGGCAGAAAAGCCCCCCCACGTCCATCAGAGGAATGGTCAGAGATCCACAGTGTGAAGCAAGGCATCGTTTCTCCCGGTCAGGTCAGAGCAAAGTGCTGACTGCTCACAAATAACCACAGCAGGTCCGCCTCTTCTCTCCCTCAACAGAATGAAAACGTGTGTATAAGCATGCATATTACACCAGGTAGTATATCTTCATCGCTATTGTACACATACAATATACAACTGTACAGAAAGGAGTAGTTGATTTTTAGAAAATGTTCATGATTGACAATTATTGTGAAAAAGTGTCACATTAAAATAGAAACGTTACTAATGATACAACCTAGATTTTTTTTTTTTTTTGGTGTATGAAAGAAAGTATTTAGAGAAAAAAAAAGCTTTTTTTCATTATATTTACATAATAAATGTGGATGAAGAAAGACAATGTGCAAATCTGATTCCATGCAAGCTTTTGCATAATGTCGTTCAGGTGCTTGAGATATGTGAGAGGAAAAAACAAATCAAAGCTCCAGACCGGGAACTCACAGCTTCCATTCAACACTCTGCCCACAGACACATGAACAAGGTCATCGCCATTCACACCGACCGACCAATCAGAGTCATTCACACGGCAACATCAGACAGGAAATAAAGTTAACGTTAAGATCTTGATACAGAAGAATTCAAACCAGATGTAAGTGTGATGTAAGACTTTGATTTGAAGCCACCAGACAGAGTGAACCCTGCTCCGGCCGTTCACAGCACTGTTTCCTCGTCATTCTAATTCTGCATGAAGAAGTAATACTGAAGTTAACGCAACTACACATAGGAGGTGATGACAACTTCCAGAGGAACACAAAGCTCTAAGGACACTACAGCCACAGACAGTGGTTTACATCTGCAACATTTTGTTCTTCTAATTGTCTTTTCTTACTTTCTACCTTGCAGAGGAGGTTAAGATTTCATGGGCCTGTGGTTGTTTGTAAGAATACCTAAGAACTACTAAACTGCTTTCCTCCACAGGTATCCTGGAATCTTTTTCGTTAGCATAGCGAGAAAGGCAGTTTACCTTGGAGGAGGTTTGCACTTGTTTGCACTTGTTTGCACAAAGGCCGGCTGATTTTCTTATAAATCATTTAAAAATAAATCCAATCTGATTCCAGGTCCACGGCTGTAAGCGACGGTATCTCCAGAGGTTTTTATCCTCTGCACCCTCCCATGACTAGAGTAAACTAAATGTTACTGTAAAAACAATAACACAGATTAACTCTGATTTAATTAAACACTGTGTGTGAGAAAATCAACACTGGGTCTGGAGAAGCGAGAATTCGGAAAACAAAATTTGCTGCAGAGTCAAAAACAAGACGTCTCTTTCCTAAAAGCCAACAACAAAAAAGGCATGAATGAAGTCGAATAATGTAACACGTGCAACGTGATGCAATGAGGTTCATGTGCAAATTTACCATAACTTGCTAAATTCACCATTTCACAGGAGGAAATGAGATGGATCTTTGGGCGACGGTGATCAAAGATGAGCTCTGACAGCACAAGCGAGTTTAAAAAGGCAACCTGAAAGCAAACAAATAAATAATAAGACGACTTGGTATTTAAAAAGGGAGTGCAGTATCGTGAATACTGCACGTCAGGACTTTTGTAACTACGCACACACACACACACACGGGTTGAGGAGTAGTGGGTAGTTTCTCTGCAGCCTCTTGTCTTCAAACAGACAACATGTGAGAGAGCAGAGATAGTTTTTTTAAATGTTTCAAAAAGAAACACATTTCTGTAACTGAAAGGTGTGATCCCACACTAAGGCATTGACTTTTACAAATGGGCGACAACGGGACAGTAAAAATAAATACACAACATATTTTCCCCTTGACATAGTAATTACAGGGCTATCATCTTTTGGCTGGTGAGAAAGAAAGATGGTGGGGGGGAGATCGGGAGAGACAATGCAGAGGCTGAAAGAGTCCAGTGAGCATCTCCCTGCATCTCAGCCTCTCGCCTCCTCCTCTTCCTCTTCCTCTGCTGGCTGCTGGGCAGTGTCTGACCTTTTATACAGTAGAGCCCGAGAGGCCAGAGGAGGAGGGAGTGAGGAAACCACGTCCGTGTGGGCTTTAACAGTCTTGCAGGGATGAGTGGTTAGTGGTAATGTTTTGCCGACCCTGTGTCACCAGTGCCAGTTCACCCCAAAGGCCCGGTTTCATCCCGACCCCAGTCTGCCTGGCCGAGGCAGATGGACGAACAGCAGGAAAGATTACGGCGAGGAGGCGGCAGTTGCGTGGTATTTGACGAAGGCGATGGCCGCCAGCTCTTTGCAGAACTCCTCCAGCACGATCACGCCCTCCAGCAGAGTCATGTGGTCGATACTAAACGGGGAAACAATTGATTAAAAGCTGCACCGGCTAAAGTAAACACAGGGGGTAAGTGCATGGAACCGTGTGGAGGTACGTACTTGATGCCCTCTGGCTCCAGACCTAATAACCTCTTCCTCACGAGCAGCAGCTTGGGGGTGAAGTCTGGGATGCGATGGATCCTCAACATGAGATCTCCCACCACCTGCATGAACACACAGGGACACAGGAGAAGTTACCAAACCACCTCGGCCCTGCTTCCATCCTCAGGTCAGTCTTCCTCTAGCATCGCATTCAAATTTCTTCAATATTATTAATAATATTCACATTTCAGCAGATTTGTTATAAAGTAATCAATCCTTCCCTATTACCACTATCTATACAATCTATAGAGAAGCAGCGTGGGAGTTGATTATCATTTAAGCATCATACCAGCAATAGTAAAGTTGTAGAGTATTAGAGACGTAAAGTTTTTCTTTTTCTGCTGCGAGATGTATCTCCCCCCCCAAATGTGGACATTTCACTGATCTACGCAAACTGCAGCAGATCAGTGACGGAGGCCGAGCTGCAGAACCGACACATTTATAAAATACATAATAATGCTGCATTCAAATAGATTTTTTTTTTTTATTTGAATTATATTCGACTGCAAAAATTCCATCAGAACAAAACCCCAGAGTTGACATGACTCTAGCTAAAATTAAAAAACCTAAGACCACCACATGGAAATTCGCTGCCTCTAAACTGCTGCTTCACTTTGAGCCACTGGGACTGGTTTTTAAGAGAAGGAGTTGGGCTTATTCCCAGAAGGAGAGGAGCTTTTCTTCCAGTAAGAAACAGGTCAAGTAGCAGCACGCAGAGAAGATTACAGAGAAGTGGAATTCACGCTTGCTCTGGCTTGTGTTAAATGCCAACGCTTAATCTTGTCTCTGTTTTGCTGCAGTGAACATTTTGTAAACCAATCTTCGACACTTCACAATACTACACCTGACAGAAACCATAAAGTTAAAACCTTAAATAACAGCATCTGTCTTCTCTGGGAATGGAAGTGTCTGCTATCAGGGATGAATAAGAAACAGGGTGTTATCTGAACAGAGTCTTACCCTGACGATGACTGAGAACAGAGACCTGCAGCCCGGGGCCAGGCTGATATAAGGGTCCAGCAGGTACTCGTGTAGGTGGGGGTGTGGTAACAAGGACAGCTTGGACAGCACGGCCGTCACCTGCAGGTTCACGTCGTACGGCTGCGAGACAGAGGACACGTCAGAAGAAGCATTGACAATAACAACTAACTGAAAAATCTCACAGTAGTCAGAATGTGTTAATGACAAACGGGACAATTAATATAATACTCCCTCGCAGCGTTTAGGAAATCAAAAGAGATACTTGATTTCCCAAAAGGCATACGCAGAAACCAAAGAGCTGCCAGCGAGTGCATTTTGCTTCTAAATCTCTATTAGTCATCTACACGACTCCATCTAACGTCGTTTCTCACTTTGTTTATGACGGGCACTCGTTTTGATTTTTCTAAATAATTGGAAAGCTTCTGTATAATCAGCTGCTCATTTGCATTTTGCAACAGTAGAAGTATTCCGGAGCTGCGCTTGTGAACAGACGACCTCATTTAACCTCAGCTGCACTGAACACGTTCTACTGCAGGAGGATGTTACTGTTCGGATATACAGGCACAACAATTCAACCTTTACATACTGAAAGCTTCATTGATTCACTGCGATCTGGTTGTACATGTCAAGCTAGATTAACCAGTGATACTTTGCTTCAGAAACCTCTGAATAAGTGAGTTTATTATGTCTTAATATTTCAATCCGATAACAGGCGGATTCATTTGAATACAGGCACTCGATTAGCTGAACACCACCTGTTCTTTTTGTTTCCGTTTGTTTTATAAGAGGCAAAGATGCATTTCAGATTTTAAAGCAAAAATGTTACTGTGTTATTCCAATTTGTGGACTAGTGGAGCTTAAACATTGCAACTAATTTAATCCAGACATTTGGACCGTAAAGCTGAAGTTGTTCCGAATGATGACAGCAGTACCACAGATGTTTAGTATATCGTGAATCAAACTGACCTGATCGAGGATGCGACCCATCCGGTCGAAGAGGACCTTGAGGAAGTGTCCCTCAAAGAAGGGGTTGTCCAAGTTACACTTCTCGAAAGGTTTAGGATTTCCCCTCCAGTCCCACCGCTGGCACACCCCACAGAAGTCCCTGAACTGAGGGGAACAATTCAAACAAATAATGAGTGACGGTCACTTAGAAGCTGCCTCGGCACGGTTGATAAAGTAAAGAACATAAAGATGGACAACATGTCTCCACTTCCTCCCACTTTCCAGATTTGAAGCCAAAATACCCCTAGATACCTGACCGCTAACACAGAGATGTCATTTGGAGCCAGGGTCTGTGCAGTAGTGACCAGGAGAAGGAAGCCATGGTCTTGAGGTCCCGACAATACACACACTCAACCAATCACACGTCAGTCTCATGCTGTTTCAACCCATTTGTATAGCATCAAATAACTAATTAAATCCAGACTTATCAGAAAGATTTACAGAAAACCACCTAAAATAAGAAAAACGTATTTGACAAAAACGTATTCAAAATGTATCTGACTTTAGTTTGGTTCATGTCTTATCCACTAACATAGAAGGGACACATGACATATGCTGCATCTCGAACACCAGGTGGTGATTGAGATGCTTTGGCTTCACTTTTGGGGAGTGTTCACGTCACCCATCTTTACATTTTTTGGTGAAACGCTCCAAGAAAGTGTTCAGGATTTAGGAATCTTCACAAGGGAGCGAGATCTCACCTGTCTGTGAGCGTCTCTGAGGTAGGTGTCATAGCCTGTTCCTTCGACGTGATTCGATGACTTCGCCTCATCAGGCACCAGGCACAAGAAACTGCAGAAATAAATAAGGAAGAGTTACAACTTCAAGACTCAAACAGGCAGTGCAACCCTACACCTGTTGTATCATGAGCTCTGTCACCTGTTGACAATCTTGTGGACTTCCGTCTTCCCGTCGGACTTGGAGTGGTCGGGACTCTGCGGTGGAGAGGAGCTGAGCCAATCAGAACCAGACAGCCTGCTGTCTGGAGAGAGGTCGTCACCGAACAGTGGATCCTCCTCGAGGTCGCTGCAGAGAGAACACAAGTTCATCAAAGATTCTAAATTACGAATATTTATCAGATTTCATGATATTTTTTAATCGTGCATCAAGACACATCAGTTGGATAAAAGGACCCAACTGGTTGTTATGTTGTTAAATGTTTTATCTCTTGTAATATTTCAATTTGAGATTCACAAGATCTGATGGTAGCTAATTTCAATTGGGGACTGTGGCAACTGCTATATAATCGACATATTTTTAAATAGGACTTTTCTGAAACGTTTTTTTAAAGATTGTCAACTCTTCTGCAAACCTATAAAAACTACATGAAAAATATGAAAGAATGTGTGAAAAAAAACACATCTTGAAATAATTCAGTCTTATGAAAATGATCAACAGTAAAAATTTGAGAAATTCCTCTTAAGAAGTTTATGTCTTGTTATTTTCATTAATCATTCAAGACAAAGACAAGAAAAAAAGATCACGGCTCATTATAGTTCAGTCTCATTAGACTGACTTTGATTTACAGCAGCAAGTGGTTGACTTGTTTTATCATGATCCCACTTAGTTGTGGCTCAGAAGCATCTCACTGACTCAACACACAGTGATGAATAATTCATCAAGTGGCAGGACATCTAAAAAACACAGCTAGTTGATGCATTCACTTTATTTCTGCTGGACTGTGTCTGTGAAAAGGATTTCCCCATAGTGTGTGTAAAGTGGGCCAGCTGGGCGAGGTCAAGGTTAGAGGCAGGTCCTTACACGGCGTCGTGGGGCTGCCCGTTCTCCAGCGGCTCCCTCTCCTCCTGCGGTTTGTTCTCCAGGTAGTTCCTCTCCTCCAGGCTCCGCAGCACCAAGCTGTGGAGGATGTGCTCGTTGGGCTTCTGAATGAGATGCTCGAACAGCCGCAGCGTCATGATGCTGATCTGGGGACAGGGAGGACAGAATGAGGATTACCTCCCACTTCAAATCAACAGCAATGTGCCAAGCGTTTGCTCGCTGACAGAAAAGTGGGCAGATGCTGCTAAACATCGAAGAGCTGAGTCATCCCTCTTTTGTGTGAGGAACATGTGCGCAGGTTTGTGTGATCACTGGAAATCTGAATCTTTGAAGGGCAGATGGCCATTTGTAGGAAATTAAGGACATTCATGTTTGGCCCTGGATTTAAAATGTGTCCTGATGTGATGGATCTCACTTTCTACATGCAAATAATCACCAAGTGATGTTTCTAGACATTAGATGTGACTGATGTCAATTTGTGTGAGTGTGTGTGTGTCTGTCATCACAAGTAAGAGATAGACACAGCAGAATCTGAAGAAGATAGAAGTCCTTATGTGATGTTCAGTGTTTAGATTGTGGTGGTGGCTACTAAAAATATCAATGCATTGAACAGCATAAACATCTTTCAGATTAATTGTGAAATTGTAGCAGGTCAGAGGACGTCAGCTGTGTAGGTGCTCCTTCATATGCGTCCCAGCCCATATCAGATTGTGGTTCGAGGGATTAGATCTCCTGGAGATAAACAACTGTATGATAAGAACCTCGTCGGACAGGTGGTCACAGTGCTCAATGAGTCTGTGTCTGAGAGGAGTCTGGGCGACGGTCGCTGGAGTCTCTGCATCTTTCTCCTCTCCCAGCAGGAAGTAAACCATCTCCTGCAGCAGAGCCTCTGAGGTCACCTGCCTGATGATCCTGTTCAGCAGGGCGGTGGACGTCAGGATTCCAACCTCAGACCTGTTAGCACCGAGAGGCAGAGCTCATTAGTCACTGAGCAGTCACAACACACTGACAAGAAAGACAAAGAACTTCAGTTCGGGGTGATTGATTGATTGACGACTTACGTCTGCATGAGCTGTGGTTCCATCACAGACACAAAGAATCTTTCCCTGACTGCTTTTGACATCACTGTAGCAGCCAACTGAAAGGCAGGGGAGAAAAACAAAGAAAAGTTGTTCAGCCGTCTGTGCTATTCTGACACAGAAAAACGTCTTTGTATAGAAGGTCTTTCATTGCGTCAACTCTGACTAAAACATGATGCATCAAAACACAGTGAGTCAGCAGTGGTTACGGACCTTGTTAGCCTCCTTGATAAGCTGGTCACAGTAATCTAGCCAGGACAGGAAGCTGATGAGAGCCCTCTTCCCTGTGAACACAGCAGCATCCTCCTTCTGGTTGTATACATCCAGACTGAAAGAGAGAAAAAGATAAAACCATTTTTTAAAGTTATCCACAGAGAATATCTTTTGAACAATTATGCTGTAATGACACAGTTGCTACGAGACCGATTTCATTGAATATGTGCTTTTAAGGCCTTTATAGTTTCAGTCCGCTATGGTGAAAAATATCGGCATCCAACCATGTCTGCTAGGGTGCGTACGGACCTTTATGCATTTCAACATTTTCCAGTTGGTGCAAAAAAAGAGAAAAGAAAGAACGTGGACGCTTGTTTTTGAAAAGAGGCTGTGCATGGAGAACCAGTAGCCACTTTGTACAACCCAGCTTTGAAGATATACAAGGACACACAACTGTACACTGACTGAAGGTGTAGACTGCACAGGTTCCAGGTGCAATATGTCCACCTACTGAAAAGGAATGTGGGATAAGGTGTGCATGTGAGGAATGCCAGACCAACGACCCTCTGACAACTGACCCTCATTTTAGTATGAACAGGACTGTAGGCATGTATGTGTGAGCGGAATGAGTATACAACTCTCAGCAGACATGGAACGAGGACAGTGTGATCAACTCTTTAGGAGGTAAACATTAGAAAGACATTTACCCCCAGTTGACTGCCTCGACTGTCTCAATGTCCAGGGGGTCCAAGGACTGTGGCAGGGCTTTGTAGAAGGAGACCAGCCTGTCAGTCAGAAGCTCACAGAGCTCCGTGTTTTCAATTATACACTTGGCAGCAGCAGGCTCTGGTAAACTGACCAGCAGCATTAGGCCTTCACACGCCTTCACCACTATCCTGCCATCCTGAGGGGACAAGACGTGGATAGAAGAAAAGAACATGGGTCATGAGGGGGGACATCAACTTTAAACTCACAACAAAGGAAGAAAGTTAAATCATAGGTTACTCACAGGGCTTTTGGTGAGGTTGAGGAGGGAGGTGACCAGATTGTAATTGTTACTGTTGTTGTTGTTGTTGCTGGTTGGACTCGAGGTGGAGGCGGCAGCAGCAGCCTGTGGCTCCTCTGGGCCCCCCGCCTGTTCCCCTGTGAGAGACTGACCAGTGTCTGGAGCCTTCACAGACTCAGCTCTTCCAGGACTCCTCAACTCAGGTTTCTTTGTCTTGTTCTGCAAGAAACGTCACAAAATTTGAGACATTTTCTGAGCAAGGTTCTTAAAATCTTGTACGGTTCTTTAAAGTAATATTTACAAATGAATATTTATGAATGTGAAGCTTTTTCCATTTTAATTTCTCTCTGGTGTCATAGCAAACCTACCTCAAGGAAAAAGTTCACAAGATATGGGTCTTGCTTCAGCTTGGCACAAACTATACAAAGGAACTGGATCTCTTCATTTTCTGTCGGAGCAGCGAGCACGTCCCCACACAGACGGACTAGTTTCTGAAAGCACATTTTAACAGCCACAGAAGAAAAAAGTTAGAAATAAGTTACGTAGGCTGTCAGTTAATGGACTATTTTCAGGAAAAAGAATGATCAAAAATAGACAAATCTAGACTGGTACACATCTTACCTGTACAGGTCTGTGAACGTTGATATGTGGCAGGAGAGGCTGACGAATGTGGGCTAGCAGCTTTGTGTAGAAGGTTAGCACCTGCTGCTTCATTCCTGGAGGACACTGAAAAACATAAAAACAGAAAATGTTTAGAATATATCCGGGTGGTCCACCAAAACAGATCCGTCCACTCGAGTGGGGCCTGGGCCACAATTTTCTGACCGAAAGCTTTGTACAATTAGCTCCTGGATTCACTGTTGCACTTCAGCCGATTGCACAATAACAGCTGTGTCCAGCTTCCCCAAACTCCAGGGACTCCTTATTAATTCTCTGCCATGATTTCTTCTAAATTTAATCTGATATCACTTAGGTGTCATATCATGAAATGTATATCTCCCTGAATTTGTAGCTCATGTAGTTACCAAAGCATGACTGTCTTACATCGGCCTTGCCCAAGGTGTAGAGAGTCTCCAGGATCTTATGGTGTAGCAGATACTCCATGCAGGGCCCTGTCTCTCCAGACTCCCTCTCCCCTTCCTCCTGGGTCAGGATGTCCAGCATCTGTTCCAGGTGGGATGGGATGTTGGTGTCTGTGACTGGAGCTTTGTCATCTAACAGGAGAAAACACAAAAACAATTAAGAACCTGTTTGTCTATAATGTAAATACACAAAGAAAACGGCCTCTCAGTTTCAGCATAAAAAAGCTAAATTCAAAGCACTTCACCTGTGCAAAGCTAAAACTTTTCTTTTTCTCGTTAACAGACAAAAGCAAAACTTCCTAACTGCACAGCACCATGGATAAAATGAATTTCACTCAGTTACTGAAAGGTTATTTCAATATTCTAATCAAAGGATCTTTATTATAAAAAAAGAATCCTTGTAAAGCTAATTCCACTGTGATTGGGTAGCTTCACATCAAAGTTATTTTTGTAACATTTAATTGCATTTACTGTGGCACACATGCTGTAAGTGTGTCAGGATAGGGAACAAGCGAGCAACCAAAAGGGCAATGCATAATGGACGAATAAGAAACAAGGGTTAATTCTAAAAATATTATGCACAAGTGGTTGCGTGGTTGTCAAGTAAGGTCAGTCAAAAAAACACGACAGCTTAAGTCACAAGTCTGCAAAACCAGTGATTACGTGAAAACCAGTTTGTTTATGCAATACTTGTAGAACACATAATCCTTCATTGTTTAGAGGGAAGAGTGAGAGAAGGAGACTTTCCTGGTCCAAATTATTCAAAAAAGCAGATGTCAGTCAGTTCAAGAAACATAACATTACTGGGTTTCACCACCAAGCACCAGCTTAAATGTAAATGACACAGTCACAGAGCATACAACGACTTCTACTGGTGCAGAGCACAAAGGTGAAGGAATTACGCTCACTGACTGGAGCTGGTCCACATAGTTGTTACTAACCCAACTAGGACAACATTCACAGCATTCTCCACAGTAACTAAAGGTTAGTTATGCAGTTTACAATTTAAAATGCTGCAATTTGCTCATAAATCAAGTTTAAGTCAACTCTTTAAGATTTTATTTTAAAAGTAATGAATTGATTCATCAACACGGAATACATCTTTATCTATACTACTGTTGTACACACTATGAAAAACTTCTGAACAGGCCTAGATTTCCCTCATTGAAGTCAAACCCAAACAATAAATAAATAAATAAATAAATCAACACTTGAGGAACACATGATCACAGCATCCACATCAGTGTCTCTCTTCGTACCTGAAGTCTCGATGTAATAATGTGTAATGGCCTTCCAGTGATAGACAAAGTCCTCCTGCAAGGGCAGCGATGGGGCAAGCTGCAAAAGGAAAAGGATATTGAAATTAGAAACATGACAACTTTACTAACAAGTATATTGTATGTTTATACAGCTGGAACTGAGATATCCTAATTACAACAGTCACTTTAGCATTTTAAAGAGAGATTAAGAAAGTTATGAGGATGGTTCTTTGAGTTTGATCTAATAGTTTCAAATGAGATGCTAGTTTGCGAAATGCCCGATTCCAAGCTGTGATCAAAGTTTCAGAATTGAATTAAACTTTCCCTTTCATGTGACCCAGGAGTGACACTTGTTATTGGTCTCATCCTTGAACACACCATTGAGTTCTGCGACATTTGTTTAAACAGACGTTTAGACGTTTCCCTGTAAACCTGATCGAGAAGTGATCACTCAGAAGCCCCTGACATGAAGCAGCTGGAGACCAGGTAATGGACAGGTAACTGCTGGTTTGAAGCTAGTTAGCTAGCTGGCTAATATATGCTACATGACGCTTATCTGAAACGCGGTGCGACAAAACCAACAAACTGTGGCTGAAATATTAACGAGGAGACGTTTGCGCAACATAAGACGAGCATGTCCCGGCATTTCGACACCGCTCCTCGTCATGAGACCCCGCTGTTTGACACGGGAGAGCTAACCAGCTAGCTACGGCCGTTAGCTTAGCTCCTTGCGGCTATTATCAGCTGACGTCGGGGGCTAACGCTCAGTTTGTCGAGATATGTGTAACCATGTTGACGAGCTGAGATTCCGACTTAACACTGACGAGTCGCTATGTTAGTTCGTATCAAAAGACATTGGACTAACAGAGAGACATGTTGGTACATTGTAGCTAGCAGGGAATAAAGGCAAATAGACAACACAAAACGCTAATGGGCTAGCTCGCTAGTTAGCAGCGTATCCCTATGCTGACGTTGTGTTGACGTCTGGGGAAGCAGAGGCCTCGGCTACAGCAAACACACATTACACATCACAGACCCAGTAGATGAACACATGGTGTGGTTGAATATAACCCACCGCTTCCACCGCGTGCTGGAGGATTGA
Organism: Pleuronectes platessa; assembly: GCF_947347685.1. Classification (NCBI taxonomy): domain Eukaryota; kingdom Metazoa; phylum Chordata; class Actinopteri; order Pleuronectiformes; family Pleuronectidae; genus Pleuronectes; species Pleuronectes platessa. Next base: position 9,550,853 of record NC_070637.1, on the reverse strand, counting down.
GGTGAATTTGGAGAACATTTTGTTCTTCGATTGGACCAGTTTCTCTCGAGAAGACCTAGAGAATTCCTCTATCTTCTTCTTCCTGTTGCCGCCGCCTCGATCCAGATTGGAGGTTTCATACACCGACCCTTGAAACGAAGAGGAGAAGCCGTCAGCAATAAAACTGGAGCACGTTGGACCTGGCACAGCCGCCGTAAACAACCGCACGTCCCCGGACCAGACTCGAGTATCGTACACTTTGGACACGGTGGCACTTCCCTCGCCAAACGATGACGCGTGCGCACCAGCAGGGGGCGCAGCGACCCCAGACACAGGGGTCTTTTAATCACCGACAGCGACTGACGCATACAAAGAGAAGAGAGACTGAAAGAAGGATTGATTCTCGTCTGCGTGGAGACGAGAATCAATGAGCGCACCTCTAACACGTATGGAGCCGAATGTGATTCATATAAACACAGCGGCATAAATTATGTGGGAAATCTGTGTCAGCTGGAAAATATTACCGATCCTCCTCCCACGTGATTGGAGCCGCTTCCCTCGGATTGCAGCGTTTTCTTCTCTTTTTTTGCTTATACAAGGTCGAGCTTGCTTTCAAGTATCATGAACCGAAAACAAGTCAAATAGATCGCCTCATATTTTCCTTTTGAGAGCGGGATTAAGAGGGGGGCGGGGGGGGGGGTGCTCTCCAGAGCGCCAGTCAACTTTCCCACTGAGCTCAAACAGCACCATCATCCCAGAGGGAGGAAGGAGATGTAGGTTAGCTGCTTTTAGGCTCGGCTGACCTGCAAAGGATCTGATCTCATTCACGAGTCTGCAGTTCTGTGACATTATGTTCAAATATGGACACAAAGTTGTTGGAGAATAAGAGGGATGCTGTCTGGTCCAGGACACGCCCTGCATGCATGCCTGTCGCGGATGGGAAAGTGCTCTCTCCATCGCGCAGCCTGTGTAGTCTGGTCTGCCCCCCCCCCCCCCCCCCCCCAAAAAAATCGCAGGCTGAACACTTCCATGCCTTTAATCCTCGTTAAAAAACTTAAATCATAGATAACATCAGGTTGTCCGCCTTCCATCCTTCCTCCTGCAACCGCACCGGGGCTTCTCCTCCTCCTCCTCCTCCTCCTGACAATCCCTGCTAAAGAAAGGCAGAAAGATAGAAAGAGGCTCTACCTACCGGGCATGTCTGCTGCTAGAGGTGAGTCCCTTTTGCCGCAGAAGCCTTCATAACAATACACACCCAGGTGGAAGTCCTATTGCTGTCCTCCGTCGACTGATGGAGGGAGTCCTGGTTCAAGGCTGGACGCAGTGGAGAACAGAGCCCATTCGCGTCGTCTTTCTGGAGGCAGCGTTAATAATGACTGTGTTTCTAAGTAGGTTACACCGGTGCATGGCTGGAACTACACCTTCCACTGCTGCAGCCCTCAAGTTACCTTGTAGTTGTGTATTCTGGTGCAACTATAGATCCCATTGCTTTTTGTACATGCACCTCCTCTGATTGCTGTTTCTGTGGATGGTTCGTCTATAAGCAGGGGTGGTGCATGTATTTGGTTAAAGGCTGCACACACTTAATTGTTGCCTTTACTTGCAAGCTGTAGACCTGGGTTCATTCTCAACTGGCTGGTTGTGATGCAGTGGGGTTGTGTGATCACCTCAGTCAAGCCTTTAGTGAAGTGATGAAAAGTATCGGATTCGGTTGTGTTTTTTTGGGGGGGGTGTGGGGGGGGGGGCAGCAAACTATTGGTCTCACTGTGTCTGCTGCTGATTCCAGGTCAGATAAACCTGCAAAATGTTCAGGTGGACCATAGCTCCAGTCCTCACCAGGTAGACCTTAGTGCTCTCCTGGATTCATGTCAGGTGACTGTGTTGGAGGCAGCAGTGATAAAGAGCCTCCAGCTGTTCCTGCTGTGATCAGATTGTCTGACTGAGACAATATGACATGTTTCTTGGGGACATATCACCTCTTGTCCAGGGAGCTTCTTTGGTTGGAGCTGACCAACCGGTGGGTTACACAGGTAGATGTAAAAACCCACAGAGGCTATAGGCCCAGGACCCCCTGCTGGTCTGCGGCTAGGGAGTCTTCATGGGAGATGGGGCGTCACTGAGGGGTGTGGCCAGGTCTAGTTGCCTATGTGCAAATAAAGTCTGATTGATTGACCTCAAAATTATTATAGTAAATCTGCAGCTGCATTCACCATGACTGGTCTGATCCTGTTATTGAATGAGTCATCAACCCTGCATAAAGAGGCTCTATAGCTGTATGTAACTGCCCTTTACTGTGTAGCTGTTTCAAGATGGCTTTGAACCCCCTCCATCACTGACGTGGTTTCTACTGTATGTGTCCTTCGTGGCTGCCAGTGGAGATCGATGGAGCTCAGAGCCCATTCAACGATTGACAGACCCTCTGTGGGCCATGGATCTGATTAGCATGCTTAAGCCCCCAGCAAACAGCCCATCATTACTCATGAGAAGTAACAACCCCAAATCCAAATCCTACAGTTTGAACATAGTGAAGTGCCAGTTATCTCTCAACAAATGTGACAAATCAGGCGCAATGGTACAAATGGGGATGTTTGGGACAATATGTTGAATAACTCATTAAGATTAAGATTAAGATGCATTTATTAGTCCCAAACACATGCACAGACATGCAAAGGCACACTCATGCAGGTAGGGAAATTTAATCTCTGCTTTTGACCCATCTGGTGTAGGACACACAGAGCAGTGAGCGACCATGTACGGCGCTCTGGGAGCAGATGTTGGGGGAGTAAGGTGCCTTGCTCAGGGGCACTAGACAGGGTAGGGAGACTCTTGGATTTTTGGACAGATATATCCAGGTGCGTCTTTTGTTGTCTCTCCATGGAGTCGAACCAGAGACGAACCAGAGACCTTCTCTGGCCATAGTCCAAGTTTCTGCCACTAGACCACCGCCTCTCCTCATATGGTCAACAGTCAATGCTTCCACAGTTACAGTGGTCGTAGTGTTCCCATTTCATATGCACTTGAGATGTTGATGTATATGTGTTTTAGTACAGATAAACAATTCAATATAAATACATTTTTGTTTAGCATGTAGAGAACCTGCATGCCCCTCCCCATGTTTTGGCTATAGTCAGAATGTCATCTGATTGATAACTCGACTGACAGGGAATTAATTGGCACATATTTTGACAAAAAGCCAAACTTTCTCCTCTTCAGCTACTCGGTTGTGAGGATATGCGGCTTGTTTTTGTTGCATCAGATTGCTGGATTGTTGGTTGGCCAAAAAAACTATTTGAAGGCACCACACGGACTGAAGACATTTATAATTAATATGTTTTTCTGTTTCTTCCTAATGTTTAATGGAGGAAAAGACTGATTGAGAAAATAGTTATAAGTCGCAGTCCTATTGGATTATTGACATTTATCCCTCAACTTTAATGTTCATTGTAAAGCTCTTCAAAGCTGAAACTTGTTCTCTGGTTATATTATTACCTCTGTCTGACCTCTGTCTGTCTGTTAGTAGGATTACACAACAACTACTGAAGGGATTACTGCAAAACTCGTTGGAAGGATGTGGTATGAGTCAGGGAAGTACCAACAAAATCTTGGTGCGGGTCCAGATCAGGGGGCGGATCCAGGAATTTATTTCAGTGTCTTTGTCATTGTGAGAAAGGGTGTTTCAACATTGTCATCGATTTCCTAGAGATAACGTCATGGATCTTGATGAGATAAGTCAGGCGGGTTTAGGGGACTGATATTCATGAGTGTGTGCAATTTGGGGGGATAATAATGGGACTGTTCTTAAGGGGACTGTTGGGCCTCGGCGAAGGTATAAACTCTGAGTGTCATTCTAGATTTTATATTATGTAGTATTGTCAATAATACAGTAAACACCCATCAAATACATGCAGGAAAGATTAGAACTAAAACATTTTGGGCATTGAATGATTTTTTTTCCCATTGCAGGAAGTCAAAAAATGTAATCAATTCAATCAAATGACTTCAAGGTTTTCTCCTCTCAGTATACACACCTATGATTAGCCTCATTTTCAGTTGTCCAGCTAGCATCAGCCATTTCTGATCTCTCAGTCCTGCAGTCACCCTCCCCCCACCTCTTCTATCAGCACAGGGCCATCACCTTGGAAGAGATGCCCTTCCATTAGTCTCCCCACCTTATAATAAACCCTCGGGGGCATACAACTCTTTCCCAGCCTTTTAGTCTCATCATATTTCCCGTGCTGTTTTTCTTTTGTCGGGAATCGCCAAGCATGATAGAATGAAACGTTTAGTATCCTGGGGGATTTAGACAGAGCACATATTGCATATATTATTTCAAGCTGTGCAGCCATTTTCGTTTCTCCCCGTGAGTCGCTCATTACGAGGCTGATGGCCAATGAGCTAAGGGGTGAAGTACATTGTTCAAGGTCACCCTGGGAGTTGAGGGATTATGTTTCTTATCAAATTCCTCCATCTACTGTACATTCTCCCTCTTGGGGTGGGAGACCTCCCTCTGCTTTTCCATTTAGCAGAATCTCACCATTTATTTTAATAGCTGTGAGGTTTCTTCACTGTTTTGGTTAGCGGTGCCGGTTAATGAATTGTTCATCTTGGAACATTTAGGCCGGCCGTCTGTGGGTTTGTTAATGGATGTGGGTCAGTGCTGGTCATATCTTATATTAGATTTGATGAACCTCTTTGGAGACATCGTGGTAAAGTAATGAAGTGACCTGAATTTATGTATTTTAGGGTTTTCCTCTCCTCCTAACAAAAGTATTTACCAAAAGGTTCCAATGTTAAAATGTAAAAGTCCTGTAACCTAAAGCAATATGCATAAAAGCTATGTCTCAAATATCCGATCATGTTAAATCTAATTTTCATGTAACTGTTATGCTTCCCTTTATGCGCAGGAACTTTTCCTGTGGTAGCACCATAAAGTAATCATCACATCTGGATGTCGACATTGCTTTAAGTGACTATATCCCCCGACACCTTGTACATCTCCAGTCTTGCCTTGCTTTGACTTCCTCCTCCGCCCCGCCCTTTTTTTAAAGCGGGTTTAGCACATCCTGAACACCGTGCCTGTTACACTGCAGTGCACTCCTGATGATCAATGGTTGATGAAAAAAAAGAGGCAAGGCTCCATTCTGCAGTAACACAATCTGATGCCTCCTCCTTATCCGACCACTGGAGAGGGCTGCTCGTGCTCCAGCAGCATGACCCTCTGCATCAGCACTTTCCTGTCTCTCTCTCTCTCTCTCTCTCTCTCTCTCTCTCTCTCTCTCTCTCTCTCTCTCTCTGTATACTGTATGGCATGTAGGAGGGTTTGCTGTGCACGCGCATGCATGTGTCCTGGCAAAAGGCTGAATAATTGATGTGCTGGGGAAGGAGTGGAAGTGCTGCCGGACGGGACGGTGTGTGTAGAGATGGGGGAGAGGAATACGGAGAGGAATCAGCCCGGCTACGATGGGCTCTGCAACTACGCCCAAAAAATCACCTCCTGCTTCGGACTGGATGGTAAGACATGGGAAACATAAAGAGCTGTGTGTGTGTGTGTGTGTGGATGAGTGCGTGTGTTTCTTCCAGTGCGGAGCAGGATGAAGAAACAGCAGAGGCTATGAAACCATTCGGGATGTGTTATGTGTGCGATGCTAATTTGTCTGCTTGCAGGGGCGGCAGTCTTGTTTTACGAGCATGTGTGGGCTGACCTGCGAGTGTGTGGGTAGTTGTGGCAAAGCTACCACACAGTGGATGACAGTTGGAGGGCAGCGCCTCAATGCAGCAGAGTAGAATGTCCTCAGGTACGCTGAGGTCCATGTGTCTGCGTGTGGAGGTGTAAGAGTTTACGTCTTCCAGCTCATGACTATCACATCTTATCTCTTCTCTTAGAATAAAAGTGTGCTTCTAAGCTAAATGTATTTGAATTAGAACAAGTCCTGTATTGATATAAATAGTAAACTCAGGCGGCTGAGTTCCAGACGTCCTGCCTCTGCTGTGCACTCTGTGCTTTGTCATTGTCTGCTGCTGTCCATCAGGTCTATGGACCCCAGTGTTCATTTATTTTAGTAGGAGAAAGTAGAGATATGTGATTAGACTTATCAGTTTGATGATTATGACATGTCATGGAGTTATTTTTTATTATTAATCAGCATATAGCTCTGTCTTTCCATTATGTCTTCCCATAATCATTCCAGTGCATATCAGTGCACTGTGGAGTTACATTGCTTTTGAGTTTGCTCAGATTCTCTTTCACCAACTTTCCAAACAGACAAGTCAATGACTCAATATTTACTGCACACTGAATTCAAAATTTCCAAGAAAGAAGATGATCACATCTGACAAATAATTCAGATGTTGATTATATGCATTTGGCTTGTTAAGAAGATGCTCTGAAAGTTTTTTGCAAAAACAAATCCATCCCAATATAAGATGCTTCGAAGATTAAAATCTCAGAACATGCCTTCTTACAAATTCCAAAATCCTTCATCCAGTGATTTTAGAGGATAACAGAGAGTCACTGCAGGCATTTTCCACCCCAGTGCTGATGTAGTTACACTCTCTTTTACTTTGAAGGATCCTGCTGATAATAAACACTGTGGATTGTTGGCTGCTGGCATGACCTTGCTGGTGCTGACATTGTAAAGGACTGGCAGACGTCCAATGCAGTTTACCCTGAAAGTACGTCCTGGATCTCATTGATGCTGTGCACCATCCATCCATCCATCCATCCATCCATCCATCCATCCATTCTGCCCTGACTGTACTGTCTAACCTCAATCTAAGTTAGATTTCCTTTCATAATAGGCCTGCGAGGAGCACTGTGCGATCTAGGGACCTGATGAGGCCACAGGGGAGGGCCAACAGGGACAGGGCGAAACCGGTCACAAACAAGTGTTGTTATTTCAGCTTAAACCTTTGATACACAAGATAGGTCAAAAGGAAATTAATTTAATTCAGTATTTTAGGTATTCCCCAATTTCAATTTTTCCTCTTTGCTATATTTTTCAAATAAATATATTTTATCATATATAAGTATTAACTAAATATCTTGCTTTTGATTACCACAAATAATTATTTTCCCTTGGTTCTTTCTAACTTTATAAATAAACCAAAATTTTGTATTTCTACATCACTTATACACACATGGGTCAAAAATGACCGATTAGTATGTATTCATTACGGAGCACCTACCATTCATTTCACACAGCTGCTTTTGCACATCTGATGCATGTAATCTTATTTTACAATCCATTACTAGTGAGACAGAGAAATATGTACAATACTGACTACAGTTAGCTAGGTAACTTCTTTTGTGGTTAGGTAACTATAGCTAGAGCAACAAGATAAAGTATAACAGCATATACCTAATAGACTGATTGATATGAAGAATAAGCTAGGACTGTGATCTTAGGTGAAAGTTTTGGTGCTTATTGGACAATGCACAGTAGAGTTAAAAAAGACTTCCTGTTTCATGACAAATCAGTAGATGGGGCTATGACCCGGAGTTAATATCGACTTGGAGCTATTCAGGCCGGGACACTGATCATGTGACATAATTTTGGTGCTGATTGGACAATGCAGAGTGGAGTTACGACTTTGTCTCCTTTATCGAAGGTTCAATCTTTACCGCACCTCAATGTTTACACGGTTTGAGGAAATGTCACAATTCAAGTCATAAGTCCATGGTGTGACTAAAAATCTAAATTTAAGTTAAAATCTATGTTAAAATACACAACGTGTAAAACGGCCAAAATGGCCACAAAATCCAAATTGGCTGACTTCCTGTTGCGTTCATCAAATTGGTGCAGGAGACTTTTTTTTGTCCGGTCATGATAAATGTGTGTACAGCACATGATCGGTGCTCGGGCCCTAAAAAAATACATTTAGTGAACAAATTACAATTTAGATGCATCTTAAAGACTTTCTCAGAAAAGATCTAGTCATTTATTGTTGCATACTTTGAAGGTGGTGCAGACTGAACAGAGCTGTGATGGAGAGGATGCACATGAGTCACATCAAGTACAGAGAATCCCACCGTGCGCGGGGCCAACCTGATGCAGAGCTACCTAACCCCACCCAGAAGATAATCATAGGCTCGACGTCAGCTCTAAGCTGCTTAAGGCACCAGGCTGGTTGTGGCGAAGACACTAAAAGTGTAAGCTTCTTTCCATGTGTCTCACTTTGTCATACCTGCTGCCTGCTGTTTGGTGTCTCCTCCTCAAGGTGCACATCAGCACTCCACCGATTACATCAACTGCACATCTGAGGTGACAGGTGGAGGGATCCTGGAGTTTCCACTGGAGGCCAGTCTGGATATTGGATACATGATCTAAAGATGAGCTGCTGTGAAGTTGCCCTCCAAGCTCCGGCTCCTTTGTTTCCACGTTATGCCTCCGTGAACACCCCTCACTCTTTATGTCCAAAGACTACTGGATTATAGAGCAGGACCGAGGCTAATCCTCGCCGACGTCTACTTGCTGTTCTTCACCGTCCTCTGTGGGACAGTCGAAGGGGAGCCAGGCACCATGCCGACTCTGCCTAATCTCAACAGCCTGGGAAAACTGTGCAGCTCCAGCCGCAGTCAGAATGTCGACCGCGTCCAGGTGAAGCGCAAGAGCTCGGTCAAGCGCATGTCCATCATTGAGGATGGGCATGTGGCTGAGGTCCTGTATCTCATTCCCAAACTGTACATGGAGCAGCTGCCCCACCTCGACCCAAACGACTATTATCTGAGTGAGAGGCTGAACGATGTCGCCACAGGTAGGACAGGAGGGGAGAAGATGCATCTAAATCTATGTGAAACCTCTCTTTGCCAACCTTTCTCTGAAGCCCGTACTGTGATTTGTAACTGTTACATCAGTCAGCTTCAGTGATGAATCAATGAGTAATACAAATTGGCCATTAAGATGGAAACATTTGCTATCGATCTGCTTTTAGAGCTTTGATTTACATTTAACGACACCTTTGATTAAGTTGCATTTCATTTATTATTTCCACATCTTCTACTTTTCCCTCTTCAGCAGTGGTCTGTTGATATCACAAGGCTCCTGTGATATCAACATCCTGTGCCGCTGCATTCAGTTTGTGTGTAGGTGTCTGAAAGTGAATTGATTAGTCGTTGCCCAGAGATGACTTCATTTTAATTGGATGACAGCGAGTGATTACACTTCTTACAGCTCTACACATCAGACCTCTGTGTTTATGTGTGAAAGCTCCTGTGCACAAGTTACACAGCCATAACTCCAAGAAGCCCAAAAAGTTCCAGCTATGCAAATGTTAAAAAATTCAGGAAATTAATCACAGTCCCCTCCATAGTTATATAAAGCAATCCCATACGCAAGGGCAGACCTGCTACATTCTGCCAAGCAACAGTACATGACGAAGCGACTTGGTGGCTTACATCAGGATTACAACATGGGCATGAGGACAAATAGAGATTTTCAGACATTATGTATTCCCTGACTGTGTGCCAGAAACAGTAGTAAAATCATCATTGCTTGGCACTTAGTTATCTGCAAATAACGCCAGCAACTTCGTCCATTACAGAATCAGAGTTTGATTTTGACTCGTCAAGCAAGGTTTGACTCTGTATGCTGACCCGCGATCGAAGATCACAGAGGTCAAGTTTTATCACATCCACTTCATTTCTGCAGTGGAAGCAAAAGTCAGCCACACAGTGACAGTGATGGGACTTCACTGAGACCCAGTGTCTGCTCTAGAATGAGTTTGCAAAACTTTAAATCTTTCAAAGAAACCCCAGTCATCCTTTTATTCACCCTGAACTCTTTTTCGAACCACTGAGACTTCAGCCCCAATAAAGCTGAAACGTTGTCTTAATTGATTCAATACTGTCAAAGATGTTAAACTTCTTGAAATCGTATTGGCCCCTGGAGTGTCCTGGTCCTGTCAGCAAAAATATTTTCACTTCTTAAAATCTAGATTTTGGCCCCTTTATGGCCTCTGATTCAGAAGAATCCTTCATCCGCCCCTGACCTCTTCACCAGCTGAGTGCTTGTGTATCAGTGGCACTGATCTGTTTCAGCAAGTAATGTTATCCAGAGGTCACTGAGTATTTGATTCAACTTTCACACAAAAAACAAGTCAGCAGCCCAAACTTCCAATGTAGCATTGGGGTGAATACGATTTTGAAGCACTATACCTGGTTCCAGAGGATTAAAAAATATAAAAGGTAAAAAAATAAAAGGTGCTCAGTGTTTTGTAACCCATTTTAAAATAGAAGCGAGCTGGTGGAGTGCCTGTTGCTATCCAGAGACCAGAGACCACGAGTTTATCAGCGTTTATCAGCGTTTTCTGTCATGATAAGTGGGTCTCTGGTGGATTTGGGAAAAATCTGGGAATCATCATCCAGTGCATGGGATGTTTAGTTAAGAGTTTGTAGGATCTGTGTGTGTGTGTGTGTGTGTATGTGTGTGTGTGTGTGCATGTGTATGTGTATGTGTATGTGTGTGTGTGTGTGTGTGTGTGTGTGTGTGTGTGTGTGTGTGTGTTTGTGTGTGTGTGTGCTTTTGCGTGTGTGAGTGTGTGTGTCAAATCCACCCTCCCACAACCATATAACCAATAATCTCAGAAGCTCCTGCTGAGATTATTAAAAGACGCAACATGATAACAGGACATTCCTGTGTTTGTATTTCACAGTGAGCAGCAGCACCGTAAAAAACTCAGAATTTTTTCAAGTATCTGAATTGACCTGCAACATTAGAGGAAAAACAGAGAAAGGAACTGAAATATTCAGTCATCACAAACTCATTACATATTCCTCTTCCTTCATAATAAAAAAGGGTGGAGTGCTGGAGAAACTATTTTTACCACTTGGCTCACTGGCATTTCTCCATCAGGCAAAAAACGCCCCTGTGGAAGCTGATGCATGTTGATGGGTATATCCAGCAGGTGGCACAGTTGACACTGCAGTGGTTGGATGCCGTCTGAATTCATAATAGGCTGCCCTGCATCAGCAATTACAGAGGTGGTGCTGATGAAAAACTATTCCTTCCCTCACCCCAGCACGGGCCATACGGATGTGGGACGTTGTGGTCACTAATATCTGTGACCCAGTTACTGAAATGTTTTTTTTTTTGCTCATCAAAGTGTCAACGAACAGTTATTTGGTCAATTTTATTTGTTGCCGAATAGGAATAAACAGAAGAGATCTCTGCACACTTAAATCTATCAAATGTTTCCTTTATTTCGATCTATCAGACTTCCATCACAATGCACTGCTAGTGAGATTTTTGCTGGTCTTCCTGCAA